>NW_027107476.1:347452-356387 GCF_000696795.3 Halyomorpha halys
TATAATATTTTCATTCCTGAGACTAAATTTTTACTATAATATTTAAGCAAGTTGGCTATATATTTTCGTAATATAAATTTATGTTAATAGAGTTTTAGTCCCATTTTTCAAGTTTGACAGAAAATATTTTTTGGGAAGAAAAACTTTTTTAGGTTCCAGTTAGACAAACCAAGAGAGAAAAAATTAATCGAATTGCTGTAGTTATCAAATATTTGTTGACCTGCTATCGTCAATATTTCTTCAAATTAAACTATTACCACAAATTTGCGTGTAACTTTGGAAAGCTGATGAAATTAAGCAACTTTTTCTTTTAAATCCCCAAGGTCATACCCAGAAAATTCATAGAGTGAGATTCATAAAATGATAATAAAGAAAATCCTGGTGCTCTAAAAAATTATTCATTTTTACTAATTTACTTTACTTCGGTTCCTAAAATTCCCAAGCCAAGCAAGTAATATTTTCATAAAATTTGTACCCTATATTATGGGAAATTCAACGTAGATTATGAAAATGGGAACAAAAGCTACAAAAATATTCAAGAAATTTAAAATTTAATTCTCAGGAAGTCATATTTTGACAACAAATTGAGATAAGAAGGTTTATTTAGTGGCTCTGAATCAATATATAATTCTGATATAAAAAAAAAAAAAAAAAAACTCCATTACTGAGATACGCAGTTTAACACAGAACATTGCTAGAAACAAGTAAAAAAGAGAGAAAAAAATGGTAGTAGTTTATTGTTATCAAATAATAGATCTTTTTCTATGCATAAATATCTCTAAGTGGTATATCTTAATCTGTCCTTGGACTGAAACCTATTATGCATGAATATGTTTCTTGATTGCAATCTATTATTACGTAGAGTTCCAAAGCATAGATTTTAAACCACAGGACACAAGGGCATGGTTAATAAAAACCACCGTTACCATAGTTTGATTTTGATAAATTTGGCTGCATTTCTAATACCTCACTTTCTTCGCTGTATAAACTTAGCAGATTATTTGATTAAAGTAAATACTGTTTGTTTTCCTTACGAGGGACAAAAACCCACATTAATTTTTACTTCATTATTTTTGCTTCTGGACAGGATTTTGAAGAATGCCTATTATCTAGTGAAATTCACAAAATATCATATTAAAAAAGATAGGTCTTATCAACCTTTATATTCACTATTAAAATTACATTAAATATTTATAATAACCATTACATGAATCGTGAAAGGCCAATTACTTTTATATTATATTCTTTTCAGCCTTCTCCACGCTTACCTTACAATAAATCTTAGTATTGTAATTCTAATACTCACTTAAGAGTCTTAATACATGAAGTTCATGAAGTTTTTCTGACTGAATTAATGAAGGTAAAATACAAATATTTTTCATCACAAAATGTTCTATTGGAAAAATCGTTTTTAAAAACTTGAATTGTTGAAACCCAATTATTTATAAAAGCCTATAATTTTTATGTATTTACCTTAATTGTTCTACGTTTCACTTCTTTCCTTAAAGGGATTTGTCCTAACTTTTAAAATCTGTCATATTTTTATTCCTGAAACTAATGTTTCATTATAATATTTAACAAAATCTTCTTTTCTCAATTCATGTAATTATTGATATCAATATATAATATAATTTCAATAGTGAATATAAAGGTTGATAAGATATATCTTTTTTCGAATACAATATTTTGTAGATTGGAGTAGGTTTCCGAAACATCCAGAAATTAGAATTAAGAGATAAGAAGTAATGCGAGTATTTTTTCCTTGAAAAGAAAAATAATAGTATAAAAGATTTTGAACTCTAAGCCACAGATTTATAATGAATATTAAATTTAATAAATTCAGAAAGGAGTTATGTTACTTGTATACATTTTGGTTTGAAAAAGTTATAACTGCTGTAACTGCAATTTAGAAAAAAAGAGCTTCCTTTTTTAGGATTAGATTCTAGATTTTAGGAAATTAGATCCTTAATTTTTTAATTGATGAAAATATAATTTACTTGGAACCTTAATAGATTTTTTGAAAGTAGTTTCTACGGAAAAAAACAATTTTTCAAAATTTTTTCAGTTAGAATCATGTAAAACCAAAGCAACTAAGTGAAATCATGTCTTGCATCTGTTTAACACAAGTAAATATTCGATCTGAGATTTTCTGAACAAAATGAATAAGCTATGCATTTACAAAACCTTAATCAAACCAGCGTGGATAGCTAACATGTGGATAGGAGTGTTGAACGAAATCAAAAACCAAAGGAAGAGCTCTTCTTTCATTTTGGCGTCGGGTTTTAAGAAGAATATTTGGTATATTGGTATATTGGCGAGTAAGAAAAACAATGAGCTGTACCGAGATCCCGATATGGTGAGGATAATTAGGATAAGTGAGGATTGCTGATTAAGATGAGCAAGGCACATCCGCTGAGGTCATTGAGTGCAAATGAGGAAACAAGAAGAGCGGATTTACACAGGTTGGGTAGGTAGAACAAGAACAAACAATCTTAGCAATGAGATGGCATGAGGAGATTACTGTAGCGTAATGAATAAAACCACCAAATTTGCCATAAAGGAGCTATATGAATAAATATTAGCCTGGGAACCTTGTGTAATTTTCTTATAATTTCAAAATAAAAAGTTGTTATTTTATGTTTAATTTTTTTTCCTTACTCTATCAAAGAAAAAAAAGTTAATTAAATTAGGAATATAATATTGGAATTTTAACGATACTGCAGTTGGACTGTAACAACCGGTTGACTTTGCAATATAATTGAGCAACGCAGATTAGAAAACTTCTGGAGACCTTCGGAATGTTTGACCCGATATTATTCAATATTCGGGTAAGTATCAAAATCAGAAAGAGGGAGATCGTAGAAAGCTATAGGGAATTCGTCAAGGGTAAAGACTCAGAAAACAGAATGAACCTATAACCCGTGGTACGTAAGTTTTCATCTAAGTGGACGCACCTCAAAGATACCCAAAGATCAACTGCCCCATAACACTTGAAAATGATTGCCCAACTAAGACTTTCCACTAAATATGCAGTTACTCTCAGTGGAACGGCATTGGAGGGTTGTTATTAGCTGTCCCGCTTATAAAGAGAACCTAATCTGATATATACCAAAACTAAATAGTATTTTTTTTTTTAATTACTTTATTTATTGATAAGTATTATTACCATCTGCCACAAGCTTAGACAATATTGCTAATTGAACAAATTCATACAAAAAATAAAAAATGATAAGAATAAAAGTAAATAAATAAAATTAAAAATAAAGTAAATAAATCAATTTTTTTTTTTTAAGAATACTTTTTATGTATTGATAGATATTACAATCTGGCACACAGTTGTGGGCAATAGGTAATAGTGATGAATGATCTCATACATACTAAAATAAATTAAATAAATGAATGAATAATTAAAAAAAAAAAAACACTCTTAAAATATGTACAAACAAACTATCTGTATGAAAAATAAATAAATCAAATTAAAAATAAAAATAAATAAATCAAAAACTAAATAGTACCAACCCAAATTATTTGTATGAATTTCTTGCAGTATCCTTACGATTTGGATCTTAAACTGGTTTTTATTTGTGTAACCCAAAATCTAATACTTAGAGCTGGATGTATATTTATCTTTTCAAAAGGATGTATAGCTTTTGTTTCTTTTATATTTTTAATATGTCGCGACTTTTTCTTTTTTACTAATAGACCAGCTTGGGAATATTGATTTTTAAAATAACAACAACATATTTAACTATGCATTTTACAGGCCAACTCTGTTTGTACGGAGGCTGCCCAATAAACAAACAAATAAATTACCGCCTTAGATTTTAACTCTGGAAATAATCTCTAATTTCTATTACCATCTTACATAAGTTATTTTATTTGTATCTATACTAGATTTTTTTTTTTTTTACATAAATACTTTTTTAATAAAATATGTTCCATATTTCGCCTCTTTCATTACCTTTCCATCTGTAAAAATGAACAAGAATTTAAACTTATCATCCTTTGTCAGGGAGTTTAATTTTATGAAATAATTATAGAGAAATAGTACTAAGCACTATGTAAGATAGGTTTATAATTAATTCGTTTCTGACGTCCAGTTAGTCTGACCTAGCCTTTGAGTATTTTTAAAAATTAAAATTAGTCTATTTGCAACGAAAAATGTTTCGTCAGTGTCTCAAATATTCGAAATTATCCATTTCAACCATAATAAATATTAGTGTTTTTTAGGGGTTTTTTTTGGCAATTAAAAAAAAATATTCTAGGACATAGTCATATTATTAAACTTTATTTAAACATAAAGACAATATTAATTATACATATATATAATAAGATATTTGGTGCTTCATCATATAAGGATCATTTGTTGTGTTATTTTATTGCTAGGGACTTTTTTTATTATAACTTCTTTATTCTAATATTTAGTTGATAATTATTGTAATCCTAATATCCACTAAGAGTCTTTTAAACTTCATGAGGTTTTTTGTCAGAATTAATAAAGCTAAAATTTAAATGTAAACAAGATACTCTACCGAAAACGCCATTTCAAAGAACTAGATAGAAAACTTTTGCAAGGGGAGTGTTTTCAACTAAAAGCAATTCTCTTTCATATATGACTTAACATATAATGATAAATTCATAAGGTCGTTTTATAAATCATGCATTAAATAGTTCTAGGATGATTTTACTTTTAGTTCTATTTAGTTTCGAGAAAGTGGAGTCTTCTTTAAGTGGAGTCAAAAAATTGTTGATTGACCTAAAACCCATAACGCTTGATTGCAAGTCAAATTATTAACGCACTGACAAAAAACTCTAAAATGCATAAAACATAATACAAATAAAATAAGAACGAATCTACCTTTCACTTAGTCCAATAAGATTCGTTCATATAATCAATACGAATATATGAACTTAAAAGTTACTTCACTAAGAGTCTCATCTTATAATCAATCGTTATTGTATAATCGGATAGTAAAGGTGTAACGCCTACAGAGGTGAAAGTTCTTCCCCGTATCAGTCAGATGCAGCAGGATCCATCGTTAAAGAAGGAAATGGAGTCATAGCTCTTGACCCTAGAACAATCCTTCATTCCGGAGTTGATGACTTCCTGTCTAGTTCACTCAAGAATCGTGAAGAAGCCTGAGAATCACCTTCTCACTTTCTTTGAGCAAAATAATTTATTGCTAAAATACTTTTCGAGATCAGTCGTCCAACTATCATTATCGAGTTATTCAACTTTTATTCATTAATCTTCAAGGTAACTCTATTTTACCTGTTTATTTGAGGATACTTTTTATATTCATATTTATTTCAATATAATATAATTGATTAACTTAAGCTTGATGCTAATATTTTACCATAAAAAAAGGAATAAAAAATCTCCATCAACTTGCTTCGTCGCGTGGAAAGATTTTTCACTAACGTATTGTTTTATTTTTTTTTTAAATAGCATTTTTTTCCTTTAAAAAAAATTAAGACTGGGAGAAAACAGGCGATGTCACATTTTATTCAAGATTAAGGTATTCGAGTTACTGTTTGGTTAAAATAGATGATAGAAAGCATATATAATCATAAAAAAAAATGATTTACATTTCATAAGAATACCAGTAAGAGGGAATAAAAAGCTCTATCCACGCGTAAGGGGAAAAAGTGCGATGTCCAAAAATTTATGAACTTTGGGTCGTTAAGGTTTAGAAATTACTAATATTATTAATTGTCTAATTACTCACCTTCTTAAGAACAAATAATATTTTCGTTTTTCAAGCATTCAGATTAAGGTGACAGATGTTAAATAAAATACGATAAATTTAAAGGTTTATTAATGATTATTAGATTGTATTTTTAAATTAACAATTTGAATTTATCCACTAATTGTAAACTATTTTTGTTTCAGGTAAGTGACATATGATTATTAGTAACTCTTATGTGTTCATTAGGTGAGTACCTATTATTATTATACAATGTGTGTTTTTGTATTATAATTATGTAGTAAGTATCTTAACTTCTGAAATATATTTATTATTATATTTTAGCTACGGTTAATAGAATAATTTGTCAGATTTTACTTATTATTGTTATTGTGCACTCCTGCCCTTATCGACTTTCTTATCTTACCCTGAAAATATTTACTAATAACGTTAACTTTTTTTCCATTCCTCTCTGCCTAACCATTTCTGCCATTCGGAGGGGGAGAGGAGGTTATCTAGAGGTAACCACCCTATCCTAACCATGGTGAGAGGGTCAAGGTTTCATTCCGTGGTATCACCACAAAATAAAAGTCAACCCCCCAGGCCGATCCGACTGTTGCCGAGGGAGTTGACTCCCTTAACTGCCTCGTTTCTGCAGTGTCGCCAGTTCAAATCCACCCAAGGGGATCACGGACTTTCATTTTGTAGCATTCCTCCGTAATGAAAACTGGACCCTCCCACCATGGTTAGACTAAGGAGGTAATCTATAATCCCCCCTCCGTATGTTGGAAATGAATAGAAACGGAGTAATAAAATAAAAAAAGCATAGGCCGGGATTATATCCGGCGCTGCTGCAGTTCAGAGGTTACTAAGGTGGTGCCTCAACTCCCATTACAACTTACATTACAATCTCTAAGGAGAATATAACACCAATAATAATTAAAGTGAATATTTAACTCCTCGTATCCTACGAAACAATTACTTATATGGAGCTACATTTTAACTCTTGACAAAACTAGGAATCGATGTGATAATAAGGGTTACCTTGAAATTCAAAATTTTAATGAAAAATACTTTATAAATTAAGATTTAATGAATTCCTATCGTCCCTCCTTACCTTCAAATACCCATGTTGTCCACTTTAAAAAATGAACAACATTATAAAAAAGCTTTTTTTTTCTTTTACTTATTACATTTTAAAACTGCTAATTTAAATCATTAACAAAAAAATGTTAGATAATGTTAAAAATATAACTCTGGTGCAGAAAAGTAGGAGGTTAACAAAAACAACGAATCTCTTCTTTTTTTTTTTTTTATTTAATCATTCATTTGAACTCACTGGAAGTAAGAACGTGTGGATAAAGTTAGATTTTGAAAATGTTATTCTTCTATTAGAATTTCTATTTATCTATATTTTATCGATTAAGATATTTATTAATAATGTATAAAATTTTGTTTATATTTTACCTGGCTTTATTTATTTTTATATACTTCTATTTTAAGTAGTTTAGAATTTTTTTTTTCATTTAAAGAATACTACATCATTCAACTAGAGATGGTTTCAGGAACGACAAAATTCCTTATAAACAATGTGAATATAATTTTTAACTTCTCTCTGTGCCTGTTCTAAACACCCGAGGCTCAGGTAATAAAGAGAGGCTAAGCTCTGGAATTATTATTCTGTCCCAAGATCAGCTCGAAAAAGACTGACGTAAGTTTAGAAACCTGGGACTGGATCCTACCAATATACATCATCCACTTACATAAGTAAAATAACCGGTTCGACCCGCACCTCTTATTACGGTCTAAACTAATTTCTAGCCTGTAGTTTCTTGAGCCAGCTTTCGATGAATCAGCAAGAGGAGTTTCACTAAATGTTTTACTTTTCATCATTACAATATAATTTAATTCATTATAATATAATTTTAAAAACATGAATACTATATTGATACGTATTGCTGAATATCGTACACGGTTATATAACACCAACAGTCAGTTCTCAAATAGCGCCGGGCTTATTGAACTAGCAAACGACATTACAGTTAAAGAAGGGATGATTGATTACCGACAGGCTGACAGGTGTAAACGACTTACTAAGGAAATCGCTACCTGGAATCTATTCAATGGCGACTGCAACCTGATATTAAAGTTGCCATACAGATATATGCTCTTTCTTAATGAGGATCGTAGAGTTGTTATACTATTAAAAAACAGAGAAAGATATCCAAGAGAGGTATGAGGAATCTATAAGTATATATATATATATATATATATATATTTATACATGCACGTATACACCCTTGAGGAATTCCAAATTCCACCAAACGACGTAAACGCGACTTAGCGAACAGGAGCTGTATTCATCCCACCCTCTCTGGGCACGCTCTTCTTCTTGTACACTCCGAGCGTTCACTAAATTCGGGTTGCAAGAGCAGATGGAGAGCGGTGTCTATCTGTAACAAAAACTTGGGTGGTCGTAGTTCATTTGATCAGATTTGGATGGATATTTGGATTTTTTGCATAATATTTGAAAGGTTAAATCATATCAGTAAATCTATATACATAAAACTACTGGTTTGATTTACAATGATTTTTTTTTATCTGTCCCTTGTCATCCAAGGAAGTTTTACATTATATGTTATCATGTTAATTTTTTCAGCTTAGTACAATAATTTATATCAATATGTCAATAGTATTAGATTAGATCATCTAATCTATATATATTATTTCTAGCAATAGCAAAGCATTGTCAGGTCAGCTAATATCTTTATATTATTAAATCAGTTTCTGGCATAAATAACATATCATTAAATAAAAAGAAAGAAAAAAAAACAATAAGAATAAAAAGCAGCCAGAGCACAGAAATAGTAATAAAACCTAAATAACAAATAATAACATATAAAACAAATTATAAATATTGATACCACATTCTTACTCTGATTTAATTTAATTACTCCAGTGATGCGGCAAGAGGGATGCGCTGGGATCTTTTGAGCTTTGCTTTACCACTCACACGTGGGGGATAGAGTGGGCTCAGGGATCCTCAGGTCGATTGTGTAAATATGATATATTAGACTGTAAATGTGACTAGAGATTATATTATTTTATCACAATGTTATTTTTTTTTTCATGCACATAGTTTGATTATGTTCATTTTGTTTATCCTTCTGTTTATAAATATTTTCAGAGAGATTTTTTCTTTTTTCATTCATTTATTTATTTTATTCTTTTTTTTTTTTTTTTTTTTT
>NW_027107476.1:356437-366340 GCF_000696795.3 Halyomorpha halys
TTTTTAGTATGAATGTGAGCATTCATCACTATTACCTATTGCCCACAACTGTGTGGCAGAATGTAATATCTATCGATAAATAAACAGTATTGAAACTAAAAAAAAATTAATTATAGTACATAAATAATAAATGTTATACTCTTATTTAGAAAAGGTTTTATTTTCATTTGTATCAATGCTCATAAGTTAACTATATTTCTTAGTATTCCATATTCTACTTCTAAATTTACTACAATTCCAACGAATATCAGACGTACATCAATGTACACTCTCCTTAACATGTTTAACCCATAAGTTTAAGGAGCCTTAGTCGTAGAAATGAAAATAAATTCAAAATTAGAGTATATTTACTAAACGAATAAAAGGAAATTAAAACCTGGTTAATATTATTCGGAACAGGATGGTATACAAAATATTTGAAAATATTAGAGTCATCTACAGTAACTACTTCTTGATAGTTTATCCAATACTCTACAAGCAATAAAATGTCGACTGGATATATAGTCGATATAATTTACAACAAAGTCTGAACATGTCTATTAAAAGGGAATTCATCAACGAATTTATTAATACCTTCCTCATCGTCCTTGAAAAACTAGTTACAAATAAAAAAAAGAAGATAATAATTAATTTATCAGAATAAATAATAGGAATTATAAATAAATATTAAATCCATTTCGAAATTAAGAATGTAGATTGTTATTAAAAATTCACTTTCTACACATTTGTATCGAAAACAAAGCCGTTAATTTTTAATTTCAAAAACTTATATGACCCGAATGAGTCTCAGAGGAGTTACGAAACGAAAAACACTAAATGGTTATCCAATTCGGCCTCTTACGTAATTAATAAGTCCAAAGAGCAAATAACCCAAATAAAATTCCCAGGCCAGCTGCACACTTTCTATTCACGTCCGGATCCTGGCGATATTTCCAGTATTCTAATTTTGAATTCTGTCAAAAGAACTAAACATTAAAAAACAAAATGGTGCCTGTTAATTCTTATTGTCATTTAATTTATATAGCTTCATTTTATGTTTAAATTTGCATTAGGGTTCGAAATCTTAAAAAAAAATAATAATTTTGTATGATTAAAAATACATTATGAATTTTAAATCAGTTTAATAGTTAATAATAAAAAATAAATAAGTCGAGTTGATTTTCATTACGGAAGCATTTATTTTTTTACGTACAGTTAAAAAAAATTAAATACCCAAAATATGAAATGCATACTTTATTTATCGAATTGTTAGCCAAAGTGGGCGTATATATATTTAAATATTTCGGCAATAATAATAATAATTAAAACATATGAACAAAACATATGTTTTTAGATGTCTAAAAAAAAGAAAATCAAAACAAGTATACAATAAACTTTTTTAATTTTCCATTACACAAATTACTGCAGTGTGACCCAGGGTTTTATCCAAATTCTCAGAGTTTTTACATCCTTCATGTATCGAAAACTGTTCATCAAATTAGAAGAAATACCTTAAATACCTCTAAGGCAACAATAGTCAATAAGCAAAAAATTTTTTTATTTATTTATTTAATATGATTTACAACTGTACAAAAAATAAATATGTGGTATGTTTCATTTACACTTGAACATTTTGGGAAGGAACCATCTTCTTTTCAGACGCCTCGGAGGATTATCAGGGATTGTTAAGGATGAGAGATTAAGTATTAGTGGGTTAGGAGTTTGGAATGAAAAGACGCATTCTGTTTTGGTCCAAATCTGCAACGAATGGGATGTTAAGGTCATTGTGGATGAGTTTATTTGTAACGTAATAAGGAGCCTCAAGGATTTTGGATTATAAGGAATAGATGTGGGAGGAATTTGATGGTTTGGTAGAGCCATATGGAATTGAGCATATGTCCAAATTGGTATGATTATCGTAATGTTAATAATAATAATAATATGTAATAATAATTTTTTGCAGTTAATGGGAAGTTTAGAGCGTTTGTCATGTAGGTGTTGTAGTAATCGAAATCTAAGAGCAGTTTCTTGTCGATTCAGTCTTTTATGTGGATTCCAAGTAAGTCTCTAGACAAAATTAAAAAAAAAAATTGAACAAAGTAGATCTCAAAATGTAAAAAAATTAACCGGTGTGGCTCCCTCATACTTAAAAACAGTTCTTGCAATACAATTTTACCATATTATTACAGTATTCTCCCATGAACCACACAGCTGATTTAAATAATAAAAGTTAAAGGTGGGTTACTGAATTGCTAATTATCTAGAACCCCTTCCATTTCTAAGTTATACTAATAGAAAATTGATGATTAGAGAATTTATGATTTTTAAAATAAAGTACATCAATAAATATTATGCTGAAGGAGAGGGAGAGGTAGAAAAAGAGGGAATCAGAGAGAGGAGAGGTTGATTGAAACCGTCTTTATGACATTGGTCCCCACTGGTTATGTAATAAATGTAGTTATGATTTCAATTATTCATTTATAATTATAGTAACAACAGCCTTTAGGAGCTGACAAGTTATTTAAACTTGTATGACAAATAACTACAATAAAGCATCACATTTTCTATTATTGGTAACGTTAAACTCAACACTGAAAACAGTTTTAGATATTGTTAGTACTACAACGTTTTTAAACATATAACTCTGCCACTGGAGAAGCTAAACTGACCTTGGCCCTAATACAACACACATTTTAAATAAAACAACTCAACTCAAAACATCGTATAACAATGTTTATATATATTACTCACTCTCCAGAAAAGCAGAAAAGAGAATTGTAAACAAATCAAATAAAGTAAAAGTTCTTATGATCACTTTAATAGTAGGTAATGCAAAAGTTTACATAATAATTAGCAATAAATTAAAAATAGAAAAATCGAATAGGAGTGGATTTTAATCCTGTTATTTATACTGGCAATTTACATTCCATTATAATATTGTTACTCAACAGCACCTTTACCGGTTTAAACTTATTAAAAAAAAAAAGCTAGCTATCAAGTGTACTTGTCTTCCTGTATGTTATGTCCCTACCAATGTTTAAAAACAATACAAAAAATAGTTTATATCATATCTGCCGCCATTGGGAAAAAATTAGTTATAGATAATAACGAGCTGTAGATAGTTGACCTTAGATTAATAGGTGAAGTGCGGTCAGCAAAAAAAAAAAAAAACACAAACAAAAAATTATTTATTTGCTCCGACGTTTCGACATATTCAGATCTTCATCAGCGAGTTCCGGAAGAGATTTTGGCAAAAACTAGGTTTTAGTGAGAATAACCTTGAGTTTTAGCCAGGATCTCTGCCGAAAGCTCCATTGTGAAAATTGGTGAAGACCTGAAAATCAGGTTAAAACGTTGGCACGGATAAATAATTTTTTGTTTACTTGTGTGTTTTTTTTTACTGACCGCAGCCCCCGACCATCTTCTCCAGTTATTATAGTTAATTTGTTAAACAAATATTTTATGATATAAGTGAGTTGAAAAGAATCAAATTTTCACAGTATGTAATTTGTTACAATGAGAATAGAGAAACTATTTAGAAAATCATAAACTAAATTGCAATTAGTTTAAGTTATTGTAAAAATTGTTAAAATTCGAAGACCAAATTATACCGGGAATTTCCGCTTGTAAGCTTCCGTGTACATCAATATAAAACATTGGCTTACTTGAACTTGCTGGAACAGAGGTAAAAAAGGATTTGTTTTGTTTTTAGAGAGTTTTGCCTCATTTGCACTGTAAGAATTTAAAAAAACCTTGCGTTGAGGATATTGTTTTTCTCAACACAAAAAAATATTAAACTCTGGAATCAATTTTTTAACTGTTAATACGCCGATTTAGCCACTGAATAAAATAAGAGAATTATATTTAAAATAAAATGAAAAATAAGAGACAAACGGGGCAATAATAAAATTTGGAAAAGTGAAAATAAAACTATAGGATTAAAGGAATCATTAAACAATATTGAATTTTCAGATAAGTAAAAAACCTCAGGATAAGATTGAAACTGTTTACTTCCACAAGATTAACTCTTCACTTAAGGCTTCCCAAAAAAGTATAACAAACAAACTGCGTTATAACTTTTATCTTTGACTATATTATTTAATTTAGCTATACATATAGCATACCTCCTATATATACGTACTAAATACCAATTAAATTCTTTTCAGGCCTATAATTTCATTTTGATTAAATTAAATAAGCTGATAGTGAAAATATTGATTAAAAGATGTTGTAAAAGAAATATGTAAGAATTTTTTTTTAAGAAATGTGAAACATGTAAAATAAAAATGGTTTATAGTTGCTTAAAATACCATGAAGTGCACCTAGGAAAAAGAATTCATGAAGAAGAATATATAAAATGTAAATATCTCATTACAGGAAAAAGTTCTGATTTTTATCATAATTATGTTGGCGACGACTCAGGAACCACCTTCTTTCCGGAAGGGCACAGACGCCTCAAACAATGTTTAACATTATTGTTACCTTTTCTCTAGCTTCCGTCATTCCAAAGGTGGCTGATGTAATTGTTCAAGCGACTACTTATAAGAAACATCAAGTAAAGCTGCCATGGAAGTTAAAGGCGAAATGTCAACAAGAAAATAAATACATCCTTCTGGACAGAAAATCAGGCTGTGGAAAAAAAATGTATTATGTTACACCAACCGTGAATTGGCTCTGAGGTCAGAAAACCTTCCTGAGACACACCCAGCCCAGTATAGAAAGACCTCGCTCATTATTGGGTCAGGAGATAAACCTGTTAGTTGAGGGTAGATACTAGTTCCATCACCTTGTAGTACAATCGTCCAAGAAACAATGTATACGTCCTTTTCAAGTACTCAACCAAGTCCATATAGGTAGAAGTGGTATTTTTTTTTTTGGTTATTTTACATTAGATCTACTGCCTAACTTCAATTTGAAATAAAACAAATGTCATTTATAGTTATAATTAAAATTAATTACTTGACAACTTGTTGCGTTCACAGTTAATTTAATACTTCTAACGGATCTATGTTACCGTGAGAGATGTACTTAAAAGCTAATTATCCACTTTGTAGAAAGGACTAAATGCACCCCTCCAGCTGTTATAACGAGGAAAGTAAAAGTAGTCCCGCTGCTAATTCTACCCACACGACACATGTGCAGTTCAAACAAGCTCGTTAACAATGCGAAACCTGCAACTCATCCATCAAGTGTTTTCCAATCGTACAATGCCAACTTATGTCAGCGCCAGGGACCAATAGTCCCGATTAAAGAGCTCCAGGCCAAGAGAGGAAATAGTAGCAGCGCAATTACAGGGGACATATTGCGATCCAGATCGTTCGAAGAAAGTCGATTACCATGATTAATTACTGATCATTAACTGTCTCGGGTTCGTTGCGATTGCTCAGTTGGCCAACACTATAGTAGCCCATTATATGGAGTAACACCAAACACAATGAACGTCGCTTTCTAAACAGATATAGACATTACGAAAACCCATCAAATTAAATTTTAATCCGAAATATCAATTGGGAGTAGCAGTATATAGGTTAACGATTCAAAACTATAACATGGACAGTCGATATTGCAGAGATACACAGGATATTTCAAGGTTAAATGATTTAATTGAAAATATCATTAAAAAATATATTAAAAAATCATATAAAAATAATAAAAGCATCATAAAAAAATAATGAAAGCATCATTAAAAAATAAATAAAATACCTATGCAGGCATGTCCTTTAACGCTTTTTTATAAAATATTTTCATTGTTATCAATTATTATTATTGATGCGACAGACCATAAAAGTCCAAGGCCTCGCGCGATGAACGTAGGAAATATATCGCGCGTCTCATAACGTGCGGTTTTCTTAGGGTGGGTTTGTCACTACGCCTATTTTTGTAAATGCCACCTATTAGCTAACGGGCCTCACAAAGGCCCGGGGGGAGGTTTTGAGTGAGTATTGTATAATTATATGCTTGAAAAAATCCCGGATAGGGCCGAGGAATCGATGTAGTAACCTTTGGGTTGGCAGACAGGCGCGTTATCACGCTGCTACCGTCACCCGGTTCATAGTTAAAATGTTATAGAACTTTGTTCTTATTCCAACTACATTATTAATAAAATTTAAACATTAACATTAAGACTAAATATTGTTAAAAAGTGATTACCTTGAGTATTAAGGTAGACTTGACACCTTTCTTCCAGAGCAGCAGTTGCAGAACGGGTCGGGATATGTATTATCATGCTCTCAAGATTTGACCACTGGATTTTTTGTTTGGGGTGAACTAAATCAAAAAGTCTATGCAAGCTCGGTAAATGAAGTTAAATATTTACGAAAAAAGGTTTATTGAAACTTTCGAAACAATAATACATACACAGCCATTCGGCCAACACTGTTAGTAAGAAAAATGCCGAGCCAGTCTTAATGCGCCAGAAGCAAATGACTGAATAATGCTTAACATGAATGTAAATGTTTATATATCATATTAAAGTAGCAGGAGCACATATTAATTTATTAAAACCTAAATAATTAATAATAATGAAATTATTTAAACATGAATATATCCTACACAAAACGTTAGCCGATATACCTTCATACTTCATAATTTTTCTTTTTTTTAGATCCTCACTTCATATTTTTAGTTATAATATATTTTTATGCACGGGGCCATATATTTGGACGAGTGGGCTTAGATGTTAGCAAAAGAGATCCTGCTGCCAAACAGAGAGGTCTAAGGTTTGAATCACAGATTCAAGATACAATCGGACATGTGAGACCATGAGTAGTATAGGGTAGTAACCTACTGTTGTACTATGAGAACAATTGTTTAGTGATAAGGTTGGACGACCCCTCGCAGACTATCTTAATTGTCTCAAACAATTAATGTAAGAAATTTTGTGGACTAAGATCACCATTCTCAGTAGCAATAAAAGAAAAAAATATTAAATAAGAAATAGTAACTTGTATATATTATTAATATATTACCAGTAACTTATTATTCGTTAAACATAATGTTATGAGATCTCCGTCAAAATACTTGGAGGAACATCTTCATTAATGGTGATGACTAGCCATTGAAAAGCACTTCATAAATCGTTGGAACATCTGTTTGTAAAAAGGGAAAGCTACTTTCAGAAAATTTACTTTCATTCTTTTACAATGTAAAAGAGTGATCAATCACAGTCGCCGAACTGTCGTGATTTGTTCGGATGATCAGCACTTTAAAGGAATAAGCGGGAAAAATAACTGTTAGAGAAACAAGTCGTTTAAACGCTACTCATTAAATGATCATTCATCTTCAAGTAATAAATCATATCTTCAAGTACAATCTAACAAGAAGCGATGAAATGAAATCAGATAAACCATTTATTCGCAGGATAAAGTCTCAATTACTTAGCTACTGTTCATCAAAGAAGTTCCAAAGACAATTTAAAAGCTGTCATTTGGAAAAAGATCATACAGAAGAATAATAGTAAGAACGAACGTACTTAACGTAGAACACTTTTAATGCATTTTATTATGAAAAGTTGTATCATTTAACATTTTTAAATTTCTGTACAAAATTATTAATATTAATACATAGAGTAAAATGAAAGTCAATTATTACTTTAAATATTTAATCTCAATATTTGGACTTAGAGCTAAAATAAGCAGGAGGCATGGAATGTAGGAAATTTGAGATCATAAAAATAACAACACTCTACACAACACGAATACTAATTATTTAATTATCTGTAAACCATAAATGGGAAAGTTTTGGTTTCGTTATCAAAAGAACAAAAATTATTAAAATTGAAAATAATAATTCATAATTCAAAATTAATCTTAATAATTATACAAAATGAGTTCATTAACATTAAAAATGAAACTGCTCGACACTGAAATTACAAAGTAATTTTCAGTGCAACAAAAAAAAAAAAAAGGAATGCGAAATAACATACACGAGCTTTTTTTTTTTTTTTTTGTACCATCTAAATTTTATTTACAATATATAAAAGACTTAAATATAAAACCTAAATAGAGATATATATACAACCCACATGGCCCTTCTGAAGGCGGGGATAACAATATTATCCCAGGAGCCGCTAGTTGGGGGTTAAAAGAACGGGGAGGGACCGCTCCACTAGGCTAAATACTCAAACGAGGTCAAATGAAATGGTGTTTTTTTTTTTTAAATCAAAGTTCCTCTCTATATAAACATTCGATTAGCTGATATGGCCCCCTGCCAGCTGACTCAGACCGTTATGTTGTATGTATACACACACACATACATATATTAATGACTGTTAATTTTTGTTCGTACCTCTCTAAAACATGGTTTGGTTAATATTAAAAATTCACCTATTATTATTTTTTTTAAAGCTGATAAGTAAAAAAAAAAAATTGGTTTTTCTTCCAAACCGAAAGATTCCCTCTCCAATATTGAAATAATTTATAGCATTTAAAGCAGAGTATTGTGTACAAGAGAGGAGGAAAAAAATTTAAATTATTATTATTGAAAGAATAATATAATATAAAATAGAAATGAAAATATTGAAAAGTTTATTAAGGTTTTGGGGGTTTTAAGTCCTTATGTACTACAACTAAGGTAAGAAGAGAAATCATGCGATGAGTTGTTAAACTGCTAGGCAGACAATTGATTTGTTTTACTTTTCCCAGCTAAGTTAAAATAAGCAAATCAGTTTCGCAATAGTCCATTAGGTGCCCATGTTAGGCCTTAGTGGAAAAACCACGTTCTTCCCAGGATAAATCCTCTTGATTTCCGAGTAAAAGGAAATTTCGATCAGTTTAGTTACGGTTCCTGGATTGGAACCTGGGTTTTTCATGGTAGAAAGTCAGTGTTTCAACTTGGCTGCATCGCTCCACCAAAGATCAAGCAGTCGCTTAAGTTTTTCAGATGATGCTGAAGAGGGTATGAGGAAAGTCAAGGGTACGTCAATCATATTTAAAGGTAATATCTGACCAGCAGTATTTATTATTTTTTTTTTTAAATATTAAGAAGGTTTTTTGAATCAATCTTCCCAATACTTTAGTTTTAAATGAACACTTCGATTTTTTTTATTTGAAATTTAAGAGATTAGTGTTACATTAATGTCCTTTTAGAGGCTGACTGAATGACGTTTATTTTTGAAAATCTTTGTTGTATCTGCTAATTATTATTTTCAGAGCACCCTATCAATAAAAACTTGGAAAAAATCGAGAATCGGATTTATTAGTATAAGTGATAAACGTAATTTGCTTACTGTGTTCATTATTGTACTCTGAAAATTATAGAACCATATCGTCACTTAAGCTGTGATACCTCATAAGTTGGAAAAATTAACAATAATTTCTGTATACATTTAAAAAAAAAAAAAAAGAGGGATCAATGGAACGTTCTGATAAACTTTCGATTGTTTGTAGGATACATATGCAGTTTTCTCTGACTACGAGCATTATTCCGAGATATCGCTAGAATGACACGATTATTTTTTTCATTTTTTAATAAACATGAATATTTTCTTGTACTTGGAGGTATGGATTGACGAAAGGCACAACTTAAGCGATAATATTCTAGTTAAGAAACTATAAAGCATACTTAGCAAATTGAGAGTCGTGATTTTGTCATTTAATTTAAAGTCATTGTCAAATAAATATTTGAATAGTTAACGAAAACTACGTTAATTTTAAAAATAGTTAGAGCTAAATTTAAAAATTAATAATCACAAAGACCTTAACATCCCATTCGTTGCAGATTTGACCCAAAAGAGATATGCGTCTTATCATTCCAAACTCCTTAACCATTTTAACCCATTAATTCTTAATCTTTCATCCTTAACAATCCCTGATAATCCTCCAAGGCGTCTGAAAAGAAGATGGCCACGGGACCTTCTAATTTAAATTAATGTTTGAAGTACCACCAATGGGTGGTTCCTTCCCAAGATTTTCAAGTGTATATGAA
>NW_027107476.1:366390-399030 GCF_000696795.3 Halyomorpha halys
CCAAGATTTTCAAGTGTATATGAAACATCCAACATATTTACTTATTGTATTATTTTGTACAGTTGTAAATTACATTAAATAAATAAATAAAAAAAAATAAATAAACTTCAACTCATTGTTAAAATATAACAATAATTATAGAATGATAAAAATATTATTTCAACTGCCTTTCTAAAGTAGTTGATTTTTTATTTCTAAGCCCCATGGATTTAGTATTTGATATTGGGAGACGGGTGGGGAACTTTTTTTTCGGTGATTGTTCCGATTCCAAAAAGTTATTCAGCCAACGTTTCAGTAATTCAAAAGTGAGAGAATTTTTAGAATGTTGGTGTGAGATGTACTATCATAGATTTGCATTCATTCCAGTGGTTCCCCGTTAATGTTCTTGGTCGGCTACACCAAAACTATGTGCAGACTACTCCCACACCTCACTCCAGTTGCTCCAGTTGAACAAAGGAGGTTTTTCCGAGGGAAATTAAGATGTTTAAAAGAGCATTTTTAGAAGGTATCATAAGGAATTTACCGCTTAAATGCTTCAATCTAGCACTAAGACATCAGTAAAACCAAATAATAAAACTTTTCTAATAATAAGTTCTCGCGAAATAAGCATTGCCGGACCCTCTTGAGGAGAGTCCTGTAGTCCATGAACCATGGGAGCCTATGATGATATTATTTAATAAAACCTTTATACCGTATTATTTGTTACTGACCTCCTAAAGATACTTTTTTATTTATTTAATGTAATTTACAACTGTACAAAATAATACAATAAGTAAATATGTTGTATGTTTCATATACACTTGAAAATCTTGGGAAGGAGCGACCCATCAGTGGTACTTAAATTTAAATTAGAAGGTCCCGTGGCCATCTTCTTTTCAGACCCCTCGGAGGATTATCAGGGATTGTTAAAGATGAAAGATTAAGAATTAATGGGTTAGGATGGTTAAGGAGTTTGAAATGAAAACATTTTCCAAAATATTCAGAAAATTTTTTTCGCTTAATTTAGTAGGCCATAATAAGTACACATCAAAACGTGATTTATATTTTTTTAATGTTTTTTTTTTTTTTCATTTCATCGACTTACAACAAATAAAATCTAGGTGGGATAATAATCGTTTATTTTACATTCCATTTCGATTGATTTTTTTTTAGTTTTCCATTTTCTAAATGATCGATTGGATGAATAAAATGAAATGAATTCTGTAAATTGAAAGCGCTCATGGTTTCTCGTAAACCAACGAAAGGAGCTCAATTAGCAGACAATAATCATTAACAACATGGCACAATTAGGGATAAGAAGAGCTTTCGACAGACTTCCTCAGCCCAATTTCGGGCGGGTGGAGAAGAGGAATGCCGACCTTTCGGAGATAGCTACGCTTGAGGGAAAGAGCTGTTGCGTAAGAGGCTAAGTGGACCTGCTGGGCGTGATCTGGAAACTAAGTCCGCCCTCCTGCTGTGCCACTCGGGGACTTACTTCTTCAACATTGCTACCGAGGCTTGGCATTTATATAACGCTCTATAACGTTATTTCCAGAACATATGAAGAAATCATTAAGTGGTAGTTTCTTAGACTTCCTGAGGTGAAAAAGACACCCAGGATTCATAGGCAGTGTAGAGAAATGATGAAATATAAGTTTTAATATGCTGCTTATTTTCGTTATCAAAAAAATACAACATAATTCTCCATTATGTTTAATTTAAGTTTTGAGAGTGGTGTAGGCGCTATTCCTGGTCCTGGGTTCAAATCCCGCTCTGGCAGATAATTCTTAATTCTTAAACTTTTGTTCTGTAGTTAAACCCGTCGTGAATAAATAACATGTTTGCCGGGCATTATTCAAGAAACGGAATTCCCCTTTAAACCAATGTAAAGATATATTATTATTATTTTTTAATTAAAAAGTGACTATAAAATAATCGATTATCAACAATCAACAATCATACGTGTGATTTATCATACCATTAAAAAGTACAAGATATACTTATTGTTAGCTGTATTCAATGAATGAATATCTAAATAGCAAAGTATATTGAAAGATTTTCTTAAAACCTAATTAAGTCTAAATCTAGTAAAAGTCTGTTGGAGTCCCAGTCCATCTAGAAAAATTTGTATTTCCTTTCTCCATACAGTACATACAAGAACAAATAAATCGAAGTATCTTGTAAATGTTGAACGTAAATAAGTTCATTATTTATTTTCCTTGTTCCGGTATTTGAAAATACTCCTTAATTGAAACCGGAAACCCTACAAACATTCATAATAAAGTTGTGTACACTCCTAAAAGAATTGGAGGCGCAAGTTTCGCCATGTATTCTATTTTGGGCGCCTCAGAACGTTGGTGAAAGGATTTAGTTTATTTATTTATCTTAATTTTGGTTTCGCCAAATCTCATTATCATACTAATTACAAAGATATAATTCCAACAGTTTCTTAACAGGATTGCTACAGGATTTTCATTAACATTTTAAATTAAGTAAACAGTTTGTGGACTAATAAAGAAAATTGAACACAATATGATTTTTTTATTCATTTTCAAGTATCAATTTAAAGAATAAATTAACTATTATTAAATACATTAAAACATAAGTGATGCTATGAATATCGTTTCTAAAATCACTTATGACATTATAAATAATATGGAACAATATAAACCTTTTAATGTAATTTTAATTAAGAAATGAACTTGTGCAGTAGTAGATACTGTTTATATTTTTTAGAAGAAAATTATTAAATGTTTGTAAAATTCAGTATAAACAATACTTAAATAATATTCATTTGGAAATTTATACTTTTACATTTGGTATATAATGTATAATAAAGTATTATTATATTTTTAGCAAGAAAATAAATATATTTTGACTAGTTCCACTGGTCATTATCATTATTCCTTTATATTTTGTATATCAAAAGATAAGTTGCTAAATACGTGAAATTAAATAAACAAATGTTTTTCATAATTATGCTAATTTAATTTGTAATTGAATTCATTACTATAATTGAGATTACAGTTCTTAAAAACTATTTTTTTTTAAACTCCCAAATTATGCTCAGTATTAACGTACCTGCTAAGAAGGTAAGTATTCTAGGGTTAAATTAAATTCACTTTATTTTGACGTGAAATTAAGAGAAAGTTATACTAATCTTTTAATATTCATTCTGAATGATCTTTCAAGGCAAATCCAAGACACGTCTAAATCAAAAGAAACAATCCTCCGAAAAGCCATTAAAAGAATTGAAGAAATATTTTATTGCTACTTCAATTCACCAAAGTCCATTATAAATGAATAATAATAATCTGAATTAAATAAATAGTTTTATAATATAATCAGGTAGGACTATAATTTATTGGGAGTTAACCTCATAGATGTTGTAAGGCAAAATGTTTTAGTTTCTCGTAAAAGAAAATACTCAAGATTTGTAAGAATTATGATTCCTTATTTTTTTTAATTCTCCTAGATTTTTTTTTATCTCTTAAAGCATTTGTACAGACCTAAATTATACATTTACGAAGTTGACCATCGATATTTTATTTTTGGCAATAACCTAAATGATTAGATACGAAAACATTAAAACAATAATATAAGTATATTACTATACATCAACGGCATCAAAGCAAAGGGTTTCTGATAATAAATCAATCACATTCAATTGCTAAGTATTTAATTACTTATATAATTTTACTTTCTAGTGAACTTAAACGAAGGAGAAAGTTTAATTTCCAATAACAATATTTATTAAATGGAAATTTAATACACTCATCGTTAAAGGATACTAAAATTTAACGGATCTTTTTAGAAAAACCTATGAATATTGTTACTGGAAAAAGTGAAACTTAAAATGGTTCACTTTCATGGGAAATGACGAATTATTATTTCTTTACAACCCATGGGTCATAACCAAGCACCATGAACTAAAATTAATACTTATATGAATTCAGGCCCCAATCTCAACTGAAAAGGATACCTTTAAGGTTTGTACCTTAGTAGATTTCTCTCGGCTTATTTTATTGGAATAAAATATAAATAATAATGGATTTGATTTTATGGAACAGTTATTATTTTATAAAGTATTGCGAAAAATATTGTGAGAGCAGTAAAAGTAAGAGTAAGACCGAAACAGGACATTTTAAAATCCTGAATTGTACAACTTTCACAGTCGTTTTGAAGTAGTTCCCTTCTTTTTTGTTTAAGTGCAAGATTTTTAGTTTGTTATGAACAACTTTACTGTTGCTATATCCTTTTTTTAGTGACATTCATTTTTAAATTATTTATTACCAATCAGAATGATTGAGGAAAACTATTCTTAGGACCCCATTAAACCCACATTGTAAAAAATAAAATCTTATGAGAATAATATTTTTTATTAATTTAACTTTACTTTTTTCTCTACTTCTTCTCCCCAATAATCTTATTAAGTTCTTTGGTATTACAAATGTAACTCAATCAAAGTATTAGTTAACATTTTTTTCTGGGATCTTTTTATTTACAATATATTAATTAACATTACACTTAAAATTCATATATTAAAAACTCACATTACATTAAAAATTATATAAACTAATATATTGTCTTTTAAACTAATTTGGAAATAAATTAGAATATTTTTTTTAAACTTATTAGTAATCTTCAGAGGTTTCTGTGGATTGTTAATATTATTTTATTTTATCCATGTTTTATCACTCTCACACACAGTTCACGAAGAAATTATTTGTTATTGTTCCTATTTAAGTACACTCTGTTGTACATTTTATTCAACTATTTTCGTTACTGAGATGAAGTAATGTTTCTCATTAGTTCAGTTTATTTATTAATAAAGTTGTGTTCATTCTGTAATTTATTGCGTTATTTTGGTTTTAAGATATTGCAATGGCTTCTACAAGCTTTCTGCTATAGCAAAAAATATCTTTCTTTATAAAGTATTTCAAAACCTTGAAAACCAAAGTTGTGTCCTTTTTCAGCGATATTTTTTTTATTGCATTTAGTACTACTTTTATTCTTACAGTTATGAATAATGTCTCTTATATATTGGCCACTTTCCCCATATTATATGAGGGGCAGTTTAGGCAGTTGATTAAATATACCTCCCTCCCATTTTTATTTTTATCAATATTTCTAATTTTGTATGTTGATAATATGTATGTATTGTGATATATTGATAACTTGTTGACATACATACATTTATATGTTAATATATAATAATTATAATGTAAATTTGTATGTCTGGTATTCTATTATTTTCATTTCACATTTTTTTTTATTACTTATTATTTATATTTATTCTTGAATCCCATGTCTTTTTTTTGTTAATATCCTACTTCCTATCCCAGGCATATGGGAAGGTTATCATACACACCACCGATCTATTCTATCCAGAGAAAGTAGATAGTCAAGTTTTATTCAAGAACTTGGGACTACCAAGAAATAAAATTCAACCGGCCCAGGCCGATTTAAATATTTTCCGACACGTACAAAACACTTAAGTAATTTCGACCATTTTCTAACTTTTCCCGCCTTGCCTAGAAATACTTTGGAAGGATTACCCTTACCAAGGTTACATGAAGATAGTTCGATCTTTGCGGACTACCAACGACCGCCCAAAGAAGTCGTGACGATTTCCATCGAACAAATAGACTGTGCAGTCGGAGTCACGGTTACGGTTACAAGTTTATTCAATGACCGAGTCATTTGTCCGGGTGACAATAATTCACGTGAAATTTTAATTGTGTATTGACAATTACAAGCGCAAGGGTTTAATATATTATTTTTAAAATTAATGCAATAGATCGCTACACCTACAACTCACTAATGAAATTTTCAGATATCTTGAATCATGAACAAATTAAAGGATCATCATTTTTATTGAATATAATTAAACGAAACTCTGTTCATAGTAAAAGTCATTTGTTTTTATCTCACTTATTGATCAATTTCGGAAAATTCTTACCTAAGGCTGAAAAGGCCTTTAACTAACATTCAAGTCCTAAGAATGGGTGGATTCATCACAATTCATCGTTGTACTAATTAATTTACTTATTTATTATTTATATTTATTATATTACATTAATTATTATAGTATTAGTATTAATCATCAATTATATAGTAATAAATTTCAATACGTTGATAATATTGAAGGTTATAAGACATTTCTCGAAAAAACTCAGCTGCAGAAAATAATACATCCTTCTAATACATCTAACTTCTAAGGCTCTAATTTGTATTCTTACAAAAAAATAAATAAATAAAAAATATCATCCCTAGAACTAATAAAGTTTAATTAATTTTAATCAGTTTTTTAAAATTTCAAATTTAATCAGTTGCAGGCCTACCTTCTACCCCATAACCCCTGATGAAGACCTGAAAACCAGGTCGAAACGTCAACATAAAATAAATAAATATGGTTTTGTTTATTTATGCTGTTCTTTGCTGACCGCAACCCCCGACAAACTTCTCCAATAATTTTTATTTTAATTTTATCATATTATCAATAAACAAATTGTTAAATGTATATTACCTAAATACCTTTAATGTAGTCGGACATTTCTCATATCAAGGCTGAAATATCCTAAAATCCGATCTTGCTATAGCTCTGCTTTCTATATAAATTTGAACAATAATCCAAAACTAAATATAACAAGTTATTATCAGTTATATGAGCAGTTAAAAGTGTTGAAGTCATTGTACTCTCACTGCAATTCATTTCATAATAAAAATGATAATAGATTAATTATGAAATGCTTCGGCTTTAATTACACATAAATAGTAGTATACGCTTGAGATTAACTGGTTTTAACAGAGAAAAATGTCATTTCTACTAAAACCTTCATGAAATGTTGAATAAACTATATAAATCAATAAATAACTTACTACCTTTACTTTTAATCAATGGTATATTAGCCATAATCCTTGCCTCAATATCACTTAAACTAATGTTTACCAAAGATGGCTACGAAATATTTAAAACTAGGCGTCTTGGGACAACTATGAATTCCTCTTGATTATGAGAAAATTTAAAGCGAAAAAGACTCATAATAATGCATTGATAAGATCTAAAATACGATTAAGGAAATTTGTTAATATATGAGGATTTGTAATCGGATAAAAGTTTACTGAAATTAGGTTTTAAATCAAAATGAATATTCCTGTTTTCAGTCATACTAAATATGAAGTATTTATCTATAAATTAACCTGTGTTTTTATGGTTTTAAATTAAGGGTTTTCCCTTTAATATTCTCTCTCTGAATTTTTGATCCGATCCGGTTCTGGACTCGTATTATTGCATCATTAACTGCTCGTACGAACGAGAGAAAGCAACTGGGTGGGCACATCCTGCTGCACATCGATTTACCCCGCAGATATCCACCAAGATCTGCATAAAACGATCCTCTATATAATCATAAAAACGGAAAGACCTGGCCGACATAATCTGTCCATAAAGTCCCTGCGTGACCCACTGGATGGTGAAAGTGGACTTCTATTGCACAATAAATACGTTTCCACAATTATTCGATTCATCCTAATACAACATAGCATTATATTAATAACACTTAGGAGGGAAAGAAAATGTCAGCTATGGACTTTAGGGAGTGAACTTTCACTGCCTAGGTGAGTGCTTATGGGGCGGAGTCAGAAGACGAGGAAATCGTGGGGGTGTAATTGTGTTATGAAACATTTAATCGCCGTGGGATCACAAAGCTATCAATCCAAACAATAAAGTTCTTGTTGAGCCTATTACAAAATAAATCAATTGGGATTATATCAACCAAAGGTTCTGCCTTCAAGCGCTCTCTTCAAATGAAATTACTTTCGTTTTCAAATTTCGCAAAGTCGCTAAGTTATTTTATTAGACATACGCTAGGAATTGAAAAAAACCTTATTGAGGTTTATAAATAAATAATAATTTATTTTAAAATCCATAATAATTATTATCTGTTTAACAATATACCGAAACAACAGCAACAAGATGAGATCATTATCATGCATCGACCTCCTAGTCTAAAAAGAGACTAAAACAGTTATTTTACCTCAGTTTTTATTAGTTTGATAAAAACTACAGTTTAAAATAAAAATTGAAGACTGGAACTATAGTTAGGTTTAATTTTCAGAAATGTTCAATTTTCACCTAAGCTATGTAGAAAATGTCGTATTGTTACAAAAAGTACATCTTGAGGCATTCAAGGTGCACGCCTGGTGAAGTTACGTTCTCTGAGGCCTTACGTTCAGTAATTCCTGAACTATGATTTTTCATAAGGCAAACTTTTTTTTCCGAAGATCGAGAAATCAATATTTTGTAAATTCATTTTGGAACATATGAACAATATAGCTTTATAGATTTCTTTATAGTACAATTCAATTAACTTTAATTTGAATACTAATATGCATCTGTACATCTAATGCTTCCTGAGGTATAATTATTCATAAACCAATCATTTTGGTCTAAACCAGATAGATATCAACCTTTTGTAAATTTATTTAGGCGCAAAACATAGCAATTGCTAAGATAAATGTTATAAACTACTTTACAGTAAATTCAACTAGCCTCAATTTAAGTGCTGACAGACACCTGTACGTCGTTGTAGGAGTAGTTGTTTTCATTATATTTTCCAAAATGAATTAACTATTTATTATATATTAACTTTATTGGGAACTATTGAACTTAAAAACTCTATTAGATCTCATATTATATCAAATTAACTCTACATCAAATGAAGTTGAATTAATATCTCGATGCTGAATGTAATTTCAAGGGTATAGAGCTTCGAATGAAAATATAATTTTATGTAACGTTATAAAACAGCCATAATTTTTCATTTTCCGAACTATAGTTTTCATTAAAGTAATCAAAAGGTGGGGTCAAATAATTTTAATTTTCTTTTTCACGGACTCTAGGACGATCCTCAGTTCATCCCCACCCATACCCTAATTCATCTAGGTCAGGGATCGGAAACCTTTTTAGATTTTTTTGGCATTAAGAGCCATCATATAGAATACTAATAGTATAAAAAAGTGGTCAATAACATACATTTTTCTACACCTCATGTCACGACAGTTTTAATTTTTTTATTTAATATTTATTATTTAATTATTCAATACTAACCACTCTTTGCGCTATATAGCTCAACGAATTTCGGGTGGCATAAACGATCAACGCGTGGTAAACAAGCCAAAATAATTCTACAGAAAAGACAAACAAATTTTATATTCCGGCTCGTCTCAAAATGTAACTTTTGTAGGTATCTTAAATATATTATTTAATTTACTTTTATTTACTAAAAAAATTAAAATTTATTTATAATGAATAAGCAACATTTCAATAGAAATCCAAGCCTTTTCTAATGTGCTACTGTCCTAAGAAATGTAATAATACCACACCTAATTATAAATAGCGTAACATAAACACAAATTCAGCTTTCGTAAAAGTTCACCTTGAATCAATATCAAATGAGAAAATATTACAGTTCTAAAAATATTCACTTACTCTAAACTAAATTACGTTGTTTAAAAGTCATACTTGTGATGTTTTAGTTTCTTCTGTATTTGTTTCTACAAGCCAAATTTGTTATATTCATATTTGGGCCAAAATTTTCATCACGGGTCAGACTCGTTAAAGCCAGGGAAGGCCCAAGATTTATCTCAGTACACACATGCAAAAAAGTGGATGTGAGAAGATAACAACAAAAATTAATATTATTTTTTATTTTAAATACTTTTCATTTATTGATAGATATTACAATATGCCACACAGTTGTGGACAATAGGTAATAGTGATGAATGAACACTTTCATACTAAAATAAAATAAAATAAGAATAAAAATAAATCTCTCTTAAAATATATACAAACAGAAAAGGATAAACAAAATGAACATAATCAAACTATGTGTATGAAAAAATTAATAAATAAAATGACATAATGATAAAATGATATAATCTCTAGTCACACTTACACTCTTATATACAATATTTACACAATCGACCTGAGGATTCCTGAGCCCACTCTACCCCCCATGTGTGAGGGGTAGAGCAGAGCTCAAAAGATCCCAGCGCATCCCTCTCGCCGCATCACTGGTAATGAGCCAGTGGAGGCTGAGCAAGTGCGCTAAAGCCGCAAGCACTCAACTTGAGTGGAGAATCTGACCATTGCCAGAACTCCAAATTAATATTATTAAAAAAAAATTAATAAAGACGTAGATGGTCCTAAAATTAATTATTAAATTAATGATTCCTATCATATTCAGTAATAATAAAAATAATAATATTACTTCCCTTAAAGTAATTTATATTTGTTATAGTGTAAGAACTGAATCATTCGCCGAATTGACTTTTAAGTTGCTATTCAAATTGTTTAGACCACTTCAGTGATTTTTATAATCTAAATCTATAGCGTTAGAATTGTACCGTCTAAACAAATCTGCACTTGAACTAGAATCAGAACAGATTAATATAATTAACAGATAAACTATTATTACTGTAAAATACATAACATAACGACAGAGAATTCATTACAGGTTTCTGAGTCTTGGCATTTTGAACTGCAACCTTCTACATCAAGAACTTCCATATTTAGAACAAGTAGAACAACCCTATATATAGTATCACTATGGAGTGGATTGATGACTATGTTCAAATTGAAATCGAACTACTATTTTATATTTCAAAACTGTATATAATTACTAAAATATGTTTATTACTGTATTTTTTTTTTTAAATTCACAAAATTACTCTAATAATATAATAAAAACACAGTAAACTTAAAGTAAAAGCAACTATCTCAATTTAAATGCTGAAATTAAATTAAATATTAATCTAATCCATGAGGGACCAGAGGTTCAGTACTTTGTAAGGAAGTACTGTTACTAGACCAACGGTTGTGCAAGGAGGCGATTTGGTCAGAATCACGCTCGACCGCCAGATTTTCACCCCATTAAGGACACCCAATTTATGAGACGTATCTATAAACATTTTTATTATTAAGAAAAACAACTACTCGTAATATGATTAATGTTTTAAAAGATTTTTTTTACTAAAAGTCACATTTTCAAACTTAATTCCCAGTGTTAACTATTCATTTAATAGTTGATAAATTTCATTTTATCAAATAATAAATTCTTATCATTATAATTAATACATCGCAGCATTTTATGTTGTTATTTCCAGTTCCCTATCTACAGATAATTTTAATTATCTTAATTTTAGTGACACTAATATATAATTTGATGAAATACAATTTATTTACAATTATATCAACTGTTTAACACTAGGAATTATATTTGAAAATTGGCAAAAAAAAAGATTTATGAAGGTTTAAAGGTGATTTTCCCTAATTTGTGATATCTATTTTTTTTAATATGTTTATTTTAAACGATAAAGTTGTTTCAGTAGTCGTATGTAAGTTGTTATATACCATTTCCACATCTACTTTAACTTTAGGTTTTGCTTTATCCTGACCATGAAAATAATATTTATTAAATATATCTTATTTTAATATATGCTGTCTTGATCATTTTTATTTTTGAGTTGTCATGTTTAGTTTTATTTGAGCTGTCTTGATTTTAAAAAAAATTATTCCTTGAAATTTATTACTTTATTAATATTGAACGAGTAAATCTTGTCGGACCCCAATGATATTTTACTGGATTGTAAATTTAACAACATTCATCTTACCTTAACAATATCCCAACCTTGAGAAAACCCTGAAAAAAAAAATGAAAAATAGTAAAACAAATGGAAATAATCAAAAAATAAAAAACAATATCTGAAAGGTTATTAAAAGTTCAAAGTAAGAGAGATCTTTCTAAAGCGGTTTGTCTTTAAAATATGAACCCTTTGAAAATACCTCAAAGCGGAAGAAGCATAATTCACACAAGAGGCACTTGAGCAGAACAAGCTAGACAAAAACGTTCAGGGAAAAAAATAGAAACAAAGAATTAAAAACAGTTTATTTCCATTTTCTCCTCGACCATGAAAATTACGTCGTTACGGGCTCTGAATTTTACAATAATAGATTTTTTCTTCAATTCTGAACATTACATTTCCAATTTGTCGGGGAGGAGGGTAGGGATAAAATATAATTTATTACCAAAACTTTATTCAGGGAAAGGAGTAAAAACCTTATTCTCTTATTTAAAACTCCTTGAAGATAACAGTAATAAATAAAAATAATTATATATTTTTTTAAAATAGTATTTTTCAAATTCAAAAACACTATTTTTCAAGAGTAATATATATTTCTATTTAGCAAATATTGAGAAAATCACATATTCCTCAAACTTCATATTCGTTTAATTTATTAATTGGACGATGTTTCGGATTATTTTTTGTTCATTTTCAAACTTAATTCCTAGTGTTAGACTGCTCTTCTAATTTATGATAAATTTTATTTTATCAAATTATAACTCTTTATTACTTTAATTAATACATTTCAGTAGTATTATATGTTGATAATTCCAGTTCCCTAGCTACCGATAGGAGAGATGCTTAATTTAGTGACACCAATATATAGTTCGATGAAATACAATTTATCGAAAATTAGATCAATTTTCAAACACTATGAATTAAGTTTATAAATTGCCAAAAAATAGAATTATTAAGTTTTAAGGGTGTGTGATTTTCCCTGAAGTTTTAATATATTAATATATTCTTTAATTTATTTATTTTAAATACTAATGTTGTGTATGTTGTTACACAACATTTCTACATCTACTTTAACTTCAAGCTCCGTTTTATTCAGACCGTGAAAGTAATATTTTTCAATTTTTTTATTTTACAAATGCTGTCTTGATTATTTTTCTTTTTGAGTTATCTTGATTTTTTTTATAAATATAATCTGTCAGCCATTATTTCTTTTCATGACTTGAATATAAAGAAATTTCTTTCCACAATGTCTTCAACACACTCTATAGTTAAAAAAAGTCTTCAGTCGAATGCGTTTCGGCATTCATGAATGTCTGTCGTGCCACCAAGCTCGAATGATTCAAGACCGTACCTTAAAAGGAATATAGTAGCTCTTGCGTATTTCGCGAAAGTGGCTGATTTTACCCAGTTTGGTGTTGACCCAAATAGACTAAATTTTTCATTCTTTTTTTTTACTAAGTTTTCTACCCATGTTCTAGCCGATAGATGCCTGATTAACACATTGTATGAATCTCAAATGGAATTAAATGGCCAATGAAGACCAAATTGCAGAACAATGCAGTTTAAGCAGATTTTAAGTAAGATTTTAGTTTTATTTAATACATTGACTATTCCAACTCTGTTAATTCTTTTCAATGTTTATAATCGGAAAAAAATCCGTTCATTGGTCATAGGATCCCGATTTATTCTTCTAAACTAAACAATAACCAAAAACCATCTACAAATTTTTATATTAATCTTTATATCAATATGGGCTGAAAGACTGGAAAATCAGCCTTCCATTTGTTGCTTTAAATTTGAATAACATTGATAGAAATTATGAATTTATTTCGTAAAAAATTCCTTTTTTAATTTAAATGAAAATTCGTAATTCAAAACACGCTAAAAAAAAAAAAAAAATCCCGAAAAGAATATTTTTGTCTACATTATTTGAAGCGATTTTTGGGTTTTGGTAATTTTTTATACATTTAAACTCACTTAACTCAAACAATGATCTTTTGTTCTTATTCTATAAAAATATACAAACGAATCGATTTCTATATTATAACCATCAATAGCGTTCAGATGAAAGGCGGTATAAGATAATACACAAAAATAATAAAATTATGTAAAATATATTTTTCTCAGTTAATAGGGCACATTGGCAAGAACCCTATAGCACATGTCTAATATTTTCTCTACGTCTAGTCTCATCAAAAAAGAGTTCATTATAATTGATGATCACATATCTGTAGCTAGAATAAATAATTGAACTTTAACGAAAACATTAATTATTAACTCTATTCACATCCTGTAGAGATCTAAAGGTAACCAGTGATTTACAAGAGAATCTTGAAAACATCACGTGATGGTGATTTCCTAGAGTATTTTGAGAATCACTTTTAACGTTACTATAGTAGAAACACAAACTACGCGACTTCCAAGTTATTCGTGCCCAACATCTTCCCTAGCTCTCTCACGCAAGTCTCTCAAGATTTCCCTTCAGTCGCTTCGTGTGTATTAAGAACTTATGGAACACAAGTTGACGGTATTCGAGTATCCATCGTGCCTCCTCATATTTGCCCAATTTGATGAGGGACTTAGGGATAGAATGTTGAATTTAGTTAAAACTCAACTGAATTATGACATTAAATTAAAAATAATGGTAATTAGATTGATAGATCGTAATTAAAAGAACTGATTGTAATTGATCCTTTGGGAATTATAGGGTACGAAGTAACGGAATGATTAAAGTATGTAGTAATGGAACGAGGTAATCTTTCCAAGTAATGATGGGTACTCATAGAACTGTAAAGAATTCATTGGATTGGCCTTCATGGTACACATTTGCCATTAACAACGAAAGACCTTTAGAGACTTCATCATAGCTCCCTTCTCACGGTCTGCCAAAAACAGATAAAGCCATAAACATGTAGCTTATCAATTTTAGTTATTTTTTTGTCGTAAATATTTAGATAAAATTTTTTATTTATTTAATACCCGATCGACCTGGTGGGCCGTACATGGTTAATGTAAGAGGTACAATTTTTTTTTACGTTATAAATGAAACAATAAATAGATTAATATAATAATTCTTAATAGATGATAAAAGTAAAATTAATAACAAAAACAATGACAATTATGAATTTAACAAAATAAATAATTGATTTCTAATGGGGGGAGGGGAAAGAAAGTGAATTTAAGAAAAAGATAAGAAAAAAATAAATTAAGATAAAATAACATTTTAGAGTGACAATAACAGAACGGATAAATATAGAATTTATAACAGGATGTTCTGCAGCAGCCTGGGCTTCAGTCTTCGGGTTGTGGTTGGGTTTCCCAAGTTGTAGGTCACTGCTCCTTTAACTAAAGGTAACTGGGAGTGGAACTTCATGAACCTTTTTTATATGTAATCTTCTAATGTTTCTATTTGTAATTCCCGATGCAATTGGCTGTTTCTTACAAACCAAGAAGCATCCATTGTAATTCTTACGACTTTATTTGGAAAAGATTGTAATTTTTTCCTTTTCGTAAAGGATGCCGCTCCCCAGACTTCACATTCATTCATCTGCAGAGGCCTGAGATTTGTTTTAAAAATAAGAATAGCTGTTTCTGGTTTTTATTTAGATTTTCTATTTAAGATAGGATATACCATTGCTAACCTTGCGTTACGATAAAATTACATGGCAAGCATAGTGGACAGGAATGAAGACTTTATCGTGAATTTAAAAATATAATGAACAAAAATATTAATCAGGGTTTCTCTATTCTTATTGTTTATTTTTTTTTTTTTTACATTAAAGAGTCGGTAGCTAGGTTACATTCATTTATCTACAATTTCACTTGAATTTCCAAGTGAATTAAAAACAATTAGAAGTTTGCTATCTTTCAACAATATTGTTGAAATGGTTATCTAGGCTCCCATTTTATTTTTCCAAAATATTCGGAACATGTAAAGAAAGTTTATAAATATCAATCGGCTAAAAAGCTTAATAAAGTTGGATACAGAAAGTGGGACTTGTCTTGGCTCCAGCGACACGTTCATCTTCAGATCTGTAAAGGTCTCGGAGAAAGCAGAGAATGTCCAGTCATAAAGTCCGCATTACGCGATCGGAAGACCTTTCTAGATTATATTATGTCGTAATAAACTATGTTTGTTAAAATTCTCATAAAATAACACGAATCTCTGGACAGGGAAACAAAAAGTAGGAGTAAATGGTAATCAGGAACGTGTTCTAAAAAACAGGAAATGAACTGGCTGGCACCATAACTTGTATTTGGGGGTTAACCATTTCGTGAAGGTGGATTTCTTTAGGTAAACCGGATCGACATGATAAAATTTATATTTAATACTACAAAATAAACTAAATTTTTATTCGATTAACATGTTTAGGGAACCAACATTTTTTTTACTTAGTTAAATTCATAACATGTTTAAAGTGTTAACTTTATTTTAAGGCTCTTTCTAGCAAGAGTGCAGTAAACCTATAATACAATATACCTATTAAAAAGTTAGAAATAAGTAGAAAACATTCTACATTCATGAAACTGGTTTAAAAAAAAAATTAAAAATCAACCTAATTGGAAGAAGAAAGTTTTGGTTCTTCGTTGATAATCGAAAAATGTTGATTGGTGTAGGTATGCTATGCTAAAAATTGGTATTATTTTTTTTAATTGGAATAAAAAATATTTCAAATTTAAATGTTTAACTTTTTAGCGACCCATCTTCATAGGGGAGGGGTTCGGTTAGGCAATTGTTCCAAGAAAATAAACTTATGATTATAACTTTAATGTTAATTGTATCGCAAAGTAAGATCATTCATAAAAATAACTTCAGAATGAAATATTTGTAATTTTCGTATAGTTAGTAAATATTTAACTTGCCCCGAAGGTATTGAAAACCAGTTTAATGTCTTCCATCGTTACCAACGCATTAATCGAAGAATGGTTTGTAGATTATTGACGAATTAAAATTAATTACAGCTACTTAGCTACTATTCAATCTTAGGCATAAAAATATTTTTCTGTGTATAATAGTAAAAAAAATTCTCAGAACTAATTGACCCAGGTAGTCGAAAATTTAAAACTATCCATACTTCTAGAACCTAAAAATCATACATACACGTACAAGACAAAATAATTACTTGCATTATGAAATGCTATTAAACATTTAAAAAAAAAAAAAGCATAACTTTAAATAAATATCAATTGATATATAAAATTATATAAGGTTATGATGCATAGAAGCGATATCACCGAAACCAAGAATCAACAACAATTTCTATAATAACAATAATGAACTAAACAATTTATATATTAATTAAATTAAAAGTAATATATATAAATATGAATAAATCTGGTGATCGATTTAATGAAAGAATTATTATAGATCATTAATTTGTACAGTACATGATAAATAGATTTTAAAAATATTGCTAAGCTATTCAAAATTTTTAAAAATCTAAATGAATTAGATTTATATCATTTTGTAAACGATGTTTAAAAAAATCAAAAAACATTTAATTATTAAACATTAATATTAAATAATTATATTAAAACAATTTGTAACAATCACCAAAAAATATTTCAATTTTTGTTTCTTCGAAATTCGATTACTCCACTGAAAATTGTAACCACCTTTTATCATCACCCGTACTAAGGCTCAAACTGCAAATGTAATAAAAGTATTTTGAGACCAGCACTTCTATATGGTGCTCCAGTCTTCACCCATCTCAGAGAAGGGACACAGCGCCATCTACAACGCTACAGCCATCTACAGTGTTGCGGAAGATTATGCGGCCAACATCGCTGAAGAAGATGAAGACAGATCAACTACACGATCTCTTCGAACTACCCAATGTGCCTGAGTTCATCCAACGCAAGCACATAAAGTTTTTCGACTCTCTACAGCACCAAAGAAATCCACTGTTCAGGACCCATCAGCACACCCTCCGGTGCGTTGGCAACAAACCAGATAGAAATTCAAAAACCATGACGCGTATTTAGGGATTAAGTTTTTAGGTTTAGTTTAAATACAGTTCAAAACCAATGTATGCCCCTGCACATTCTAAAATTAATAGAACGCCCACTACAACATAAATACAAACTCAAGAACTTAAAATTTTAGTAGTAACGGAAAAAAAGGTACAGAAGCAGGAGATGTGTGGAAATCGAAAACCAAAAAAAAAAAAAAAAATCAAAAATAGGGGTCATAAAAATAAAATAAAGCATATTCAATGAGATTAATATTTGTTCTTAAAATTTCATAGAATTACAGAACCAAACCAGAAGTTGTTTGTGTCGAATATACCCTCGTTTGAAACAATTTAAGTTGACAAATAAAAAATATATATATTATTTAAAAAACCCTTTATTTAAAGGGAATATTGTAATGTAATTGTTTGAAATTGGCGTAATGGAAATACATTAGCCATACCTCTATAAAGCCCAAGGCTATCTACGTATAGTCGTAAATAATGTTGGTACGTTAATAGCTCAATTCAGGACAAAAAATCATCTGTAAGCTATAATGTGCATAATAACCTTGGAGAATCGCACCATCAAAGTGAAAGCAATACCGGCACATCAGAGATGCGGATAAGACTTCGTGGGATAGGAGATGGATTAGAGATCAGGTGCTTGGTATCAAGGTAATCAGCGGGTATTTAGAATGTGTCCTCCGGAGGAGCGTGGATAATTAACTACAAAACCATAAAGCTTCATATTTAATTGAGCTTCGTCCTTGAATATTATTATTGAGGTTTCCTGTAACTACCTCAAGTTCGTAGCTAAGTGGGAAAATAGTCTCGCACGACAATGACCTAATGCACAATACAAGACCTGATATAGGTGTGTAATTGGTTTCCAAGCGTTAATTAGTCAGCATAGTAGTTAAGATAAGCAGATTTTAAACGTTTCATTAATAGCATATTTTTTATAACTAATAGATCAGATCAATAAACCAAAAGCTTCATTTCAGTGGTTCCTAACACAAGTTTTTTTCAGAACAAAATACATCGTAAAATTGGTTTTTGCTCTCATAAATGATCAGATACTGACACATACATAAAAATGAATATGTATTAGTTAGGTCGTCTCTCAACTCTCTAGTACTATACCTTGTAAAATTATCCCTTTTTCAAGACATATTTCTGTTTTATGGAAATATTTGTCAACGTCGTTTACTTAAAACATTTTGAATTTATAAAATTAAAGGTTCAAATTTGGCATAAATGTGTAGTTAGTATCTTCAGAAATTTAATAAAATATCATTATCTAATATAATGAAGATATAATGAATCAAAATTCCGTTTCAATATGTTGGCCGAAAACCTAAGATTTATTGGAATTTCGAACTTTGATCAGGGACCAATTTGAAATATGTTTCTTTATAATTATATTTATTGTATATACAATTATTGCACATAAGGTTTATAAAGAAGTCAATATAAATAGAAAATATAGAAAAATGATCGTTTAAATTAAAAATTATGACATTGGAAGGTTATTAGTTGACTATACGTAATTATTGTTAGAAGATGGCCCGAATAGTAGTAAAAAAAAAAGGTACAAAAATAAATATAAATGTGAGAACAAGAATCAAAGGGGCTGAAAACAACCGTATAAAATAAACAAATATACAAAGATTTGATAAAATCAACGGATAGATGATATAAGGAAGACTATACAATCAACAGAATGTCAGATAATGTAGAAGAAAGACAATGCATAATGTATAAATAAAATTAATTTCAGAAAATGTGGGTGAAACAAATGAATAAATAAAAAGGGAAACGAAATGAGTAAAAAATACTTAAGAAAAAAAAGGAAGTAGAGTGAGGTAGGAAAAGTAAAAATCAATAAAAAAAAAGTTAGTAAAACCTTAATAACGTTTAGGTTTAATAAATTATTTCTGTAGGTAAGGGAAATATAATACTTATCAACATTTTGGTTAAAGGTTTACATAGATAAACTCGGCTTTAAGACATTTTTCATAGTTTGGGACTGTAGCAATTATAGAAAATGTGTCCAAGTAAAGAGAATGGTTGAGGGTCAAGACGTGTTCAGATATTTTGGTGACAGATGAGTTATAATGGTTGAATAATTAATGCTTAATAATACGGGTTTTGTTTTGTACTGTTTGGACTATCGCATTACGTAAACGATATTAAATGATATTTTCTTGAATAATTAAATAATAAATAAAAATTAAAATATGAAAACAGGCCAAATAAAACATAATTTGCTAAAAGCTTAAATTATTTTTTTATTTCATTTTTTTTTTTAATTTTATATATCATATCATAAACCGTTACCATATAATACAACATATCCAAAATATATGAGTCTCTAAAAACTTAATCTTCATTTTACTAATTTTTTAAGTATATCGCTTAGCGAAAATGTTTTTTCGTTTTATTATTCACAAAAAATATACTTGTTTTAATATCAATCATTTGAGTTTGTTATAGATTAGTGGGTTATTTAATAAAACTTATCCTTTATTAAAATCTTTAATAACTGTATCTGATATAAATATTAATCACAATTTAATTTTATAATTAATATTTCACACCAAAAACAAAAGTCAATTATTCAAACAATGAACACGCAGATCCGGAAAGCACGTAACTAACTTCTTAACGAATTCTGATAATTACCGCTAACTCCAAAACGAGAACCACGCGATCTTTGTTAGAGAAGAATGCAATGCAAGAGTGATTCATCAAGTTATGTACAAATCATAATAATAATTCCTAGCCTTAAGGTTCGATGCAATACTTTCCCCTTCAAAGTATCTTCAAAATTCAACCCTAAAAGGTTAGCCTGGAAAATATCATATTTGCCAAAATGATTTAAGATTGTTCGGATAAAACTTTATAGTTATGAATATATATATTTATGAAACCATTAGACGTTCAGATATCTGCTTGAGCTCATATTAAAGCTAGTTGAATTTACTGTAAAGTTGTCTATGACATCTATCTTCTTAGGAGTAGTAGTTTTCATATTTTTAAAATCAATTGATTTCTAGTTGCTCGGATAAAATTTCATCCCACATTTTTTCTAAGAATTTCTGCTCAAGTAGAAGACTCAAATTTATAGAGTATAACGTTTCAAATTTTTAATTTAACCTTATTCCAATAATTTAAATATATAATTTAATCTACAACACTAATACGACGCGGGATCTTTTATTCTTAGACGATTCTTCTCCCTCAACCTATAACTGTTCCAAAGGTACAGGCTTGGTTAATCAGGGTTTTGTAAAATAAGGCCTATAAAGTTAAAACAGTTAACTTTATAAATACCTGTGCAGCTCCAAGAAATGTATTCATTCAATAGAGTTAATTATTTACAGATTATTATCGCAAACAAGATTACCATTTATTTATTTTGAGGTGTTTCAACCATTTAGCAATAAATAAAGAAACTCAACAACAGTAGAATCAGTTAAATAAATACCAGTTCTCGTATAAGTGAAAAAAAAATCATTTTTCAGACCTTGAGGGGAAAACTAAAATCACGAAGATGTGGTAAACCTGGTAAAGAATAGTATTGCATTTTTTAATTTAATTAAAAAGCCGTCTTTTCCTTATGAGGTTATTTATTACCACAAATCCCCTTCACCATACGAAACCGATAATCAAACGAAGACCACCTTATACCCCAGAGCAGATGCCTTTCCACACTACACGTCCAGAAGTCATAAGTTACAGAAATGTTTGCGGCTAGGAGAGGAATGCCATTGAGTAACCAACCGCCTACAGTTGCAATTCAGAGCATTGCCCGCATAGAGTGGAGGGTACCAATGATGCAGCTATAGCCACAGCATTCTTCATCTGATAAATATCGAGTCATCCCTAATAATTTATAATGATTTATAAACAATTTAGATCTAAGGAAAAAAAAAAAAGACAAAAATAATAATTGTCACGCCGGACTGGTTGTTTGTGAAATGGTTTTAGTAATTAGACCTAGGAACATAAACCAAGTATTTCAATTTTTTTTTCAAACTTTAAAAACCTATGAAGCTTAGAGTATAAAAAAATGTCCTCCATAAATATGAGGGCTGATGTTTGATTGCCAAGACTTCCGAAAAATTTTCCAAGACGAGATCTAAGACGGGTTTTACTCAGCATCGTGAAAATAAATGAGTAGTTATTTGAGGAAAAGATGTAGCAGAGATCTATCAAACGGAATTAAGTATGACTAATGTCTAAACAGCATGAAAACGTAACGAAGTTAATTATATTACTTTATAGAAATATTACATATTAATTTCTTGTCTGAATGTGGGCAATAATTTAAAACGCAAACTTCATTTAGTTCATTCTTTCAACTATTCTTATTTTCTCCAACGTTTCAGTCATTATCAAAGTGACTTTAAAATTTATGTATTCACACTCTAACGTATCTATTACAGGTTATTATACCCAAGTAGAATCATAACTATACTTTTTTATTGCAATCATTTTACCCTCCTAGGCGTCTGAAAAAAAGCTGGACTGGGGATCTCCTCTAGAAATGTTATTGGAGTTCTGTTAATGGTTAGATTCTACACATGTCAGTATCACGCCATTGTATCACTAACATCGAGTATACTTGTATACATTTTAATACATTTGTAAATATTTAAAAAATAAAATATTTTAACTATTAAACGCTATAAGACTATTTGTTTTCACTTTTTTCTTTTTCTTTCATATAATTGATTTTAAAAATAGGTTTTATTAATGAAAAGATGATAATAAAAGTTTGTTAGATTAAATAGTTTAAAAGTTTAGGTTTTACGATTCGATGGGGGCACAAAAGCCTGTAAGAGAAAAAAAATTAAACTAGAAACATAAATTTTAAGGCCTCCTTGTTTATGGCATAGGGGCTGAAATGTTGGCGAGAAATAAAAATAGTTATGTTTATGTTTTAAATGAAATAGATTATGTTCGTTTTATTCTGCAACTTACCTTATCCTGAGGGCATTTAAGTTAAAATTAAGCACCTAAGTCTAGAATTAAGCCTACCTGACTCCTCAATGAGCAATGAGATATTTCTTCTACTCTTTCGAAGTTCAAGCAACCGAAATTTTTTAATTTATTATTTTATATTATTATTACACTTCCATTAAAAATACGTATAATTTTATAGCGTGACTTCGAGGATGGCTATTTCCACGGTCGAGGATAGTCGAGAAATACATTCAATAAATAGTTTAAATTTTTAATATATACTAACGAATATAATAACAGAATTATATACAGTAATAGATAATGGACCATTCATAGTTACTCTTGAATGAAACAGAAGCCTAATTTAAATCAAGATAGTGAGTAGATCAAAAAAGGGGTCATAGAGGTCTCGTCGTGTTGAACTTTGACATTTTACGAAACTTAATTATCAGGTGTTCTTCGTCAAGGCCTTCGGAAATCGCACCTAGCTCAGTTCAGAATAAGTGAAGGGTATGAGGAAATATTGGTTCGAACGAAAAATGAACAATATTTCAAACATTACTTCGCTTAAATCTGAGATACCTCGTAAAATAAACCCCTTTCAAAAAATTCAAAATTAACAACAGTTCATTCCAGAGATATCACAAAAAAATTCAAAGTCAGAAAAATTATATAGATATCCTTCGAAATGATGGTTGAGACATGATACGTGATTTTTTTTTAGTATAAAAACGTTTTAATAAATTTTTTTGGTATTACGAATCAAAATTTGAGTGACATTTAGTATTTTAATATATTACATTTTATATTCAATTATGCCAATTTTTTTATGCGCTTTGTTAATTAATGTTATAGCATCTTTATTATGCTATATATCTTACATAACATTCAAGAGATGCTATTATAACCAAACCAATGAAGATTTATAACTACTTCCGTATATTGAAGGGAGTTAAATAGTCCCGTATTAAGGGAAGAAAATATGAGGAGGAAATGCAACCCGTGTTTACTTAGCGTGGGAAAGAAAAGTGCGAAACAGTAACTGACATTAGAAACTGTATACATCTAACCTGATTATAATAATACCCTTGATAGATATTCGAGAACTTATCAAAGTCAAGTAATAAATTCCTAGCTAGCACATTACTAAGGTATATTTATTGAAAATATTAAAAATTTATTACAATTAATATAAAATGCATAGCGAATATAAAAAAAAAAAAGGAAGCTATGAAGCGGATATAAAATTCATCCCCACTATCTTTCGATATAGAACCAAAGTATATTATTCATGGAGAGTAGATGATAAATATTTGCCCTGAACAAAGACTATTTGGCAGGCAATGTTTTCCTAGGACTAGTAAGAATCAATATTTTTTTAAAATTTTTAATTTTTATGCCACGTTATTGTTACAAGTTGATAGAAAAGACAAGGAATATACTCGTATTATATCTGTGCTATGATAGGAAAAATGTCACATTCTAAAAAAAAAAAAAAAAGTTTTTCAATATTTTTCATATTGATAATAAGAGAGAAAAAATTTAAAGTATTTCTTTTTTTAAAGACTAAGATAAAATAATGGTATCAAATAGTTAAATGTAAGTAAAATCCACAGGATTACATCCTGGTAAAATTTACTATCTTGAAGAGACGTAAAAGTTTCTTATAACTAATTAATAATATCGTAACTTCTTAAACTACACCAGTTTACGTGGTGTGTATACTTCTGACAAAATGTGTGTTTTTTATAGATTCCAGTGTGCTGAGTACGGGAAAAATATTGAAAATATATGTTATATCTAGTTCAAAAAAATTTCATTGAGTACTTTAAAACTAATAATGGCACGGAATATAAAAATATATAAATGTGAGTTACTTTTTTTTTATAATTTACTTAATCTGTTTCTCTTAAAATATACCAGAAGTAGTCCCCAAAAATTTTAATGTCTTGGTAAAAACGCTCATCCTGTTCTTCACTCGCGGCGCCCAAGTTTTCAGGGAAAAAGTCAAGGTGTGAATGGAGAAAATATATCTTAAGTGACACGGTCACACCCATAGCCTGATAGTTTTTTTTATAAATCAGCAATATGTTTTTAAATAATTTTCATCTTTATGGCCATCTAAGAATTAGAGGGTGACCCTTCGATAGGAATCCCAAGCATTTTTTCTGGCATTAGCTTATATATATATATATATCTGTACCAACAAAAATTCCCTCGTATAATTTTGAGTATTGAAATACTTAAACAAATTGTGTGTGCAAATATTTTTTTATCCATGGTTTTGACAAAAATTTTCATCAGTCTTAATATGATGTTTAATAGAGGAAATATTATATTTTGCTGATCCCATAAAAATATATGTTTCACATCTATTTTTCCTGGAGTAAATTTATTTCGGACACGCCAAACGTTTTTGTCTTAATGTTCTATAGCTCGACTGTCCCACTTATTCCTAGTCACTCCTATCTCAGTTCGTATACATGTTTTATTTTTAATATTCCGGTTTCACTTAAAAAGTGAATGCAATAGTGGAAATTAGGAGACAGATTCTTATTCTCCATTAAAAATCTGAAGTGAATACTGAGACGTTCGAACTTAATCCATCACGTAACATTAACTTTGAAGTTAGTTACGTTGTTTTTACACATTATCATTTTTTAAAGCTATATTATTAGTATATCTTTATTACCTATATCTTTATTATATATTATATCTTTATACCTACTCAATGAATTTTAACGAAGAAGTCTTGTTTGAAAGGGAAGTTGATTGCCTTAAGTTTGGGCTCTTGTTTAATAAAGAAAACAGGAACTTTTTATCCAAGTTCTATTGAAAAACACTGTTTTTCGTTTTTCTTAAAATTAAAGGGTGATGGAGAAAAGCGGGTGGCACGCCAGTTTTATGTTGATCGTGAACTCCAAGAAAAATTACATCTCATGGTAAAAAAAATGTGGAATTTTGTAAACTAGAATTATTAATTGAAATTACTCTTACCCATAAACATTGATATAGAGCAAGGGGAGAAGCTAAACTCTTGAAAAATAACATGGAGTAACATCATCTCATTTTGATTCTCACAAAAACCTATCCCATTTTAAGCTACAAAAAAAATACTCAAATTTATCCAAAAATAACTAAAATAATAAATAAGATGAATCGTATTTCAGCTAACTGGAATTGAATCATACAGAATACATCCATAAAATTATAAGTAGTTTTCGAACCAACTCTATTTCTGAGCTTCTTTTGTTAGAAATGCACTGCACAGAGCCAAATTTCATTAGCTTCACTCCTTCCGAAGAACTATAAAAGCTACACTGTCATTTTTTTTTCAAACCAACACGCCATTTCACACCCAGAGCCATAGAGCAAAACTGCGCGACAAACAGTTCTTCCTGCAGAGATGTGTAACAGCTAAAATGGATTACGTGTTAGACATATTATAGATTAACCCATCAAGAGCTTATGCAACAAAAGCTACTACGACACTGGAGGAACCAGAAATAGTCTTTACATAATATGAATATGTATTGGCTGTAGAATGCTGACCGCATCTGCTCTGCAACTTCTAACCGGTTGTTTTTTGAAGTATGGTCTGCTATTAGTTCTTGTTTTCTAACAATAAATGTCAGGTGGTGAAAGAAGTTAACTGATAGTGCGTGTTGTCAAAACGAAGTAAGGTGATTTGTCATTATCACCTTAGTGTAATTATTGTTTCTAAAAATACAACAGGTTAGTTGTAATTGATTCATATTTGTTGTTATTATATCAAGTTACTTTCAGCTAACAATGTTTTAATATAAGATTTCTAAACAATTTTTTCTTTTATTATTTTTCCTCTTTGCTTGCTACTCAATTGACTAGAAAATGAACTTTCTAGCATTACCCCGAGCTACACATTCGAATAAAAGCTTTAAATTTTCCTCTTGATTAGGAAAGTGTTTTACCCCATTTTCATTTACCGATCTACTTTCAACGATAAACAATTTTGGTGTGCTAACATTTATAGTCAGAAACACTACACTTAATCTATTTTTACTATTAGATATAAGAAAGTTTAATCAACTTTATTTCACTGTCCTTCAAAATTTTCTATTATTTTTTTACACTACGTTTTCCTTGTAGAAGTAAGTATAAGACAGACCCTGTCATTAATCTAGAAGAAATAGTAAGAATAAAAAAATAGATTTATTTATCCTTTCGTTTTATTAGTTTCTTGCTATATTATTATATGGATAAATGTTTTTAAATAAAAATAAAAACTAAATATTCCATTTTCTTCTGATGATATCTAAAATATCTTTATATAGATACATAAGCACTTTTTGTTCGGTTTATTTTGAGTAATTTTTCTCTCAATTTAAGAGAAAAAATATACTCTTCTTATAAAAGAATATTATATCTCTGCATTATCATATTTAAATTTTACTAACAAATGTTTAAAACAAAATTATTTAGAATTCATGATAACGCATAAATAATATTATAGCGTCGTCGGTAAGGATCAATAATAATGAGAGGATTTGCAAAAGCGGATTTAATTGGAAAAAATAGTGTAATAAATAACTATATTTAATCTTTATATTAAACTGAGAATGTTTTTAATGACAGGAAATATTTATCAGTAAAAATAGAACGGATATTCAATAATTATTAGTAAGATTTGAAGGATATTTGATCAATTAAGTTAAGGCATGATGCATCGGACAAATCGTAGAGTGGGATAGTCCGAGGGAAGGTTTGTCGGCGGAAAGTCGTTGCCCAATACACATCCCTCTTCGAGCTCTTCAAGGTTGGTGAGTCTTATAATAGCAATAAGTATGAGCATAACATTTTTGACTTATGCAGGCTTATCTGTTTTTATAAAGTTTTTTATAATCTAAAGGGCTATCAAAATATCACGGAAAGGGTTAAATTAAAAAAAATAAAATAAGTGAAGTTTAGAATTTGACTTATTTATTTTCTTGAAATACTTTTTTGGGTTATAAGTTTTTCAAAAAATAGTTCTCTGATCTCAAAAAAAAAATATTCCTGTCTATCCAAAGTACACGATATTCTTCTCCCGAAATAGAACCCGATAAAGTCTTGTCTATTTTTAAAACTAAACATAGGAATAAAAAAATTAATTTCACTCTAATATTTAAAAACATTATTTAATATTCTCGTATTCTGTGCTAAAACTTTGACCATTTAATAGCATAAACTTTTATTATGTTTTTTTTTTTTTTTTCAAGAATAGCTCTTCATACATCACAAATTCTTCACTAACTTATTCTGAAAAACGTTTCAGACTTCTATTAATTACCTAGTCTACGATCATGAATATTTCTAGAATAATATTAAGAATCTACATCCGCTCGATATATAACATATTAATACCAAAAAAAATTGGAAATCTTAACCTTCCTAAGGGTTAGCCTAGGAAGTGAGGACATTTTTCTATACCTGACTTCCATCGTTTTTCTCAGTCGTTCGCTGTGTTTGAATCTGACAGTTGATTACCCCTATATTTCTTGATTTTTTTTTTTTTATTAACTTTCTTAATATCTCTCTTTTACATATTACTATACCTCATATTTGCCATATTTACTTCACTCATCTGTATTACTTTTTACCCCTACCTCTTTACCATATTTATAACTAATTTTAATGAGTAGTCTTCTACAGTTTAATAATCTATATCTGTATTTAGAACTTTTATTTCGCCTGGTTATGTTTATTAGTAACTTGTTTCCAGTCCACCTACATGTATACTTCCTTATATTATTATTATTAATTATTTTTTATGTACTTTGTAAACATAAAAATTGTTTTGAAATGTTTTTATTTTAATGTTTTGTTAATTCTAAAATGTTTGTATCTTGTTTTTTCATTGAGCCCTGACGAAGCCCTTGGTTAACAATAAGTTTTTTTTTATTATGTCGATACCTTTATTGACCACCACCCGGATTATCTTCCTACAATATACTTCATATGGTCAACTATCTTCTTCCAATTGGAAATACCGTTACAACCGATGAAGCATCAGGCGATCATAGGTTGTACAAGGTGTTTTGTTCATGTGCGCCAGTTAACGTAAAAATATTCCCGATCAAGGGTACTCACTTTGTGAGGCTGGGTGGAATGGGTCTCCAAACTCATAGAGTTGTCTCACAGCTACATTAACAGAATAAATAATTATCTATCATAGCCATATTCGAACCCTGGTCCTTAGAATTAATAGCACAACACCTTATACACTGTGCCCCTTCACTCTCCGTATTAATACCAATAATGAATTATTTTCCATATAGAAGAAATTAAATTAATTTAATATTTTTTGTATTGAACACTCATTTCAAAAAATATTCATGTCAGTTTAGATTAGAAATCTTTTCATTTTTTTCTATGTAAGTTTTTTCAACACAGTCCTAGATTTCATTCAGTCATTGCGCTTCTCGACCACTTGAGAACAAATCGAAGGATATCCGCAGAATGTAACATAATTAAGGAAGCATATCTGAGGGTATGTAATGTCATGCTCTCATTCCCCAACGCTCTTAGCCGAGATTCCTTTGTTAGAAAACTTATTATTTATATGTATTTCGTTTTACCTAAGAATAGTGAAGAAATATAATTTTGATGTAAATAATAATGATGTAAGAAATAATTGAAATAAACGAAACTAAAAATACATAGTTATGACCATACTATCATAACATTATGTACTGCTTACTTTGTATATGTATATTATGTGACTATTTATTCCGTTTCTGTAGCCGTGAGTCAATACTATGGGTTCGGGAGCCTTCTGGGTTCTAACAACACTCATAAAGTGGGTACCCTTAATCGAGGAAAAATCTGACGCTAGAGCGTGATTCTGACCAAACAACCTCCTTTCACAGCCGTTGGTCTAGTTTTATTTCTTTCAAACAAAGCGCAGCACACCAGACCCTTCATGGTTTGTATCTATACAGATTTATTTTATTTTTTATTTATATACGTGATGAAGGTCTTAGTACCTATCCTTCTCGTTTTAGATTTTTTTTTTTAACGACTTTAAGGCTTAATTTGTTTGAAACCCAGTCTTATTGAACATTAATAACCTCAGCTTCATAGGCACTGTCTTTTGTTATGTATAAAGTGGTATCTTTTATGTATAAAGATGAAAATAAGATGGGTTTCAATATTGTTTAACAATGGTCCGATTTGTAGATAGTTAGATGTACGTTTCGGTTTTTGTGGCTTTCAATCTAGGATATATTGTTTTTAATTATTGGTAGAAATTTTTTTTTACATTTCTGAAATTATTTACTTAGGCTACTTAGCGTTCGCTTTTTGAAACCAGATTCATAGGTAGAAAGATAATATGAAAAACTATACTTGAGAAAATCATATTTTTCACCAGATATCCATAACTAGTTTCCCTTCTTGCGTTTCTGGTTCTACAAAAAGTACTCACACGATAGAGTGCCCAAGCGTAAACAGTTGATTAGGATACATACCTGCACTTCCTACTGCAGTGAAAATGACATAGCAATGCTAACGTGGGTTAAGGACTGCGGTATGCTAAAGTATATAGTAAATTGTTAAAAATGTGCTTGTAAGTAACAATTTATGGCGTATTTTTCCCCAAAATAATAGCTATCATGTTTCGAAGGTCTTCAGTAAAGGGGGGCATTTTATTTCCATTTCATAATCCGTAGAATATGGTTTTGGTTATTTTCCCGTGATGTCTGGCACGCCGCTACGTATCCACACCTCTTAGGACAGACGGAACTCTGTGGCTCAGGATTTTTGTTTTACTTATGTGGTGGTATAATTAATAAATATGAAATTAAAGTAATTATTCTCTTAACGCGATTTTTTATATTTCTGTTTAAAAAGATGTAAGACAACCACTGAACATCATCACAAAGAATCCAATAATATTGCATGAGAGGCAGGTGGGAACTTTTAAAGTACTTACTTAGAACCTCTGTGAATTTGATTATCAAATTTGTTATTTTGTTTAGTTTTTTTTTAATGAATTAATGTAAAAAATAATTCCGAGGTACAAAAATTTAACCAAAACTGTTAGAAAACCCGCGATATTCCGGTATAACTGACCTTGCAACCCCTAAGGAATCTGATTGAGAGTTGACCCTTCCGCCTTATTCCAATACTTATAATAATATAAATAAAAACCATTCGTTAACATATTACTTAAAAATAAATATATAATTTATTATAATGATATAGTGTAATGTACAAGACACCGTGCTACGGAGCACACCCGGAAGACGTTGGTACCCATATCGGACCACACCCTGTTCTGCTTTCACTGTTCATAACGTAACAGCCGCTGCTCTAAACTACGGCGTGTCTTTGTTCGGTCGGGTCGTTAGTCCTCTTTATGACATCTTATTAGGACAATCGTATTCTCTTTTACAGTTGATTTACTTCTCATACATATTGTTCGATAACAGAGTATTGGACTGATAGGAGCAAAGAATAAAGGCTATAGTTTACCATATATTCTTAACTATCTTCTACTAACTTCCAAGCAGGTTGCACGCCAGGACCATCAGTCAGAAATGGCACAGGGTCTAAAGCCCGGGGCATTCTTCTTCTAGTTTTAGCTACAATCTGTGATGGTATATATACACCGTCTTACATCACTTCACCACTAACTGCATTCCGTTAAATTCTTATTGATATCTTGCAATTGTTCCATGTAATAAATCGTGAGTTGGTAAACTGAGTTCCTTTCTATACTATAGGTCAAGAGAATGCGTTAAGTATTGTTTTTACAAAGTGAAAAAAAGCTTTCTGTAACGTATAAAATATTCGTTGTATCAGTAACTTGTTCCTGTTGCTCTATTGAAATAGTTGTAATTCTAATAAGCATTGTTAGCTAAAAACATTACAAGAGGGATACTTAAACCCAAACTCTGTAAAAATAACTAATAAAATCTGGTGCGGTGCTCGCATCTGACCACTTTACTTACCATCCTGGAAGAGGAAAATAACAAACATTAATTTTTATTTTTCTGTTGCTATAAAAACTCTCATTTTAAGATTTATCGAGGTGTGATAAACGAATATCAATTTCGTTTCCGTGAAGAATACAACAGTTTAACAAAAATATCGCAAAGTCATGTAGTATGATTGGGAGAAGGGCCGTCCGTAGCTCAGATGGTTCAGGCGCAGATCTTAGAAAACCTGAGAACTGCGGTCGGCGCCTGTTCGAATTCAGGCTGGAAGGCTGACTTTTTTCATTTTGTGGTGGTCCCACGAAATGAAGAACTTGACTCCCCACCATGGTTAGAATAGGTAACCTCCTCCCCCCCCCCACTTCATTCATATATCAGAAATGATCGGGAAGTGAGTCACAAAATATATATGTGACTGCGACCGGGAGAGATCTAACAAGCTCGGCTGTCTCTGAATTTTTCTCCTTTAGTTATTATCAAATTCTTCCATTGTTTATAATTATACATTTTCTATTGATGTCATCAATGCACAATGGCAAGTTATTTCAAATAAAATAAATTAAAAGTACTTTAGAGGAAGATTTTTTGAAAATTCGGCATTTAAAAAGCCTTTTTGAACTATTTAAATGAGCATAAGAACTATCTGATATTAATGATAGCTTTAGTTTACATTGATTGACTGAATTTAATTAAAATCAATGGTTATATCAATCATGTAAGGTCTACCAGGCCGATCTGGTATAAAATAAAAATAGATAATAATTAAAATCGCTTAAGTCCTGTATTTTAGAAAATCGAAAAAATGTTAAAAATCGATTTTATAAAGTGACACTTCCGGCCTGTCGATCTCATTGTAAAAAATATGGTAACATCGGGAGCAAAAACTCGTCTTTATATGTAATTTCAGTTAAAATACAACTTTTTATTTTGTGGCTAGGCTGTTCACAAATGAACTGACATACACAGCTTTTTCTAAAATTGGCTTTTTTGGCTCAAGGGACTTCAAAAGTGTATTTCCATTAAAAACGTGAATTTGAGATATTTCCTCTTATTATATATTCCATATTTAGGCGATTAAAAGTAAAAAAATGAAAGAAAAATATTTTCATAGTCGTAGCAGAAAAAAAAAAAAA
>NW_027107476.1:399125-411884 GCF_000696795.3 Halyomorpha halys
AAATATAAGTATATTTATTAATATAGATAATAAAATAATGTAAACTACAAAAAGTTTGACTACTGTAAACTCAAAATATTCTTGTACCTGCACAACAGGTACCGCTGCCTTTGCCCTGCCCGGTCAATCAATTCTCTTTGTATCTTGCATGGATCTCAGAGATCATGCATCCTCAATCACAGAGTAAGCTCATAATAATAAAAAAAATACTTACTTCATTTAGAAACAAACCTTCCTTGGCTAATAAATAAAAATATAAGAAATATTATACAACAAAAATTTCGTTAAAATTGGATCAAAGATTTTAAATGTTAAGCCCATCACACTGATTGGACTACAGACAGAGAGGCAGAATCAAAATTTTTCCAAAAATGTCTTAAATACAAAACGCTAAAGAGAATGTTGTTTGGATCTCAGGGCGAAGCCTAGTATTTATTTAGCAAATTCAAATAGAAAGATCTCCAAAGTTAGGAAATACATCCTATCCTATATAAGAGCGAGTTCCATTGTTGAAATTCCGATATATCAAAGTACTATAGTCAGCGAGACATATTTATTTCCTAACTTGACGTTTATTTGGATTTTCAACAATACATTTAAATAATATTGAACTGATATCGTAAGGAAGTAAGTACAATTCCTTTTCGCATATGAACTCGATTATGTTAATGAACCAGGAAATCAATACTCGGATTTCCGACCGTGCGTGTTCTCAACGAGAATCAATTGAACGAAAATCTCCCATGAGATAATAACAGATCAACAACAATGGTGTGTAATGGCATTAATGACCTTAAAAGTGAAAACAGATTACTTAGAGAAAGCTAATTGGGATCCAGGTATTAGCTAGCTGCGATGAAACAATGCCATGAATTAAGATAGCCCGTTATTCTATTCCAGCCCATTAGGGGTTCGTGTAAAAGTTCTGATACTGATAGTTATGTTACGCGTATCCGGTTGACATGTGACAGTTCGAAATTACATGTCAATATGTTTAAACTTTAAATCAGAGAAAGATAAACGTAAAGAGTAAACGTAAAAAATAAGATAAAGATAAAGAGTTACGGATAGTGCGAAACAAAATACTTGTTCATAAGAAAAAGATTTTTATATTCCATCAATTGGGCAGGTAATGTAAAAATTAAAATTAATAATGTTGATTTTACAACGAATTTAGAAACAAGAGTTATCCTTTTTCGCTTTACGGATTCATACATACATACTAAAAAAATGAACAAGTCATGGATCAAAAGGTGTTTAGAGGTTCTTTGTGCAGGAAGTGGGGCGATATCACGTGTTTGAGACGAATGACTGGACACACCAAACATGCCCTTGGGTAGGTAACGTTGGTATACAATTTTTAGAGGAGTATAGATGATTGTTAAAAGGATGTTTTCGAATCATAGTAAGGGTGAAAAAACTTCTCGTAAGTATCGTAAGTAACTATATAAATTTTAATAGATACTTAAATTTAATTACATAGAATGATACGTTAATTGCAGTGTGAGCACAAATATTGTTTGATCATTATAAAATCGGTTATCAATAAAATTTTCTCTTACAGACTGAAAATAGCCTAACCGAGTATTTCTTATTGAATTAGGTGACGTATTTACGGGACGAAGGCCAGTACGTTATTATATATAGGGTCAATGTAATTCATCTAAATGTAATTGACTAAATAGAACATATATCATACACATCACCTGTCTATTAATTCATGCAACCCCATTGTTTGGGCGCCACCTACCCAAGATTGAGCACACCCTTTCGTGACCATGGCATTAAGTTTGAGCCCTGACATATGTAGACAAGTATTTCATTGGGTGTCCATTATGCGCATCAAGATGAAGGTTAGAATTTTCCAATAAAAAGTAGAGTATTATTTTACATGCATAATTATTTTTTAACTGTAAAAAATGTAATATTTGATAATAGCAATCCAGCAAATCAAAACGTTAATCATGTACTCCAAGGAAATCAAAATTAATATTAATATAAATAATATTAATTAACATTAAATATTATAAATTTAAATTTTTTAAGATTACAAAAAGATTTTATGTAGGAAATTTAATATCGATGACATACATAACAGTGGTTGTAAGTATATTTCCGAAAAATACAATCAAGCCGTCATGGAGAGATATATTTCTTTTATGGCTATATTTCTTTCAGAAGAGAAAATCTTAAATTTTATTGTTTGTAAAGTTTCTGAACATGTACTTACCACTACTGTGAAGTAAGCCATGGATATATTTAAAGTGTTTCTTATTGTTTCGTGTTTAGTTCAATGTTAGGACATAGTTCAGTCAATAGGAGAAAACAAATTAAATGAACCTTCAGCAAGGAAAGGACAAATAATTTTTGGTCATCTTTGGCGAAGTTATAATGTCCTTGATACGTACAGATTTGGGATGACCTTAAACCAAGAACACTTAGAATTTTCAGGAATGTACTAGCAATTAGTATTCCTCAGCCGATTGCTATCCCACCTACAAGGGAATGAAAAGATTCATTTCCTTCATTCCGCAAGACAAAACGAAATTGGATATAAGTAAAGCAGAGAAATTTCAACTCACTAATTCGTGAACTTAAGTATGTATAGAATTTATGTTTTTCTTTGTTTTTGTTTTTTTGTATTCCCAACAAATTATAAACCATGGACGCCATGGTATTCACTAAAACTAATATCGAAGTTATAATAATAATATTTGAGCAGTTTCCTATTTTTGATAACGGCGCAACCTCTGCTGCTAGTTATAAAAAACTATATTTCATTTTCTTATCCCTAAAAGCTGGGGATTATTTATTTATTTTTCATACAGATAGTTTGATTATGTTCATCTTGTTTATTCTTTTGTTTCTATATATTTAAAGAGAGTTGTTTTTTTGTTTTTTTTTTCTATCATTTTTTGTTTTGTTTTTTATTTTATTTTATTTTATTTTATTTTTTATTTTAGTATGTATGAGATCATTCATCGCTATTACCTATTGCCCACAACTGTAATATCTATCAATAAATAAATCTATCAATTTAAAAAAAAATTTAAAAACTATAAATTTCTATTTCACACAAAGAATTACAGTAATATAAGAATATCAAATATTTTAGGTAGCATTAATTTTACTTTCATCGGAGTGGGAGCTAAAACAGGTCTACTTTCTGTATCCGGCCTTGCTCTCTATCTCAGTTCGGAATTTACTGTACATCAGTTTCTCTATTTATAACAGTCATTCGTATATATCTAAACGCTTTCAGCTTCGATTGATGTAATATATAATAAATTATAATATCCAGTTCCTGTTATATAGACACCACCCAAATATAGAACAAAATCTTTGACAGGAAATATAACAAACAAATTTTAAAAAAAAAAAAAAAAAAAAAAAGGTTAAGAAATGAATTTTTGATCAGTTATTTAGTAAAAAAACATTAAAAAACACGTTTTTCGACAATATTTTTCTATGAATATATAATATTATATCTATGAAGAAAGGACTCGTATACAAAACATATAGAAACAAACGTTTTGGAGATTAATATTTTGTCTTGAATATGATAAATAGCAACTTCTCAGAACAAAACCCCAATTTTTGGCATATTGTAAGAGTAGACTCCAAATCGAATTCCATACTAAATTATTTTTTAGCGAAATCGGTTTCATACGATTTTACAAACGGGGAACATTATGTGAAAACCGTAAAAAAATTTTTGTTCATTTCTATATTTTCCCTCAAGGGATATCTCAAATTTAACATTTTTTTATAGATGTTCCACTGATAAATTAGGACAGCGATATTAAGAAAATATTGGTTTTTGAATAACCTGATTTTCGGAACTATCGTAATAAGATCTATGAGAGCTCAATTTTTCAATGACTTAAAAGTCTATCTATTTTTCTAGCTAATGCAGATAAGAAAAGAAATTAGTAGTAATATAATTAGAATTTACCCTGTGATAAACATTACATAAGTATAAATTAAATTAACAATGATTGTAATAATTTGAGGTAAATCATTAAAAGATTAAGTAACTTAAAATATTTTTTAATTAATCCAAAATTGTCAAAATCAGCAATCATAATAAATCCAATTAAAAACAATAATTAGATTTCAAAAATGTACATTTTTTATAATATTGTAAAAATGTTTCAGCTGGTATAAAGTACTTTCCAATCAAATTTTATGCTAGTAAATTCAGATTATAATGCCTTTCTCTCTGTAATAAATCTAAATATATTCTGAAATATTTATTTAGGGTCTTGTTTGGTTGAAATCTTTCATAGGGTAGCTGTGTAAACAAACTTTAAATTTTATTTTGGTGAGAGTGAAAAAAACTAACATATTTTAAAACATGAATCCAATAATGTTACTTAATGTTCTGATTATAACAATGTGTTGAAATGACTTAGCGAAGAAATTGTTTGTATTCATACCCATCACAAGTGACATACCATTAATTTGACTTTCAATTCAAAATCCGTAAAATTAGATTCTTTTTTGACCTTTTTGGTAATCGTTACGAAAACCTGTCAACGTTTATAGCTAATTGAAGCTTTAAAGGTTTAATCGTAAATGTTACAAATTTATAAATCAACCAGTTGCCACTCCATTGACGGAGAGTGGGTAGTATCTGCAATTCAATGCAGAGGACCTTAAGCAATCCCAATGACGTAAGGGTTTGGAAAAACGTTTGGTTTGTGGTCTTGTTAAAGGCTCCAAAGTGGTATTAAAGGTTACTGAGCCTATAGTTAATATATCTAAATTATTTTATATACGCGTTACAAATTTACTGGAGACATAATAAAAAAAAAAAAATAAAATCAGATATAATGGACAAATTTTGGATTTGGAAAATTTGGAAGAAAATAAAATGAACCTTTTATAAGAACAAGTGGAACGAGTGATGACGATAAGAATACAAAAAAAAGATTAATTGTAAAATATTGTTTTATAAAAGTTATTGTTATTAAAGAGTTATTGAACGATACAACCAGGATTTAGACCAATCGGACACCCAACAAAACTATGCACTTTATTTCACAAAATATTCACACAACTTTCCTTTCCGCTTTGGATGCAATTATATAAAAGTTATTCTCCATCATAACTTTTCCAGATTTTTATGATGATTTATTTTATGTATAAATAGATGAAGGGCTTGAATGAGAAGACTGTTAGCAAGTTTTAACAAGGTCGTTCGAGTCGTTTAGGCGCAACAGTCGATCGAAAAACAAGTATTTCTAATATTCCACAGCTCCTGATGCACTCAAGGTGTCCGAACAGGTACTCAGGTATCGGAAGCCAGAAACCAACAATATCAGTCCGGAGATAATCGTGCCTAAGGTCGTAAGTGGTTTGTTTGAACTCAGTGGCTTGTTCTTAAACTCTAAGACCCGTTGAAAACTGCTCATCGAAAATTTCACCCGTTTACAATTCCTTCTTTACTTGTACCTGTATGAAGGTAAAAACTAATTACTCATTAGTCTTAACTTGTACACTCGAGTTAATTCGAGCGCGCTAAACAGGCCAAAATGTGCTCAAACCAGATAATTCAAGGAGCGTTGTATATTATGTATTTTTTCACACTTCAATAGAATCGAGAATTGAAAATAACAATGTGATAATAATAAAATAATTAAAAATGATTTATCCTCTGTGATATTATGAACGATATCCAAAATTAAAATTAAAATTTTGATAATTTTTGTATTTTTTTGATAAGACAATGTTCTAATTTTTTTTTTTTTTATCTGGCTAAAAAAACACTGTGCTTTAAAGGGTTAATTAATATTTAAATTTCAATTATTAATATTTTAAAAACATATTTAATACCACTAACATCGGAACCGTGTTCAGGTCATCCCAATTTTAAGTAAAATGCACTATACTTGTTTGTTTGTTACAATTTCTGCCTGAATTGGTTTGTTACAGTATCTGCCTCTATTTGCTTGTTCCTAAAATTTTATGGGCCCAATATCCACCCCAACAGAAGAAGAAGAGGTTCCAGAAAATAGAGCCTGATTTCTTAATGCTACAATAATTATTTAAAATAAAATATGTACAAAAAAAAAAAGAATATCTTAAAAAACCGAATCGGAAAATATGTTTTTTAATTTACCACAATTTTTAGAATGTAGATGCCTCCTAGTTGCTGTAAACCCTTCAATTACGTGACTCTAAATGACCGCAGATAAATGCCAAGACCTTGCAGACATGCCTTTGAGGAACAGCGAACTATTTCTGCTTTTAGAATTCCAGGACATTCCCTGGGGATGTTTTTGTAACCTCGGAACCGCAACTGCTCGCCTTATATCTGATACTTTACTTTCCCCTGTTTTTTATTTACCTAAGAAGCCTTTCAAGGCTATATGTCACTGAAAATCGTTTTACTTAAAACGCAATACATTTTAGTAATGGTGATTCCATATTATGTTTCCATAATAAGGACAAAATTACTAGAAGTTATTCTGCCGTATAAATACAATATTATTATACTTAGTAATTTAACAATAGAAGAAATGATGACAAAGAAATGATGACAAAGAATTATGGACACACCCCTTGCTAAATGACAGTACATGTAAATCGAACCACTGCAAGGACAAAAAAAATGCAATATTATCCAGTAATGTAATTTACAATAATTTTACTTATAATTATGAAGATAATTTCTTATCGTATTAAATTTTACTTATTATAGATATCCATACGAAATGAAGTATTATTTATAAATAAGTAGTATAATCTTATTTTCATTGATTTTATTCAGTTATGCATTTCTACAGCCATTCCCAATTTATTCTGTAATAATGTGAGCTCAGTTGGTTATAGAGAAATGTCTATTAGAGGTATCACTTTTCTTTCGAACTGAGCCATTTTATTCGTTTAAATGTTAGCAATAATGAAACAATTTATTCACTTTATATATGTAATCCTCGATATAAAAAAATAAAATAAAATAATAAATAAGAGGAAATAGAGTTTAGTGAAGGTGCTCTGCTACAGTTTGTTTTGTTAAAAATATATCATAAAAATTCATCCAATGTGCCAATTTAATATCCCCTTGTAAGTTGACGACCCACACAAAGTCCTCAACATGACCGAATTACGAAACCCGTTATGTTATAAAGAAATAATTTCAGTCTCGATTCGTGGGAGTTTGTAAAAATGTAAAAAAAAAAAGCCATACTACCTACGATGGTCATACCAAAAAAAAATCATTTTTGAAAGTTAAAATCCCTGACATTTGGAATACGACTCTATTATTAATAACTCTGAAATAAAACTACTGGAGAGCAGAGCCGTCTTTGACCAAGTAGGGACACTGTAAGATACGGAGTCCTCCAGAGCAGAGAATTTATTTTTTGAATAATCAACAGAAACAAATTTCGCAGGTACTATTTAAAAATCGCGACTCACTTTAGTTTTGATAGTAAAAACTTCTTCAAAGTCTATCTCATTAAGTACATACATCACTATATTTCGGATTGAATTTAAATAATTAAAACTCAGAATGCTAAAAGTGTAGTTCTTCATTAGACTCAACTTTTAAAAATTAAAAAAAAAAAAAAACTGTTTAACTTTTTTCAGGTAATATATTTGTAATTTTTTTTTTTACTGTTTGAGCTTTGTCAAGGAATACTGACAACGAAGAATTTGGATTTTTTAATCAATCCATCCATAAAATTTCTCAAATTATCTGGAGTTCTGCACTCCTAACATTTAACGGACAATTTATTAAAATTTTGTAATTTTTCCTCCTGATTATGACAACATTCATTGTGTTGAAGTTTCACATCCAAAAAATTTTAAATTTTCACTCAGATCCTTTGGAATCAGCCATTTCGTTGAACTTAAATTCTGCACCATACAAATATCGTAAGATGCCATCAATGTTAGATGCTGCAATGAAATCCAAAAGAGACAAAAGCCTATAGACGAAATTATTCTTTATTCTTATTCTTATCCTATATTCTAGAAGTTCAAAATATTCATAAATATATTTTTTTATGATTAAAATATGTTAATTCCAACTAAACGATTCAATATTTTAATTGGTTTCTAAGTTAAATAAATTTCAATTTCGTATTTTACTAAAATATTTTTATTTGTTCCTTCTTTCACAGAATTAAGCGCCTTTCTTCTATATTTAATAGTTTAAATAAGAATAATCTATAAAAAATGTATGCATGACTATAGTTTTCTCGCTATAATGTTGTCTATAAATTGGTTAATATTGTAAATGTGAAGGAATGACAAGTTTGGACAAATGATAAATTTTAAAAAATAATTTGTACACCGTGATATTTTCTTATTTATTTATTTTATTAACTAAACATATTCATGTATGGCTGACACCCAAAATTCAATAAGTTTTTCGAAAGATATACGTGATGTTTTTGTGAATTTTATTAGGATGTTTTGACTTATTAAATAGTTATAATAGTTATATTTGGACCAACACGTTCTGGGAGAATACCCCACGTTTTAATTTAAATTTATTTCGTAAATTGTACGAAATGATAGGTTTTCGATTCAAAAAGAACGAAGGTTATTGCAGGATAATTCTAGTAGTATTAAAAATCATCAATCTTAATTTTAAATAAAAATTTGAATTGTAACACTTAGCTTTTTTTTTTAATAACCAGACGCCGTTTGTGATCGTTTTAGAAGAACTGAGTCCTTCCCCAAGGTAGACTGGTCACATTCACCTAACCGTACAGAAGGAAACTTCTCTACCTCAAGGATTTTAGATCGATTAGTGCATATTTTAAAAACAAAAGCTAAACTATATCTGGATATTAGTGGCGTGAATTATAAGGTTAAGGAATAATAAGATAAAAACGAAATAATCTCAATAAATACGAACAACTCGATGTATCGTTATTTTTATTATTTACGATATATCCATCCATGCAGGGTCGTAACTAGGGGAGTGGGATGGAAAGAGGCAGTTTACCCTCACACTCTGGTTAGGATAGGTTGGTTACCTGTAGATAACCGAGTCAGACTTTCCCCATTTGATCGAAGAAGTGAACAATCCTTTCTTCAGGGAATTCATTTACAGGTGGACGGAGGATGTAGACCCAACGCACTAGGGAAGAGCTCTATCACTCGACATTAGCGTGCCACCGGAAGAAAAATATGCATACGCGTATTCAAAAAAACCAAATGTAAATAAGAATAAGAATTACATAAACATAAAATAAAACAAATTATTATTATTGGCAGCAATGGCATTCGCTAGCCCGGCATACTTACACTCTATTTGCCACATCCCCTTTATTAGAAATGGCCATGTAATGGAAAATGCTAGGCAGGGGGTTAAAAAAAAAAAGAAAAATAATCCTCGTATGTAAAAAATTACCAGGCAGAGGGTAAAAAAAAAGGCCAAAGTTCAGGTAGTTCTGGTTATTCTGGTTATTTTGTATAGGTTTTGGAGTGGCATTAAAAATACAAAATTTCAACCCTAACAAGACATCGGACGTTAATTTTATTCCAGAAAGAACCTGTAGTGTATGGAAGCCATGCACTTGCTTTAACGTAGCTTGCTTTAAAAAATGTGTTCGTTTTATTTTCACTGTTTGTCATTAATTAATATAATTTAAATTAAAAATTAATTGTATATTTGCTACACTGAAAATGTGGATTTAAAATAAAAAAGTCGCTCTTTTCTTCCATTCCCTGTTTATTCCACTTTTTTCATTTCCATATCCTTAGTTCAATATTCTATTTTTCTTTTCTTTTTTGACATTTCTGAGATCCTAGTGCATAGAGCAGATTAGATTGTAAGATACAGTCCTTCATAAAAATATGTTTGCTTCAAACAAATGTTTTTCTAAAAATATCTTAGAAACTCATACGGCAAAATATTTCTAGTGATTGTTAATTTGTCTATGAGACGAATAGTAGTTTTTAGTTTTCCTACATATGTAAACTAAGTATATTCTAGAATTTGAAGTACATTTAATTATTTTTTTAACGTTTGAGAACACCGGAAATTCAATGTCAAACATATACAATTCATTGGTCTAAATACTTGTACGGTAAAACATAAAATATCGGTTTACTTTCTCAAAAACTACCACAGTTGAGCTTCTATAATAGGGTAATTTTTATATCGTAAAGAACCCAAGGCACTCTAGGTAACATTTGCTACAAGCCCAGTGCTGGCTTGATCCGTCTCTGTATACCAACACAAAATCCACTTATGAAGCAGAGATCCACTTCTGCGTTCACAGTTCTACGGCTTGGAGTGATTTCATTCATCAAGTTTCTTCATTCAAGTTTCCATGTCATACCTACAGAGAGGAGGTATTCTAGAAAGACCTAGTTCATATAAGATCACTATAACTCTTTAAGGGTATGGAATTCAGTATATTGTAAGGGTATACAGAGTCTAGAACTGTGGTTGAGCTAGACCAACCACCAGGTTTTCCCTCTAATTAAAGGTACCCACTTTAGAGAGGCTAGGTGTGCCCTGTAGGGCTCCGGAAACCATAGGGTTGACTCACGACTGATATAACAGAAAAAATAATCTGCCATAGCCAGAGTCGAACTCCTTAGTCCGGGCTTGGAGTCAACACAACTTACTGAGCATCTCCACTCCCTACATGTTGAAAGGCATTTGTAAAATTTTACAAATAAATAAATTAAAGAAGCTTTATACCTATTAATTATTTTAATAACGCAATGAAGAAAACTAAGATTCGAATACAGCCTTGCTAAGGTCACTAGTGTTAGTAAAGTGGTGTAATTATTATCACAAACTACTTTCACAACAATCAATTGAATATGTAAACTAACCTAGAAAAAAAATGTAAAGGTCAACAGAACAGGAAATCAGCATTTCTAATTAATTATCTAACTAATAATAAATAGTTTTATAACTAGTTAATAAAATAAAACTGACATTTATGTCAAATTTTAAAAGTATGAAGACCAAAAATTCAAGGAAGTTTTATGCCAAAGGGATTATGCCAAACCTCTCCTCAAAGGAAAATAAACTTTTAGTTTTTAGAATTATTTTATATTTATGCTCCATATTTTTACGTAAAATAAAACTTTTGTTTCATACTAGGAGAAACCTAAAGTGATCCAGTTTAAATTTCACTTGCCTTAAGACAATTTTCTCAATTCGATTTTGGAGTTTTTTCTTGACAGACATCGACAGTGATTCTGATACCACGTAAAACAGTAGGATTTCTGTTTTTATTGGCAATAAAAGTAAATGCACCCGCAATTATCAACTGATGTAACCTGCGTCATTTGAATAATATTATTCGTGGACAGGCGAAGTTGTTCAACCTGTGGCAAAATAAGGCGTGGTCCAGATGTAGCCTTGCTCTTTCCATGCTGGAGAATGCGAATGCGAAGAACAAGGACAGCGGCTTGACCAACCCTCACTGCGGGGTCCTCATCCCGAACGTCCGGAAAGATCTGATGCACAAGATTTCTTCAAGGACGGTTTCACACCGGAAAAAATATTTATTTAAATATTTTTAATAATAAAATATTTTTTTTTACTTTGAAAATTCATTTGTATGAAAAAAATATGTTTAGGTATTATATAATTATTTATAAACGAGCTCGGATCAACAGTTCAGTCTATTGTAATCAAAGTACGATTAAAGTGATATTCTCGTAGAAACAAACGATGGTCCATTTTACAGAACCTCAAATACATTGTTAATTTCAATAATTATAATGCCATCCCAGCAAAATAAGATAATGAAATAGCCGGTATATGTATATATGTATATATATATATATTTGTAAATGCCTTTCTTTGTTCCAGGAGGTAAGAAAAAATAATAGTAATTTCAATAATGATTAAGCATAATCTGATCTGTATTTCTTTTCTTGTCAAACTGTTCTAGAATTTTCAAAACTACTAATGCAGTTAGTTCAAAATATTCTGAAATCTTAGTAACATTTCAAAGATTTATTAATTATTAGCGATTTAATATTATTTATCATATTATGAAGATGATGGGCAGGGGTGCGGTCACAAGAAACAAAAATAGTCAACAACTATTTATTTGCCGACGTTTAGCCCCACTTTGTACAGCTTCATCAAGAATAAAAAGATACAAAGAGGAACTAAAATTATTTTGACATAATAGGATAAAATACAAAAGTTAAATTAAAGTAAAGTTAAAATTGTGTTAATATAAGTGAAAAAAAAATATACAAATGAAAAAAAAAAACAGTAAATAAAATAGTATATATAAAATAAACAATAATAAGAATATAAAAAAAAAATACGCAAACTATTAGGTTAAAATGGAGAGTAGACATAATAACACGTAAAATAGAAAAGTAGAAATGAGAAAACAAAATTTAACACACTAAAAAACGGAAAATAAAGAAGTAAGTTAAGCGAGAGAGAATAAATACAATGAAATTAATTATAAATAAATAAATAAAGAACAAATTAGGACCAACCACCTGTTTCTGCTCACTCAGTTAATTTTAACCTAATAGTTTGCGTATTTTTTTTATATTCTTATCATTGTCTATTTTATATTTATACTATTTTATTTACTCCTTAATTTCATTTGATTATTATTTTGTTTTCACTTATATTTACATAATTTTAAACTTAATTTAATTTAACTTTTGTATTTTATCCTATTATTTCAAAATATTTTTAGTTGTTTTTTGTATCTTTTTAGCCCTGATGAAGCTCTACAAACTGGGGCGACATGTAGGCAAATAAATAATTGTTAATTATTCTTTTTATCTCGTGAA
>NW_027107476.1:416014-432462 GCF_000696795.3 Halyomorpha halys
GTTTTGTTTTATGAGTATGATAAAATTTCAAATTATTGCTCAGCATACTAGATTGGACTCACTTACATTGAACAATATGTTCTTATTAAAAAATAAATTCTAATGGTTTGAGCTTACATTTGTTAAAATTAAAAAAAAAAAAAAAAAAAAAGATGTTGACAATATTCCAATTGATCACCAGTACATATTGTCAGGAAAATATAAATAATCAGATAATTATATATTAATTTTTATCACTTTTTCACTGACTAATAATAATATTATATTATAAACCAATATTCCAGTTAGTCAGTAATCCGTCCTAAGAAAAATTTTTAACTGCTTATTCTATAATGAGCAAAAATGTATGTTAATTTTATTAATAAATTGAAAGAATGCAATAAAACTAAATAGACCAAATCTCAAATGCTTCCTCTATTCCACTTGTCCGTATTGTGTCATACTTTAATACATTTTTTTATAATTTTACACTCAACAATAATAATCTTAATAATAATTTTATTTTGTTTGTTTACATTGCCAAATTTATTTTCTTATTACATTTACTTAGTATTGACACTTTTAATTCATAACATCCAAATCATTTCAAAATAAAACTTTCAGGCCCAGGAAGAAAAGGAACATTCTGGGGAAGTTAAAGATGAGGACAACTACCCAGAAGTTTATAAGCAACTGAAGAAATCAGGAACTGATCCTAAAGACATACTGGTATTACCACCTTCTTAAAAACTATCAAGCAATTAACACATATATAAGACATATAAATGAACATTATACATATGAGATTATACATTATATAAAAATATATGACATTATATGATAAATATTTTAACATACTATGCACTTTGTTGTGAATAATTATGAATAAATATGTTGGTGAATATTAACTTTTTTATTTTCAAAAGCATGATACCTTCAATAACTGGAAACAGTAGTTTTATTATTGCTATCCGTTACCTAACCAACTAAACATTGCATATAACCTTAAGTATTAGTCATAAAAGTTTTATAATAACATGAATCATATAAACACAGAATTAGTTACATATATCATTATAACCAAACTAATAAGATGACATCTATTTAAACCTTAGTTGATATGGTATAATAACAGTGAGCCTTGTTGTGCATGATTTTTGCAGGCATTGTTGAAAGCAAGAAAGGCAGTGAGAGAAAAACTTGAAAAGACAAATAGCAAAATTTCCCAGCCTGATACATCCCTGGTAATTTAAACTTTTTTATCATGTAAATATGTAAAATGATCACAGAATTGTTAAATCTATCTTGGGATAGCACTTTTATGGTTTGGCTTCTTTGTAGAAATTAGTTTTGTAAATATAGCATTGTCCAGGTCTAGGTTGTACTGGGTTTTTCTTTTATTTAGTTGGTTGCACATCTAGAGTATTATGGATTGTTCTTTTATTGCTATTAAAAGCTACAACACATAATTATTCATTATTTATAACTTTTAGAACCTTAATCAACGACCTGTTTTTGGATCTGATGAAATAAAAACACCATCGCTTCGTGGAACAACAGTACCTAATTCAAACTTCAGATCAAGAGATAAGAGTGGAAAAATAAATCAAAGAATCGAATCAAAAATAGTTGCTGATGAGGAAACAAGTAATCCAGTGAGCAGTACTGAAAAAATTGAACGTTTTTCAAATTTCCGAAGTAGTAGATTTAAAACACCTAAGACTTTTAATCAAAAAATTGATTTCCCAACCACAACAAAAACTACTCATGAATTAACTACAGAAGAAACACTACTGCAAGATGAAGGTTCAAAAGAAAAGAAATACAATCCATACAACTATAAAGAGATTAGGTCTTTTAATAGAAAAAAAAATTCTAATCTTGCAGAACGAAATAAAAATTATAGAAATACAGTGAAAAGTTTTAAAAATAGTGATGAACAAAAGCTAGAAGAAAAGAGTGTAAACAGTGAATTTCATTCAACTGAAAATCAAGATCAAGTTGAAGAAAAAATAAAAAAAAGCTTTACTAGTCCAGGGAGCTCCAGATTTAGAAATACATTAAAAGATAATAATATTCCTAGCTTAAAGAAGGAAGATAAAATCAATCAAAATAATCCTGTGGATGAAATCATAAATGAAGATACTCCTATAAATGAAAGAACCAGAAGCTTTACAGGACGTGGTATTAGTAGATCAAGAAATCCATCAAAGAGCGATAGTCACGAAAGTAAAAGTAATGAAGAACAAGAGGAATTAAAAGAAAATTATGAACTCGACAATCCTATTGGGGATAAAAAATTTGAAAAAGGAAGAAAGTTGAATAGAGAAGTGGAAAAGGAATTGAATTCACAAAGTACTCTAACTAAAGAAACATCTGATAGAGGCAGAAAGTTTGGAATAACTACTTCTGATAACAATAAATTTAGAAAAAAAATTAACACTAGGCTTGAAGAAAAGCCTGAAAGTGAAATAGTCAAACCCCTCAGGAGAACAAGTTTCACCAATCCAGAAATAAATAAGTTCAAGTCAAGGAAAGAGAATGACATTGATACATCCTCTCCCGAAATAAGTACTGAAAAAACTAATCTAAGATCTAATTTTATTCCACGGAACAGAGAAAGTGACATTAGAAAGTTCAAGGCTAGAACAGAGAAGACCCTTGAAGATGTATCTGTTGAACCTTCAATCAATCGAAATTACAACCTTTTTAATCGTAATGAGCATTCTTTCCGAAGAAGAAGTTTTACTTCACCAGCTTCTGAAGGTAATAATAACAAATTTAAATAACTTTTTAATCCATATTACCATAAACCTAAACATTTTCAGCTATCTTTTTCACATTGTTTTCAAAGGACCTGAAATATTGACCACTATTCAATACAAAAACTCTATGGTAGCTGCAAGAACTCGCCCCCCTTTTGTTCCACAAAGAAAGAAGTTTGTAAAAACTACAACACTTGATCCACTTCCTATATCCAGGTAAATTTTAACATATGAATTTTCCAATCATTTCTATAAAATATTAATTTGTAAATAGTTTTAAACAGTCTCAAGTTGTTTAAAACTAGTTGCTTGCAATCTAAATTTAATTTGAATTATTAAAAATTTTATGAATCAAATTAGTTATAATCACATAATCATGAAAATTAAACCATTCCCTTGTTCTTCAGTTTTTCAGTAAAATCATTTCAATTAACCACAGTAACTTATCAAAACTTTGAGAGAGTTATTTATTAAACGATTTTTGAAAATGTATTTTGTGATGGGTGTACTAATAGAATATTGTTGACCACCTGTTTCTATCTGAAATTATTAAATGTTATTTGCTTACAGTAAGAAAATAAATTGGATCTAAAAGAGCAATGCCATTATAGTTTCTGTTTCATCTTCTCCTCCTCATTTGGATTTAGGGTTAGGTGCCTGAGATAAAATATTGCATGTTGACATGGTTTAAGGATTTTTGAGTAAGGTTTTGAAGAGATTTTAAGGAGGAATAATGCTCTGGAATTTTAGTGCATCCTTAATATCTTCTACCAACATCTCTTCTTCTCATTAACTCTCTAATTTCTTAGTTGATCCAAGGTGCTGGGAGGCACCTGGAGCGAGGGGTTTTAGGAGGTACATAGTGATTAAGGAAAGTAAGGAGATTTGAAGAGAGGCATTCGATCAAATAATCAATGGAAACATTGGAAAAGACAGGTTTTAAGGTGAGAGAAAGTGCATTAAGAGGGGGACTGATGTTTTTCATGGTTAAGGAATAAAAATCTGGCTAAAAAATTGTCTTGGTGATAAGCATAATAGTATAGATGCTGGAGGGAATTTTTATATGGTCATGGGATGAAAGAAAAGATAAGAATTCATGAAGAAGACTAGTGGTTTTATTGAGAATCAATAATAATAAATAGACCAAGCCAAGTTTTGGTTAACTGGGTATGATGTGTGGTTTCATAAGGTGTAAAAAAAAAGGTCTTAGGTAAAAATTAGGTCGATGACATATGGATATCTCAAATAATCTAAGAAAAGGAGGTTGGTGCTGAGATCACCTACAATTATTACTTTTCAAATGAGAAGGGTATATGTAAAGTGGGAGAATTTAAATATAACATCAAATCAGATATGAGAAAACTGGTAAATAATAATATATTGGAGGGAAAAGGAGGTGGTAGAAACTTAGACAAAAATATATTTCCTATGCAAAGTGTCAGGAAAAGGATTCCAAAAAGGTTTCACCCTTCAGAATATCATGAAAGGATAAACCATACCACTACCAGTTCAATCTATTTGGTCATGGTGAAAGAGGTAATAATTGGGAATGGAAACAGAGGAAGTTGGGATATCAGATTTAAACTACTTTTCCGTATAGTCTTGAGTTTATTTTAATTTTTCGACAGTTTATCCCTTTCTCTTAATAGGTCCATTAGTTCTCATGTTGTCATGTAAGTTTTACACCATGCAAGAACAAGAGCTACTGTTGCTGTTGGTCATTTCATTGTCTTTAGTGCCTTCGTAGACTTTCAGCCTAGTCAGTGCTAGGTCCTCAGCACTTTCCTCTCCTACATACCAGAATTACGTATTATGATAGCTTTAACTTGAGTGGTGTGAGCATTTAGTACATACAGCTTACATTTGTAGGGAATATCAAGTGTGGTAAAGTTAGAGGTTTGATTTGTGCTATATATTAGTAAAGAGAATTATCTTTTACCATTTATGTATAATAATAATATTAAAAGCCATTTCTAAGTTATGATTTAAAATCTTTATTTTTTTTTTATTTATTTAGTAATTATCAATGAAACTATTTAATTTTAAAACTTTTTTACTGTATATTTTAGGTTTAAGGCGAGAAAGGCCTCATTATCTAAGTTATTCAATGAAGAAGTATTAAAGGTAGATAATTCTGAAGATCACACCTTAACATTTAATTTTAAGGTAAAACTAATACAAATAACTCTAAATTTGTCTCAACAAAAAATGGAAATTCAGTATTCCTTCTGAATAAATATTTAACAATTTAAAAAATTGATTTTTTCCTAAACAGTGTATTATTTGTCTCTTTTTAATGTGTATAGGAAGAAGATAATCTGAGACCAAACATTGATGATTTGAGTATAGATTCACTGGTATCTGAATCTGAGCACTCATCATTCACAACAGAGGCAAGTACAAAGAGTATTAATAAAAAACATTAACCCACAGCATAGCAGGTGGGTCTGTGGGACCCTTAATGATATATATTTGTTTTGCATTTCAAAACTAATATATTTTTTAACAGGCTTCAAATTTTATTTCCATATAAATAAATAAGAACAGTAATAAATGTATAATTTATTGACTGTAAGATATAATCTAAAAAGTCAACAAATAATGTTACTGCATCCAACAGATCCACCTGTCATGTTGTTGTTTTTTATAATCCCCTTACTGGTCATTTTTAACATAGGAAACCAACCTACTTTAACAATGGAGGAAGGTTAGGTTTTCATTCCATGGGACCACCAAGAAATAAAAGGCCACTGCAGTGAGTGATGCTGTAATTCCCTCGGCTACAAACAGCTCTGGGTTAAAACAACTTTTTTTATGACCCACTTCCAGTTTCTGAGGTGGCCCCATGAAATGAAAACGACCCCCACCATCATTAGAATAGGTTGGTTACCTCTAGAAACCCCTCCCATATGTCAGAAATATATGGGAGGGGTTTCTAGAGGTGACCAACCTATTCTAATGATGGTGGGGGTCGTTTTCATTTCATGGGGCCACCTCAGAAATGAAAAAAAGTTGATCTCCCAGGCCATACTCGAACCCAGTTCCCAGGTTGAAAAGACCTGTGCCTCAACCACCTGAGCTACAGATGGCCCAGGGCTAAAACAACTTATGAAAGATAGTTTAAAGCAGTTGTTCCAAACCCAAAGAAGTCTGCAAACCATTAAGCCATAAATTGAGTCATGATAATCCACCCCCACTCCCATCTTGGGTCTCATTGACCCCCTTGATCAGAGCAATCCCTGATTATATTATAATAAACACTTTAATGACCACTGTCTATATATTCCTAAACTATCTTTTATTTTCCTCTCCAAAGATCTTCATTTGTTATAATTTAGGTTATTAATTGTATTGTTAGAAAGTGCTTAAATATTAGATAATCTGATTTCTTCTAAATACATAATACTTTTTATTGCTTTTGTAACATTCTTTCAAGATGTTTATTACCCTTGAAGAATGGTGCCAAAACTGGAGGATTAAAATAAATTCCAATAAATCTCACCAAATCACATTTACCCTTCGTCGTAAACCTTTGTCTTGGCCCACAGTATCTTTTAATAATACCCCACTTATTCCTGTTGAACAGATTCGTTACTTAGGACTAAATCTGGACAAACGACTGACATGGAATCCTCATACAAGACTGAAAAGGCAGGAAACTGCTCATCGATTCCGACTATTACAACATTTTCTAGACAAACGGTCCAAACTTCCAATCCATTACAAAAGACTGATTTACATGACTTTTATAAGGCCTATCTGGACATACGGAATTGAGGTATGGGGCTCCACTAAACCATCTAATTCCTCTCGAATCCAATCCTTACGGTCCAAAATCCTTCGTAAAATCCTTAATGCTCCTTACTTTGTCACAAATCAACAAATCATCCATCAGGACCTCAATGTCCATGTTGCCGATTTGGCCAGAACCAGATATCAATCCTTCCATAATAAACTTCCCAACCACCCAAACCAACTCGTTTCTAATCTGGCTTCTCCTTCACTACCTAATAATCCTCCTAGGCGTCTGAAAAGAAGATGGCCACGAGATCTTCTCCTTTAGAAATGTTTTTGGAGTTCTATCAATGGGTAGATTCTCCACATGTTTGTATCATGTCATAATATTACTTACAGAAAATTTACTTGATGTGTATATTTGTATACAGTTGTAAATAACAATAAATAAATTATTAAAAAAAAAAAAGATGTTTATTATATGTCTATTATATAGTGTAATGTTACAATTTAATTATTTAGCTCATTAAAGTAAGTTAAATTTATTTTATAGCAATGATTATTGTAACATCCCAGTTTAATGTTTTATTTATACACATTTTTTTTTTTTTATGTAGATCTCAGCACGAAAGCGACCAAAGTATTCTGAAAGTCACATTCAAAAAGTTCCTCCCAAGCGAAGAGGCAGTGAATACTATAAGATGCCTATTTCCTCATCCACAACAAGGAAACCTGAAGTATATACAGTATTAGCTGTCCCATATTATGATGAAAGCACTTTTGTCCCTGAAACAACAATAGCAACAGAATTTGTTTTGGATCCAACAACACTGTCAACGACATTAGTTGATATAATTCCTACTACTACACCCATTTCAACAACAGACCTTACAAGTACATCTTTCAGCACAACAGAAACACCAAGTACGACTTCAGTCACTACTACAGAAACACTTCAAAGCACTACTTCAAACTTATTCACTTCAGAAGGGACCACAATCAAAACTACAACCACTGAACCTACTACCATTAAAACTACAACTGATTCTATCACAACTAAAATTACAACAGAACCATTAACGACCAGTACAACTACTGAAACAATAACAACAATTTCTACTACCACTACACAACTGCCAACTACCTTTATCACTACAACCACTACTACTACAAAACGACCCACCACCACTACTTCTACTACTAAACGACCTAGTACCACCAAAACTACTACAAAACGTCCCACTACTACCACAACTACTACAAAACGCCCCACTACCACCACAACAACAAAACGCCCCACTACTACCACAACTACTACAAAACGCCCCACAACCACTACAAAACGACCAACTACCACTACAAAACGACCTACCACAACAACTAAAAGAAGTACAACCAAGCCAACAACTAGAAAAACTACGGTCATTAGCACTACTAAGCCAACCACAAAGAAAGCTGCTGTAAGTAGCACCAAAATACCTACTACTAAAAAAACTACTCCTAAGCCCACTACCAGAGCTACAACATTTAAAACTCCTGAAGCACCTTCATCGACCACATTAACTCCAGCATCTTCAACATCAAAATCTGCTCTTCTTACAACTACTTTTAAAATTGATGATTTGTTGTCTACAACACATCCTAACTTCTTATCCACTATAGCGTATCTTGCCAAAAACTTGACTGTGTCCCCAACTTCGTTTGAAAATGCAAATACAGCTAGTTTCAAATCACCTTCCATTCCAACTGAAAACACAACACCAATGCAAAACCAATCAGCCATGAAGAATGACTATTTTGTTTATGGTTTACTACCAAATAATAATGTAGTTCGGAAGGTAGTAAAAACAACTGCATCTCCAATGGATGTACCATTCTATATTTATGGGCTCTATCCAAATGGAACCATTGTTAGGAGATTCCCAAATGGTACTATAGTTCCTGATGAAACTGAAGAGGAAAATGAAGTAATTGGAAGGATTGAACCTGGAAGCGAAGAGTCCTTAGAAACTGTTGTTAAAAAGGACAACCCACTTTCCTACCTTTATCCACCTGTAAGTAGAACATGATAATTTCAATATACAATTGTCAAAATACAGACAGGGAACTGCATAGGCCAAATAAAACAAGTCGGTTTTATTTAATTTTTAAACTATGTTTCTTAAGTATATACTATAAAACTATAAACATTAAAAAATCTGCAAGAAAATTAATTATATTTTATGAAAATTAAAATAAACAAATACAGAAATAATTTTATTTAGATTCCCAAATGATAATACTTATAATTTAATTATATTAGCAGGCTGTGGAAATGCAGTTTAATTTTTTTTTTTAACAACATTATTCAATTAACTTGGCATAATAATATAATTATGGTTATAATATTAATGTTTGCTTCTCTTTCCTTGTTGACCTTGAACAGAAGTATTTTTTAAATTGCTTGGAATCAAGAGTAACAGCTTGTAATTTAGATTTATTAAATTTGTCAGATATAGATTTATTTTATACGCTTTACCTTATTAAACCTATGCCTTTTCCTTCAATTTTCATAGTAGTTTTTGTTGCATTTTCTTAATAATCATTAACCTATCTTAAATTGTTATAGTTACATTATGTATTTAGTTTTGCTTCAAAATAATAAGCTACTAGTCTTTTAAATGTTTTGTTGTGATTCATTGAGCCTTACATTTAACTGCTTCAAGAAAATTAATTTATTCAATTTTTGTCCTTTTTTTTCAATTAATAAATTTTAAAATTGTCTTTAAGCTAGGTAGGCTGAACTGGTTTGAAATAGCCCTTTCAATAGAGAAAAGCTAATAGTCCTGTTCTGAGCTAAGTCCTGTTCTATGTTTAAACCTGTGAATTATAAATATTATGTATAGGAAGATGGTCAGGGTTGCGGTCAAAGGAGAAATAAAAATAGTTTACAGTTATAAAAACAGTTTATTTCTCCTTTGACCGCAACCCTGACCATCTTCCTATACATCACTTTTTACGGTCAACTATATATACATATATATAAATATTATGGTCTTTAAAATGTTTGTAAAAAAAAAAAAAAAAAAAATGGCTATATATATAGGCTATATAATATACTGATTCAGCTTACTCCTAGTAATCATTCTTAATCTTACATTTTGAATTATCAATTCATTGTAAAAATTAGCTAAGTCGATGAAAATTTTGTTCTAGGGTTATGAAAAAACCACTCGGACAAACGTTGCTTCTAGTACTAAACAAGCTGAATCATCATCAGAAGCAATACCAATAGATCCAAGAATTGCACCAGTTTCAAGTCTTGAGAAACCAGTAATAAGCACTAAAGAGACTGTTTCAAACTCTAGCCCAACTACAGTCAAATCTACTAAAATACTGACCACCACAAAACCTCCAACAAAGTCAACAACTACCAAACCTACAACAAAATTGACTACAACAAAGCCTCCAACAAAGTCAACAACTATCAAATCTACAACCAGATTGACTACCACAAAGCCTCCAACAAAGTCAACAACAACCAAATCTACAACAAAATTGACTACAGTTAAGCCTACAGTGAAGCAAGCTATAAAACACATAAGTAGCACTACACAGAAAACAACTGCCAAGCCAACCACAAAAGCTCCAATTACAAAGGCTGCTAATATTAAATTAACAACAGCAAAAGCTACCACGAAAATTACAACCACCAAGCCAATGACAACAAAATCTACCCCAAAGTCTACATCAATAAAACCTACTGCTAAAGTAACTACTTCAAAGCCTACTCCTAAGACAACTCCTAAGCCACCATTAAGGGCTACCACAACTAAACCCAATCCAAAGGCTACTGTAACAAAATCAACGCCGAAGACAACAATTAAACCGACTACAAAATCTACCCCAGCAACTACAACCAAGCCTAGTTCCGTTGCTACTACTAAATCCACAATAAAAACTACACCCAAAACAAAATTTACTTCAACATCAAAACCTACCACTAAAGCTCCAACAACTAAGCCAAATAGAAAATCTCAAGAAAAGAGTACAATTAAAACAATAACTACTCCACTATCAGATGCTGAACTTCTTAACAATTTGGTAAGGTCTTTAATTTATTTTAATACCTCTATTTTTTGGTGTAAATTTATTTTTTTAATAGCTATAAAATATTTTCAGTTGAGTCAAGATGTAAAAGAAATAATTCCAAAAGGAACAACTGACAGTACTGTTGCATTAGCAGATAAGGTATATTTATTTATAATGAGTGATTTTATTAATATATTTATTTATTAATACTTATTATGAGTGACAAAAATCTTTTGTATTGTGATATATTGTTCACTATTTATTAAATAATTTTGTATTTTAATTTATATTTACACAATTTTAACAAAGATAAATAAATATTGATGTCTTGTCTAGATTAGGTGTACAGATTTCTTCTTTTTTAGCATGTTTTATTTTTACATAAACATTTGTTATTACTATACACATTTTCCCCTATAATAAACTTATTTTTTCAATTGAGGCTATCAGTATTATTACTTAATACTTTAATAATATTATTACATGTACTTCATGGCTTTGCTCACGCTTGAAACGCAGTGAAAAAGATTCATATGCAAGAGGTCATCTTACAAGTTTTTACTTTGTTATGAAAATAATCAGTAACTCATAAAATTCAACATTATATGAAAGCATATCTATGCTTCTTCTTTGCCTTCTTTCTTTGTGCTTTTCTTGGTGGAAGTTTCTTGACACAAGCCACTCTTACTCTTAATTCTTGGCCAGCCTCTTATTTTTCGGCCCATTGCTCTAGCTTCGAGGAATTTGTGTGATTCATAATTTTCACTCATTTGTCACACATAGTCAAACCACTTTAATTCCCTTTTCTGTAAAATCTCAGTTAATGGTTGTACCCCTAATTCCTTTAGGAATTTTTATCAATTAAAAATATCAATTAGGAATTAATTTTATCATTTATGATGATATCTATCTGGAATCAACCAGCTACTCTTTTAAGATATTTCATTTCTGCTTTGAAGACTCAACTTAAATGTTTATCCTAAAGAATTTTATGACAAAAAAGAGGCATATATATATATTATTTATTTTTTAGGTTATACAATTAGCAATTGAAAGAGCACATAAGTCCTCTACAGCACCTTCAGTTTCAAGTCCAGAAGATTTACAATCACTATCAACTACATCAACTCCTGTTCAGAAACAGGTTAGTTTCAATTTATTACTGGAAAAAAAATACTTAAAAAACCATCATAGACATGCTGTATTTAAATTAATGAATGCTTCATTTTTTCATTGTTTTCAAGCAGTCTTTAGGAGGAAAACCCAATGTGAAATCTAATAAATTAAGTGATGAAACCAGCACAAATAAAACAGGAAAAATTTCTGTATGGGTAATTCCACCAGATGAATCTACAACTAGCAAACCAAACATTGGTGTATGTATAATATAAAAATATTATTCTATTATAAATATATAGTTTCTTCCTTCTATTATTTCACTATAAGAGAGTGCAATTCTTTATCTTGATTTTTCGATTAGATTAACTTAATAACCTTGGTGAATAGTTAACTATTCGACAAATAAATAAAATCATTTTAAAACAGTTTCAATAAATCCATGACACTTTTGGTATCATAATTCATCATAATATTAATTTACTATTTTGAAATTATGCTGCTAATGAAAGGTAATTAATATATAAGCTCTAGTAAATAGTTTTAATACTGCTCCATAATGCTAGGGCAAAATGGCTTAATAACTGCTATACTACAACTAAAAAAACTATTATGAAGGCTTCTGTGCCATAGCATTTTGGATAAGCAGTTCACTGTCCTGCTTAAGACAACAATGGATCCGAGTTTGATTCTTACCTTTGATTAGATTTCATGCAGTAGGTATTTGAAGTTCAGCTCAGTTTAGATTACATTGGGATGGACAACTACTTGAAAATTGTTGACCTGTTTACATGTATCCCTCAAACAGTAATTCCTCCTTTTCTTAGTTAAGTGAGTTCACTCAGCCTGTTGAAAGTAACTTTAGGAAATGGCATTCTATATCTTATATATTGATCAGATATCCTAATTTGATTCTTCAGGACTTTAAGACACCTACCTGGATGCTCGTTTTATAGGCTACTTTTGAGAAATTGATGCAGATTATATATTTCAAACTATTATTTCCACTTCCCAATGACTCTTTGCAATTTTATGAATAAATTCAGAGTGATCTGTTATATAATATCAGTGATAGAATAAAATCACAATGGGTTTCAAACGGGCTAGTTATTAAGTATGGAATATTCAGCTGCTGTTCTATGAGAATGAATTGGTGTATTTCTCAGGTCAAATGTTCCCATTCCATAAATTATAAATATCTGTTGATTTACCACATCATATACAGACATCTTTATGGCCTGTAGAAAAAAAATATGAACAATGAACTTTTACTGTACAATGATATACAACTCGTTTTTATTTTAAGTTAAATTAACCTATTATTCCCAGGTGACAATATTGTACAATATTTTTACAATAATATTGTAAAAGGAAATATTGATTGGGGAGTATGTTCTGGAAAGAAAAAAAAAACCAAGATAAGACTAAACATATCAGTGTGTTTTGTATCCTGGTTGTATCACACAACTAACTTTTCTTTAATTAGTTCTTTAGCCAACAATACCTCTACTAATGTAATATAATATTACTATTATAGGAAAAAGTAATAATATATTTAGATTTATCAAACAATCAATTAAACTTTAAAAGAATGTAGGTGAACAATAATGAAGGTGAAATATTATTTTTAAAACTCCATGACTAATAAATTAAATTTAAAAAAATATTGTTACAAATGATCAAGTTGATATTTTAGTTATAAGTTGATATGTATATATACACACCATAATTCAATAAAAAATAGAGAATAACTTCTACATTTACTTCTTTGTTCTTTATATAGGTCTCTAAATCGGAAGCAGAATTGCTAAATGTACTGTTATCATCGCCTAGTACTATTGAAAATTTATCTCTCTCTGACCAACTTCTGCTTGCAGTTAGTATAATTTATTTAAAAATTTTCTCAATGAAACAGATTTAGTATTATCATATTGTTTATTGTTACTCAATTAATTCCATCATAAAAAACAGCACAATTTTAAAAATTTATTTTATATGTAGTTTTTCTTTGAAGATATTTTATGTTTTAATGAAATTTTTATGAATAAGTAAATGTTTATGTAGATGTTTGGACAATATTGAGATAGATAAACATTTTTTATTTTAGGATCTTATTAGTTCTACTGCTGCTCCACCAACTACAAGGAAGAAAAAGAAGAAGTCTAGAACAACTACTACAACAACCACACCTCCGCCTCCTGCATTCCCTATACTTCAATACCTCTTTGGCCGAAATAGGGTAAAATAACATATATATTTTCTTTTATCCATTACTCTTTTTATATTTAACTCTTTTCTTATGTACTATAAAGTTTCTTGTTAAATTAATTTTCTAATTTACTTACTGATTATATTTTCTATTTTAAATGGAAAAAAATTCTTAGGCAGAAAATATCCATTATATCTCTAAAACTAATTTTAAAAAAATAAATAATACTAATTTCAAAGTTCTATCAATCATGTAAAATAAATGATATCTTTTACCACATAAAAAAAAAGTCTTGCGCATTAATTATTTATTCTAAAATATAGGAAGCTATTAAACATAAACCAAGAAATATCTGTCTCTTATAGTAATATTTCACATCTTGGTGTTCAGGGTGGAGGGGGTGGACTATTTCAACGAGGGCTTTTCCGAGGAGGAGGCCTCAGGAACTTAGAATCTGGAACTACTTCACCAGTAAGTGTATATGTTATTTTCATCTTTGTTAATTTCAAGTCTAGAAACTACTCTCAACAAGGAAAAAAATACATTGAGGTAATATTTAATGCTTAGTGTAATCAACTTGAGTGGAAAATGCAGAAATTTTGCTGTCCTTCTATACATTAAAAATTAATCCTCATCATATCTTCAAACTTTATAATTTTTCTCCACATTACTTATAATAACTTCATTCTCTTTACATTAAATTTAGGTAACTTTATACATGCTCATTTTATCCTCCCTTCAAAGATAAAAAAGGATTATAAAATTTTCTGAAATCCTGTATAAACTTAGTCTATCATTTTATATTTCTCATTTAAAAACCCCTTCATTATCTCTTAATAATTTAGGTCTGACCTTTGTGGAAACATAGTTAGACTTTTGTGACTGCAAACATTTTGTGATTCACATGTTCAGGTTTTTCTAAAGCATTAATTAACCTCAAGAAATTCTTAGATTATCTTTCTATCTGCACATTTTCTATATTTAAGGTAAATCTATTAGATGGAAAATTAAGGCTATGAACAACATTGAAAAAAATTTTACTTATCTCCATTAATTTTCCATATCAGACCTTTTTTTCATTTGCGTAAATTATTGATGAATAATTTTTTTTTTTTACAGCAAAACGATGGTGGAATTTTCCAAAATGATGGACTTCCTCAGGGGCAAGGGGAATTAGCAGCTGAATCACAGGTAAATATTTGTATGCACTTCGAAATTTACTATACTTCATTCTCACTTTATGATTAATATCCAAAATATAGTATTATATATTTTGATAACTATTTTTAAGAAATGAGGGCAAATAAAATAATTTAAAATATTGTCCACTGTAGGAAGATCCTCAGCAAGGAGAAGGAGGACCAGGACTAGTCAGTGCTGCTATTAATGTATCCCGTGCCGTTTCTCAATTTATGGGATTTGTAATTCAGGTAAATTGATTATTTGGCCTAACAGATGTTGCTTTTTTTTTTTTTTTTTTTTTTTTATTCCCTTTATCATCTATTACTCATTTGAGAAGAATGAAAATATCAGCTCTTGTCTCCTTTGTCAAGATATCAGATGTTCAAATGTGATATATCCTAATTCTTGAATCTATTTTAATTTTTGGAATACTGGAAGATTGGTGATTGACCGTGTGTATCAATAAATGGAATATGGTATGGATGTGGTCAAATGAAAATCAAATAGTTATTACATTAATAGTTTAGGTAGAAGTAAATGTTTTTTAAGGTCAGATGGTTTGAAAATAATAGGCATGAGTAGAAGTTTGGTTTTTTGACTCCGGGAGGTAATGTGGTCAGCTCTGTTAAAGTGAGATGTAAAAATTCATTTTTTATTGTATACATGTTGCCCTGTGGCAAACGGTGAGTCTATCTATTGTAGTCACTAGCCATTATGCTCTTTGTCTAGTTTTAAATTGGAAGTTCCAAAGGTTTTGTTGTGTTTGTTCTCACTACAGTAAGAACATTCGATGTTATTTAACCATAATTAATAAAACAGTAAGAACAGTAAAAACACTTCATATGTTACCACCACCCCTGCGTTTCAACAAGCTCCATGATCCAACTGTCTGATTTATCTCTTGACTAATAACTGATACTCATTTTTTTCTGGTGCTTGGACTCAAAAAGTATCTGTTAAGCTATAATCCTCATACTGACTAAAAGCTTTCCAATTTTTTATCAGGAAAAAATCAGCTTGCAAAGCCAAAATTTAAACTGGTTTCTTTCAGCATCAGAAATCACTACCATTTGATTAACTGCTTCACAGAAATATTTAAGTTAATAAATTTTCCGATTCTACAAATAAAAAGTTCCACGAATCTTAAAAAAAAAAAAATTAAATAAGTGAATGGAATATGGTCCGGGTGCGATAAAAAAAAACTCAAATAGTAGATAATTATACTATTTTATTGAGCCAACATTTCGCCCCACGTTGCAGGGCTTCGTCAGGGCTAAAAAAGATACAAACACTATAGTTACAAAAAGGAAAAAAAGAAAAACATAAGTGTAAAATAACAGGGGTATAAAATGTAAAAACGTAAGATATAATAAGAAAAATTAAAGGTTATA
>NW_027107476.1:433797-478543 GCF_000696795.3 Halyomorpha halys
TCCTTTTTGTAACTATAGTGTTTGTATCTTTTTTAGCCCTGACGAAGCCCTGCAACGTGGGGCGAAACGTTGGCTCAATAAAATAGTATAATTATCTACTATTTGAGTTTTTTTTTTACCACACCCGGACCATATTCCATTCATCTATACACCTGGTCAATCAATAATCTTCCAGTATGTCCAAAAATTAAATAAGTATTGATATACTTTTTTTTTTTTTGGTTAGGTAAAGTTTTAGGATTTGAATAAAGAATAGTTGAAATTTTTGAGTTGATAAAATTTTGTTCTAGATGTACAATATTCACACAGATCATGATGAAATTCATCTTAAATCTGAGAGTACATGTTTTGCTTAAGTACAATTGTTGAATATAAAACAATTGTAAATTATATATATTTATATATAGTTGACCGTAAAAATTGATATACAAGAAGATGGTCAGGGTTGTGGTCAAAAGAGAAACAAAAATAGTTTACAACTATTTATTTTCTGACGTTTCCCCCCACTTTCCAGGACTGTTCAAAGGTAACATCCACTTCTGTTCAACCTTTACCTTTTAACAGCCCTGATGAAGCCCTGCAAAGTGGGGCTAAAAAAAACTATTTTTGTTTCTCTTTTGACCGCAACCCTGACCATCTTATATATAATTGTAAATTATAACTAAGTGTTTAAAATGGTTTGAATCAAATTCACTATTTATAAACCTATTTATTGTAATTTTAAGATTAACATTTCTCTTTCCTTTACAGGGTGCAGCTCAGTCTTTCCAAAACTATCTACAGACAAGAACTAGAGCATTAGCCAATGCCCTAACCTATCCTCCTGCATCATAGAGTAGTTTACTTAATTAATGTTGTACATATTGTTCAAATGTACATATATAGTTAGTTATAATGTATTATATTTTGTTAAATTGTATATGAATTGAATTATTGAGAGTATGAAAGTATATATGTGAGCTTGGATTTGTTATGGATGTTGCAAATAAAAATCAAATCAATTGACTGATGTAATGAATGAAACGTATGCATATATAAATTGTCACTATTATTTTTAAAATGATAATCAAAAATTATAATTCAAAATGCAGCCTAAACATTAATTTTTAATGTATATATTCGTATTTGATGAGGAGCTGTTCATGTTTTAATGAGCTATCTTCTTAGCAATGTATTGTAATACACTGTTTTATAATTCTTTAATTTTTTGTGTTTCATTAATCCCTTTCCCAAATTGCTAAAATATACACTGATAAGGTAAGATTATTTTTGCCAAAATTATTAAGGGTACATCATTTACACAAATTGATTGTTAGCAGTTACTGATTGATTTTTAATTTGATTATTAAATCAATCTTATATGTTTAATTATTATGAGTAAACATAGCTTTAATTCAAACATGATTAATCCCAAATATTAAAAGGGATTATTTGGTCAAGTGATTTCAAAATTTGTTCTTTCTGATTCTTGTTTATTTAAGTTCATATGGCGGAAGTTTCACATTATTGATTAAAGAATTAAATGTGATAAATCTTAAATCCGAGAGTGAGAAGGGGTACTAATGACAATTAGTTATAGCATGATTTTTTTTTTGGTATCTACCAGTCTAGCTAGTAAAATCTACTTATGCCTGAACCGAATTTATGCTTTGAAATTTACAAAATTGTGAAATTATTAATAAATATTGACAATTTCACATTTTTTCAATACTGAAGCCTGAATTTGCATCAGAATCAATTAGATAGCAAAACTCCTCAATCCAAAAGTATACAAAACATTTTTACTTATACCACTTAGCTTTTCATGCTCTCAAATATAAACACCACCATAATTTATTTAGAAATCCCCTCATTATCATTACCATGTATCTCCACCCTCCGCCCCATGCAATATTTATGGTAAAGCTAGATTGTTTCTTTAAAATTTAAAACTTTAAATCTAGCATTTATTATTTGTTTTTAACAATTTACAATCAGAAAATGTAAAATTTTTAATACAAGATGAGATAAAAACCTTATATTTACATTATATATATAGGTTTACCTCTTAGGCATTGAATTCTTAACAATCTTGATTTTGGTTTGAGATGGAATAATTACTTCCTCATCCCATCAGCTTCTTATTTGTCTTCATTACATTGAACAGACACCCTTCAATACATGATCACTTTGGAAAAAAAAATATATTTGGCCCCAATTTGGGGGAAAGTTGGGAATTAGTGTAAACAGATCTTATATCAACTTCATTCAATTCCGTTAACTACTTTCGCTTACCCATGCAAAGAACTTCCTTGATATACCTACGTTTTAACACCGGCTCGCTCCGTAGATTTTATTCTCAAACACAAATCATTGACTTGAAATGATATGTTATTACGTAAAAAATCGAAATATGCACAAAAAGGATAATTTCCAGAAAAATAAAATAAGGTGATAAAAAAAAAAAAAATAGTAACAAAAAAGATAGAAACAGTGAACAAGCTATGCTGATTTCTGATGATTTTTTCCTTCATGAATACAAAGCTTCCAAAGCAGTAGTGAGGAAGTGATACATTTTATAAAATTTCAAACAATAAGAAAAACAAAACAACAGGAATTCCAATCATATTTATAAAATACGTATTCCTTTCGTTCAAGGTCATGGCCAATACTATAGTTTTATATTATATTAAATCTTTGCTTTCCGTATTTTAATTATTCAGAGAAATCCCTCCACACTTGGAATCAACAATTAACTCTAGTTTTATATTTCTTCAATCTTACAATTCATTCTTTTACTAATTCTTGTAAATTATTATTTTTTTGGTGATTTATTTATTTTTTTTATTAACATCACAAATATTCTTTATAAAGATATACGCTTTAGTAATTAAATTAGCAAGTATGTAATCAAAAAATCTAGAACAAATGTTAAATTTACAAGTTTTTGGTAGCATTGCTATGTTACAATGTTTATCATCTATCAACAGCTTTCCTGATAGTTAAGTTTCCTTTCATTTCGTATATCTTTATTTTATCCCTTCCTACTTCCACTTCCCTATAAATGGAATATATATTAAGGGGTGTATTAAAATCTTGCGAAGTTTAGAATTCGAGTTTTCGACGGAAATACGGAAATACTACGGAAATGAGGTCCGCTGAATCCAAAATATCCAGTCTCGCGAAAAGGTGTGTGTAGGAGTGAGCGTGCGTACGTTATGCGAGTGTGTGTGAACAGCCCAACTCAAAAACGAAAGACAGTACGAAACTGAAATTACATATTCTAGGTAGGTAGGTACAAAAAGAGTAACTTTTTCGATAAAATTGACCGCCCGGAAGAGTCACTTTATAGAATCGATTTCATCAAAAATAGTTCTAAAGGTGCTGCTAAACGTTTGCCAAACTTAGGCAAATATACCAATATCATATAGGCACGTGCAAGCGTGTATATGATGATATATATATAAATCCAAATATTGGCTGGTACAAGTTGGTTTGAATTTGGGGTAAACCTGTTGAATGTTGGTTTTTAGGCAAAAATCAAAAGGATGATTGTGTACCATCCGCACGTTGTTGTCAGATTAGGATTGCTTTAGAATTCCCAACAGATAAATATTTGTGTTATTCGTATTTAAATTAATTGAAGAACTTCACCAACTTTTGGATTTAATAATCAACTCTAGTTTCTATCGATTCATTTTAAATATTTTGTTTCAAATCTCGTCAGCTAAATTGAGCGTTTTTTTATTTAACATAACACAGCATAAGTTTATAAAGACATTATATGATTGGGTAAGTAAATTAAAAAATGTCTGATGAAAAATCTATAACGAGAGTTTACTTTATATGTAGCACTGTTTCTATGAATTTTTATCGTCTATGACTTACTTTGCTAATATTTAAGTTTTTTTTTTTAAATTTCACCTACTTTTATTTTATTCCTTTTTATAATGAAAATACTGTAAATCTAATGTAATAGCCGACAAAAGTCGAAAGAACACGTGAGTTAGGCCATTAACATTAGAAAGAAAAAGGGTCGTGCCTGGAAAAAATCAAGGTAATGTTGGAAATTGTTTTAATCCATGTATTCTGCATCTAATAAGAGGGAACTAAGTTAACCTCGTTTTATAGGATGAGCTTAAATTGTACAAAATACATTCAAAATAACTCAAAAACATAACAATTTTTTGAAAAAAATGATTATTTTATAACACTCAGAGTATTAAAATCTTTGTTGAATGACTGTTTTAACATTAGAATTCGATCTAGGGGTGTTTCCAAAACGATGGTGAAGTAAGTGCCTGATTTTTTAATTTTGTAAACTTTTCTCTTCAATCGCAGCCTTACGATTAATCTTATCACAAAAATTCTTTACATTTATAATAGTTGTAGATAATTTGACCAGCTTTCTAAGGACTAACTTATTTTTTTTTTTAATTTAGTCAAGTGCTCCTTTATAATATCTACTTTTTCAAAATAAGGTCTTACACTGTAAATGTAATATTGCAGTAAGAGTATGCAAACAATAAAAAAAAACTCATTATTACATCTATGTACTTAAATAAAAAGTAACATTTAAAGACGAAATAACATTTATTTTAATTGTGATTTTCTTTTTTAATTGTGAATTATTAGGCGAATAGATGTCAATTTACAACCAAATTAGAGCTTATTGAATGTACTATAAGGTAATTTATAACAGGAGTAGTAGTTTTCATGACATTTGACAAAAGAAAGTTGATATCAGGTTATTTGGACAAAACTTGGTTTATGAAATAAAAAATCTCAGAAACTATTAGGCGTTAAGATATCTATTAGCACTCAAATTAAAGCTGGTTGAATGTACAATACAGTAGTTTATAATTAGTGTTTTCCTAGGAGTAGTAGTTTTAATGATATTTGCTAAAATAAATTCACAAATCAACAGACCCTCATTGTTAATAGTAATATAAAATGGATAAACATGAACAATAAAAAGGAATTTTATTAATAATCAAAGGGGAAAATGATGTTCACGCAGAACAGGCGAGTGCATCGGAAATAATCAAAAGCGACCGATATCTGCATTCTAGGCAGAAACATATTTGATAACCACAAAAACCTTTAAATGCGAATTTTCAAAGCGACAGGAAAAAAAATCGATCAAAATTTTTAAATACCTTTAATTTATTTCATTAACACAATTGTTAATAGTAATAAACAAAGGATGAATACAAAATATGAAAGGATTACTAAATAATTATTGTTTCATGGTGGTTATTAAAATAGTCAGATTTTACTTTCATTTCCCTATATGGAATATCGCTACTTTGATTGAATAATGGCAAAACAAAACAACAACAAAAAATTTGTCCTTGTGTTATTTCATACATCTCAAGGTGGCTAGTGAAAATTGTGTGATGCACGCAAACGATTTTTAAATAGAAAATAATGTAAATCAAATGACTAATTTAGAGAGTTGTGTTTCAAAACCTTTAGGTAAGGGGGAATTTTCAGGAAATACTCTCCGGATTTCGGGCAAGTTAGAAATCCAGTCAAAATTGTTAAGTATTTTAAATCTTACCGACGGTCCCTCTGTAGCTCAGATAGTTAGGCTTAGGTTTATCATTCTGAGGTCTGCAGGTGGCGCAGGTTCGAATCCGGCCTGGATTTGAATTTTTCAGTAAGTGGTGGTCCCACAAAATGAAAAACTTGACCCTCCCCCCCCCCCACCATGGTTAAAATAGGTTGGTCACCTGTAGATAACCAGGCAAACATCCCCTTCGCTGTGGATTTTTATTTTATATGAAAAAACTACTCTCACTATACCAGGTATTCTGGTTTAATAGTTATATCCGGTTTTTACAAGCTTCATTAAACGCTGTTCAGTAATACCATCTTTTGAATTAAAAATCCCATGAGGGATTTAAGCACAAATTAAAATTTATATCAGGATTATATATGAAAAACCTATAATCTCTTTTCTTCCAAATCCTTTAAATTATTCAATTTTAAAAGTGATCCGAAGTTTTCAAAAAAACCTTGCAGTTATATCAGTGAATTATTAACTTAATTTAGGTATTTTTGCTGCATTGTACTTCATCTGTTATTGGTAGCATCATACTTTATTTCCCTCCTTTAACGAACCGTTTATTATAAACATGATGGAGGTTATAAACAATGAGACCTCCGAAGGAAGTGATAATTTAGTTCAATGGTATTACATTGGGCAGAAGTGAACCCATTTGTTTTTATTTGGGCTTATTTAGGCCATGATTCGAGATTTGAAAGAATGTCCTATCCCAGTGGATATGTATCCTGCTTTCGTTTTCAGGGAGAGCAAATATTACCTCCTATAGTGAGTTACTAACTCTACTTTTTTACATTTTAATACCAACAGATGATTGAAAATTAAGTTCTGTCAGCCACTAACTAAAGATCTTTTGATTTAAGAATAAGAAATGGTTGTCATGTTCATTTTCGACACTTAATGACTTCAGTTAAAACTTCCATTTATCATTGTTTTTCAGCTTACTATCTTGTTTAAATGTTGGAACTTCATATTAATTCTATTTGTGTAGCTCTTAATCAAAATACTTTTTGATTTGGAACTTAAAAAAAATTAATTTTGCAATGAACAGTTAGCTTCAAAAATCTATAAATCAGTGACAAGAGGCAATATGATCCAAAACATTTTATACTTTGAGTTTGTGCCAAAAATAACTTATGATTCCCATGAAAAATGAAATATGTATGAAAATGTATAAAAGGCATTTTGATCTTGAGTTCCTATTTTGTTATCTGTAGTTGATATAGGTCGTAGTTATAGAAATTTACTGCTTCCTTTTATTATAAATATAAAATTTATACTATAATTATGTAAGATAAATTATTTTATCTTATATACCTAAATTAATATATCCCTGCAAATACATCAATGTACAATTCATTGAACCTTAATATGAGCTAGGTTTTATTTTCAATGAAATAGCTTAAATGCCAAATTTAAAAAATACTTCTTGTAAAGTTCCTATAATTTTGTTTATATGAAATAATCTACCACCTCTCATTGTTAGTAGTAATATAAATAACAAATTAAATTATATAGCCCTGTAAAGTGAGGCAAAATATTGGTTACTAATGAATAGTCTTACTATTTTGTACCTTTCTGAAACGCCACACAGACTATCTTCTCATAGTAAATTATTTATTATATTTTCTGGTTACTTAAATTATCTTTTAATTATTAAAATATGTAAACAGTTAGTTTCAGTGATGTTTGTATTGCTGAAAAAATACCTCAAGCCTTTCCATAATTCAACATGATAAATTTGAAGAGATCTTCCTTTCTTATTTTAAGATTTTTTTTTTCATTTTCTAAGCTATTGGTTTTAGTCTCTTGACTTTTATCAAATTAACTCTGATATTAACCTAAAACCTTAAACTTCCTCAAAGAACTTTAAACCTTCCTCAGCCAAACCAAGAGCTTTGAGATGTACAAAACTTTAGTTGAAGTTGCGTAAAGCTATTAGTTAGGAATAGGAGCATTTTATTATAAAATAAGTCAGTCAGAAGTATTAAAAGCATTTGATATTAATGGACTCAGTAATTCATTAATTAAATAATTATTTTTCTATAGAAATTAAGTTTGATGAAAACAGAATAATATTCCACTTTTTCTCTCTATGGCTCATTTAAACAAGTCGATATACTCTTTACTTTACATTCAGTGGCAATATCCTGCTGCATTCTTAACTATAACTATACAGACGAACTCTGAATAGTTTACAGACTGTGAAATCTACACATCTCTTAATTTAACTAATGAAAGGACTATATCAGCTACGATTAACAGCAATTTTAGTAATTGAGTGCATTGACCAAAAGATCTTTGAGACATCTAGAATATAAATAATTTTATACAATTTAATGTAATGACCTATTGGCCATCATTTTTTTAATTTAATATATACATATTTTCTTATACTTGGTTTTAGGGTTCCATCAATATTTCAAAAAAGATTTTAGGTTATAGCTAAAAACATTGACTCCTAAAACTACACAGATTAATCTAAAATACTCATAGCTAAATATAAGTGTTTACTTTTTTGTGTTTTTAATTATATTATTAGTCTTGTTGATGTCTCAAAATAATACAGGCATACGCTCTTTTGTTACAGTTAACTGATGAAGAAAGACAACAATGTCAAACATACAAACAACAAGCAATAAATGTCGAAAAAAAGATACAAGAAAGAAGGTTATTGAAAGCAAAACAACTTGAATCTGTGCAAGAAGAATTATCTCAATGTGAAGATGAAAATACTTCTTCAGCTGAAATGGAAGTCTTGGAATTTATACGCAAAGCTCTTGGGGATTCTAATGACTTAGAAGAAGTGAAACTTCTTATCTCTCAGGTTGGAGAAGAACTTCAAAAACGAAGATCTTTTGGGAGTCGTGATTCTACTTTTAATGATATAGACAGCATTTCATTGAACCAGAGTACAGATTTGTATAATTTAGAAGCAGCGAGTAATTATTTTGATAAGTTAAATTTGAATGAATCAGCCCCTTATGTCAGTCATGCTGACTTGCAATCAGTATCCAAAAATTATGATGTAAAGCACACAGTTTCTGAAGGTAATATTTTTGAACATGTAGCTATTGAAAATCCTAAAGTTGTTTTTGAACCTGAAGAACCGTCTCCTGAATTTTCAAGTATTACCAACCAGTTACCATTTGATGAGGTTACTTCAGAATCTTCAAGAAATCCTGACCAATCACCTTTTGATGAGGTAACTCTAGAATCTTCAAGAAATTCCAACCAATTGATGTTTGATGAAGTGCCTGAAAGTTTGTTACCTGAATCAAAGAAATTATCGAATTCATTTAATGAAAAAGTGTCTCCGGCCAAGAGTACTGGATGTGAAGAAACTACGCCTCCCAAATTGATTAGAAGTAATTCTTATACTTTAGATTCTCCAAGCCCTTCTGTTTTAATGTATTTAAGATCCTTGGCTCTTGAAAATTCAAGTGAAAAAGTTGAGATTTCCAATAAAGTTATTAAAAATTTAAATAATTTTTGGAAAGATGAAGAACCTAAAGAAAGTTCCCTTCTTACTGCGGTTTCTGAGATGGAAAATGGTGTGGAAAATGTAGAAAGTGATAACTCTGACAAGGAAGAAAACAATTATTGCACAATTATTAATAACAAAGTTAGTCCTTTAAAGAATCCAGATGAACAAAATGGCCATTACACACATTTTAATAATAAAGTTAGTCTTTTATCTGACGTCAGTAATGAAATTGATGAAGAAAAAGGAGTAAGTAATATTTTTTCCTTGGTTGATTCTTTTATAGTTAATTAGCTCTTACATGATGGCAGCATCTAACTTTACATTTCAGCAGTCGAGAAAAGTTAAAAATGCTCTCATATTTTTATTTAAAGGTTATATTTATTGGCTTATAAGGCAGGGAAATATTCATCAACTGTGTTCATTCAATTTATTAATTCTTAGGAAATAAATATTGAAATGAACCAGATTTTTTGTATGTTTGCTAACATGAACTATACTTTCCCTGATTACTAAGCACAGTAACTGAATTATAATAATTATGAAACTATAAATTCAATTAAATTTTGAAATTAAAAGTTGAAGCTATCAAAACCAAATTTGTAAAGCAAAAACAAAAATCTCAATAATAAGCTAAAGCTGAAGTGTTCCTATTTGTGGCGACATGCCATTGTAATGACAACTTCATAAATGTTGAACGCAGAAGTTTTTTTTTTAATAACAAGTGTGAGTTAATTATATAAAAATACATCATCTATCTGGATGGTTTTCTGTATAATCGAAGTTGGATGCTTAGGAAAAAAATGTGTAAAAACGGTATTTTCATCAATTAATGTTATTATAATTTATTAATTTATTAGTTGTAACAATTCTTTCCATTTTTTCTATCTTATACCTTTGTAATGCATTTCCTTCATGTGCATCGGTGACTTCCTGTCTTTGTTGTTTGCTTCATTGGTCATATTCTTGTGAAGATGTTGATAATTAAAGTTTTTAAGCTTCTAAACTTTTAATTACCCTCCATATCTTATCCAATCTTCTTGCACAGTTCCTAAGAATCAGAAACTTTTTTTTGATTTGTGAAAAATTATTCAATGATCACTCCCTCTTGTGTAAAGATTAAATTAAAACGTCTTTCTGGAGCATCCCTTTCTGGTTTGAAAGGAATAATGAGCCAATGTGAAATTACATACTTTGAATAGTTTAAAAGACAAGCTGTACAATTTATCTTGATATATTTTTACCGACCTCCTCTTCCACTTTCTTTCACTATGGGTGCTGCTTGGTCATTCAGTTATTAATTATTGTAAATGCTTCCATAGCATTATAAGTTCCTTTCCTAATAATATACTCATCTCTGGGTACTGAATAGACTATAAATAATAAATTTACTTATTATATTCAGCAATAGCTTAAAATGACTCTAAAACTCTCATTTACATCTTTGTTTTTATTATGCACACAATACATCTTATAACTGGATCGTAGGCCTCTTTAAATTTATCTGCCTTAGTTTTAATTTTAACCAATTACCCAAATCTCAGTAGGTTTTCCTTTTTAGACAACTTCTTGAATGTGATAAATAAATTTCTATTCTTTTTTTTATTTCAAATTCACAATTTTGTTAATTCATATTTTTTTTTATGTAATTTTTCAGAAAGCAGCAATGATTATACAGGCTGCTGCTCGTGGTTTCTTAGTTAGACGGTTGATGAAAACTCAGAAAATAAAAGATCTGAAAGTTATTATCAAGGAAGCAGTTCTTTGTGCTTGGAATTTATATGGTGAGCAAGCTGTCAGTCCTGCTGATGTCCAGCTTCATGAAAGGATAATACAGCAGGTATTTACAAGAAAATATCTGTATTGTTATATTACATTGCTTACTTTAAATTTTTATAGCTTGAGTAGTATCGATAAAGTTGAACCTGGCTTTTTCTTTAAAAAAAAAAAAAATTGTTTATTCACCTTTCATCAAATGATCTAGGAATTTGTGGAGTGTATTTGGCTCTTTGAAAAAATTTGTAATTGAAATTTTAACATGATCACTATTCATATTTTGATGAAAAATAAATTTATATAAAATTAAAAGAAAAATGTTATTTAATGCATTTTGTTAATAGTAACTAAGTACTCTTTGTTTCTATGTTGTGTTGTTATTCCGGTAATCAGTCAACCATCAGATCATTGTTATCTAGCTGGATTGAGGTCTGGTATCATTTTACCTGTATATTTTTCAGTCCCATCTCCCCTAAACAGTAGTAAATCATTTTTATTCTGCATTTCAAGTGAACTATCAAGAGATAAGTTTAAATGCAGGACTGTTGCAGTCCTTCACTTAAAAGCCCTATTTAGGTTAACATTTTTCAGCTCAGACCAGAGAAGAATAATAATGACTAACCTATCTTATTTCAGTCTAAGAGTTTTGGCTGGCAAAAAAAAAAAATCTCTCTTCAAATCCCTGATTTGCCGCTTCCTATTCCAAACTTTGTTAATTTTCCAAAGCATTAATTTTAAACAAGAATTATGATAAAGATTTACTCAGGTAAAAAAGTACTAAAATGTGTGATAGAGCAATTTAAATTAGTTTTGTTGTACAGTCAGGGCATGAAACAAATACAAGGCAACTTACTTTGGTACTGAAGTGGAGCAGTCCCTTAGTTATATTAAGGAAGGGTAACCCTAACCCCATGCTTCACTCATATTATTTAATTAAAGAACTTCATCTTACTAAAAAGGGATAATAAAAATTTATGTGCTTGTATTGCAAGTTTGGTTGCCCAAAATCTATTTATTGTATCAGATAATCTGTGTCATTTTAATAGCATTTGGCATGATGAATGCTTTATTTCATTTTAGTTAGCTATTTTTTATTTTTAATGATTTCATTTATTTATATTTTTGTCAGTATTTGAATTTTTAATCTATTGGCACACTATTAGGTAACAGCTGCATGTTATGAGTTGCATTCCATTTTCTGTAATTGGTCAACAACGGACAGGATGGCATTGATAAAATCTGACAGAGAAAAGTTGAAGTATCCAAAACCGTATGTAATTTTATTTAATAGATTTGATTTTATTTATTTATTTAAAAAAAATAAATTTGAGAGTTATAAGTCATTATTATTTACTGAGTAACAGAGCTTGACATAATTCAGGTAAATCTTATTTAATTATGTAATTAATAGGTTTATTTTAATTATATAAAAACTATATATCATTAATGGTTTTAGACTTAAGTTGATGAGGAAGATATAATTTGTCTATAGAAACTTGTTTTAGTTTAATTATTTCATATTATATTCTTTATATGGATTAGATTTATGTCTTAACTTAACAATTGAAGTATGATACAAACTTTAAAGGAATTTTTTTCTAATTATGATTTTCTATCTAAAAGTGGTTCTTATAATTTTAGCTTCAGATTTGGAAGGATTGAAGTTTGAAAAATATTAGAATTTTAGTATACTCTTTCTTAGTGTATATTATTTTGATACTCATGTAGATAACAGGAATTACCGTGTGCACTGTCAGTATGAGAAATATATGCACTGCTGGTGATTGTTATGAGAAAGATTTCATTTGATTATTTTTTATCAATTCTTTGTTTTTATCAGTTACTTAGTTGGTTATTTTTGTATAATGGCACAAAACATTGTGATGATGAATGCTAGGATATCATACAAATTTAAAATTTAAAATCAATTATTACTTAATAAAAATGTCATAAATAATTAGAATCAGAAAGAAAGATTAGTAATAGAAAAAACAAAATATGTAAAAAGTAATGAATAAAACAATACGAATGTAAATAAAAAATAAAGAATCGAGCTAAATAAGTGGTGATAAAAATGAAAAATGGCATGTAGAGGATAGAATGGGAAATTGAATAAATAAAAATTAGGGACGTTTTAATAAATTGGCTATTTTGGAATGGGCTAGGGATAGGTTATTTGTCAGTTTTGTGGTTAATAGAAAGAGATTCTAATTATATAAAATTTTTCAGAGGGGAGTCTTGCCATAGTTAGGAATGGTAACTAGAATAAAATTTTAATGCCTTTTCATATTTTCATTTGATTATAAACTTTAAATTAAAAAATCATTTTATACGAGGAGAAAATGGTTTGGGGGTACGGTCAAATTAAAACACAAATAAGTTGAAGTAACTTATTTAATCGTGCCAACGTTTCGGCCAAAATTTCTAGCCTTTATCAGGGCTAAGAACAGAACAAGATAACAACCAATGAATACAGAAAATATAAACAGAATGACATAAAGTAAATAATTGTACAGAATGGAATTAATAAAATAAAGTGATGAGAGAAGTAGAAAATAAAATGTATATATAGGTAATTGAATAAGTAGGTAAAATAACATAATTAAGGAATTCAAATAAAAATGAAGTTATATAATCCAAAGAAATATTAATATATTAGTTTATTAATAATTTAAACATTAAAATATTGAAAGAAAAATAAAACTGAGAGAAAGAAAATATATGTAACCTTAATAATAGATAAAGAGGGAAAATATAAGCAATGTTTAATAAAAGAAATGAATAGAAAAAAAAAAAATTGAAAACAACAGTAATAATATATGGTGAACATGACTAATTACGTGGGTAAGGAAAATTGAGAAAAGAAGGGAGGGGGTAAAATAAAGATAGGGGAAAAAAAGAGAATAAAACATAAAACGAACCTGTTAGCTTGAAATCTTACCGCCAAGTGGCTTCTGCGCCATGAACTGCCAAACTCCAAATTAAAAAAATATGTTACAGGGATTTTCTGCAATTTCAAAAATTCTTATGTTCTGCTATACTTAACCTTCATATTGCTTTTAGACCTCACAACACACTGTCTAATATTTATACTAAACTAAAAGACCCTATCCTTCTACACCGATCACATATCGTATACTGCATCCCTTGTTTCATCCTTAATTGTAATTCTGCTTACATAGGCGAAACTAAATACCTCTTAAAAGTTCGTATCACACAACATAAATATTCTGTTTCCTCACATAATCATTCTGCCTCAAAACTTTCAGAACATTCTCTTTCTTTAAATCATTCCTTCGATTTCAACAAAACGTCTATACTTGCTACAGTTCGTAACCATGACAAAAGGCTCATCTCTGAAAGCCTATATCCAATTAGAATCTTTTTCCGTCAATATAAAAACCGACAAACACAAGTTATCATTAAATATTCGCAAATAGTTAATTTATTAGCAAAGTAATTTTTTTTTTTTTTTTTAAATTTCTTTATGTTATCTTTCCGCCCACTTTGTAACGTATTATTTCACTTTTTAAACTTTTTCTAACACATTTGTAGTCACCCTCGTATAACGTTTCCTCGTTTTAACTATTGTTAAATACTCATGACATTTTGTCATCTTCCGGTACTTCGTCATCCTTGTAACATATAAGTATTTTAATTTTTCTAAACCATTTGTCGTCACCCTCTCACACGCTTTCCTCTTCTAAATATTTTCTACTTTTTACTTTTTATTTTTTATCCCAAAACACTTAGTCATCCTTGTAACATATTTTTATTTTGAAGTTTAGCCGTTCACGGCACTGAAGCCACTTAGTGGTAAGATTTCAAGTTAACAGGATCGTTTTATGTTTTATTCTCTCTTTTCCCCTATCTTTATTTTACCTCCTTTCCTCCCCCCGCTTCTTTTCTCAATTTTTCTTACCCACGTAATTAGTCATGTTCACTATACATTATTACTGTTGTTTTCAATTTTTTTTTTTTCTATTCATTTCTTTTATTAAACATTGCTTATATTTTCCCTCTTTATCTATTATTAAGGTTACATATATTTTCTTTCTCTCAGTTTTATTTTTCTTTCAATATTTTAATGTTTAAATTATTAATAAACTAATATATTAATATTTCTTTGGATTATATAACTTCATTTTTATTTGAATTCCTTAATTATGTTATTTTACCTACTTATTCAATTACCTATATATACATTTTATTTTCTACTTCTCTCATCACTTTATTTTATTAATTCCATTCTGTACAATTATTTACTTTATGTCATTCTGTCTATATTTTCTTTTTTCATTTCTATATTAATTGGTTGTTATCTTGTTCTGTTCTTAGCCCTGATAAAGGCTAGAAATTCTGGCCGAAACGTTGGCACGATTAAATAAGTTACTTCAACTTATTTGTGTTTTAATTTGACCGCATACCCTAACCGTCTTTTCCTCGTATAAGTCATCCACGGTCAACTATCTCTAATGATTAAAAAATCAATTCACTTGTAGGAAATTCTTACTGAAGAATTTAAATCACTCATGATCATAATAAATTTCGGTTTTATTATTGTGTTATAAAGGAAATTGAAAGAGCATATTAAAAAGTGTTATCATACTTATCTAAGCTACCAGTTGTTGCTATTTATCTTACATTTCACAATTAACTTTTAATGGTAATAATGTTTTTTTCATCCATTTCATATTCCTTTTTATTGTTTTTCATACCTTTTTGTTTCTTTACTTCTGCATCAGTTTTTTGTTTTTTCTTGTAGGAAGTTTAGACCATCCAGAGATAGAAAAGTAAGTGAATCTAATTCAGTAAGCAGTAGTACCAGATCAAAGTCTGCATCTTCAGTTTCTGCAATGTCTAGAAGTAAGTAATGGAAGCATGTCTTCAATTTTAGTTCTAAATTTAGGTTTGGTTTCATATCTTTTAACATTTCAGTGAATATACATACTTTTTTTTTACTATTGTTTTACCTCACTACTGTTTCTAAATCTCTATCCCTTACTCTTTCCCTCTCTTGCTCCCTTCAAGTTTTGATTTTTTTTTTTATATCTAGCTTAACAGTAACTCTATTCAGCTAGTCTATCTTTAATATCTGATGATACTTGGTTTTAAACAGGCAGCACTCCTAAAGAACTGCACCGTCCTACCACACTGCCATCCGCTTTGAGAAAAAACATCAGGAATCAGGCTTGGAAGTTAGTATATTATAGTAGAAAAATATTAGAATTTTTAATTTTGCTTTTAGTTAAATGCTTAGTTTTTATTCATTTTAAAATATTATGCTTTTTATTATTAAAAATGAGTTAATTTTAGTTAAAATTAAAAAAATTATTTTATTATATTTTATGCTGTTGTCTAATTTCTATATAATGGACACTTGGAAGATGATTTTTTTCCATTATACGGAGGTTTCTATTAAGAAGGAGCTTAGATAAAAATTAAATAATAGAATTATATATTTAGCAATTTTATATACTTGGAATATTTTATCTCATCCATTATTTTATTGGATACTTTAGTATTATAGATTAGTGTTAAGCTCACTAAAGTTTAACACTCAAGCCATTATTTTTATTCATATCCTATCTTTCCTTGTGTCTTATAATCTATACATATTAGACTGGTTCTAAATGTAGTGGATCCGTCATTGATGCTTACTTTCTTGGTCTACCATCATAAATCAATTTTATAAATATTCATAATGAATTGTTTATTGTTGACCTTAGATTCAATGTGAGGGAAAAAATGGTCAAGGATGCCATCAGTATAGTAAACACAAAAAATAAAACTTATATTATTTGTTCCGACATTTTGGCCTAAATTTCAAGGCCTTTTTTATCAGTGCTAAAAACAAAAAACGTATCATTAAACTACTTGATCTCTTCTTCCAGTACCTTGCACCGGTCAAAAATATAAAACAATAAAAGTCTTTTATAATTGTCAATTTGCTTTCTATGCTTAAAAATAATTGATAATTAGTTTTTAAGTCTTTAAAAACTTAATTCTCTTTGTATATATAAAATAGCACATTTTACTACTTTTTATTGATGTTATATATTGCTAATTATAAGTGTATAGCATTCAGCATATGTTTTATCTAGACTACATTGTTCCTATCTCTTAACAAAAATCATTCTAAAATTTACAAACCAAAAATTGAAAATATTCATTTCACATACAAATGGTTAAATAAATATAATTAAATAAACATAATGCATTAATGTACTATTTTAAAACATGTTATAATACTATAGTTCAAAAGAATTATTTATAAATTATAAATAAGTTTTAATTTAGACATATGAAATAAATTATAACTTTTTACATATAAAATGTATATATTTTCTTTTATCATCAAAATAATAATGTTTTATCCACAGTTATTATTATTAATCAACTTTTTTAATATGTTTTGTAATGCTCTCATCTAATTGTTCAATTTCTAATGTCTAATTTCTAATGTTCATGGTATCAGTTAACGCTTTTCGATTTAATTTGACAAGAGGCGTATAATATCACTATAATTCATATAAAGTTGATTCAATACTCATATTTTCAACATGAGCTAGATGATAATACATATTTAAATTCATTTCAATCATAATCCTCTCTTTAAAATCATTTTACTAATTTTTTTCTATTTTATTTCTATTGATCTCGAACAATGATAATTGTTATAAGATAGAGAATATGTGTGTTGAAGATGTTAGGTTACAATCAGGTTATTGAAACTGTTACCTGCATTAAAAAATTTTTTTTTTCAAATCTTCAAATGGAAATACATTGTTTTTTTTAATGATATAGGTTTCCTTTTGCACCATATGATGGCAATAATTTAACCTCAAGATATTATTTAACCTTTTTTGTTATTTTATTTATTTCGCAGATAGCCTTAGCGGTATTATGAAATATTTCTGTTAATTTCTTAAACAAATTATTCTTAATACTAAACAAATTATTATTTTTGAAGAAGTTTGTTCTTGTTGTCAATGATTGTTTATAATTTTTATTCCAAAAAATTTATTTATAGTCTTAGAGGAATTTTTTTTTTTTCAAAATGAACACCTAATTCCATTTTTAATTTTATTTTTTTTAGATTATTGATATATTCTTGTTTTAATTTTGAAGCTAATTATTTTTTCTTTATTTCTCAGCAGGTGATTCCTGACGATGGCGATAAATAACGAATGCCCTTTTGTGATTTAACGAAATTAAAACCAAAGCACAGAGCTGTCTTAGCTTTTTTTTTTTAAGTTTTTAAATTTAATTATCACCAATAAAATGTGCCTTTTTTAATACATATCATGTATAATTTGAAAGTATGTAGACTAGAAAAATAATATTGTTCACTTGTTAGGCTTAAAGCCGCTTTTAGATTATATTTTTTAACATATGATTTAACTAATTTGCATGTTTATCTCTAATGTTTGTTAATATAAATATATTTTTGCAAGTTTCTTAAAATTCATTTCCTTTTATTATTCTCTTGAAAGTTGGAATGATCTAATTATTTTTCTGGTTGTATATAATTAAATCTCAGCTTTTCGTGGCAACGTTAGTATTTATTTGTATAACAAAATATAATACTATAACATTCATTAATGAACAAAATTACACTTCTTCCTTTCTATCTTTTTATGAGAAGTATTCTATTGAAAACTAATATATCCAGTTAAATAAGGATTTTTTGACAAATTACAAGTTTATAACTAAAAGTTATTTTCAGTTATTTATAATAATAATAAGTTATAAAAGTTATTTATAACTATCAATTTCAGGTGCTTTTTAAATATTGCTCTATCTTAAGTCTCTCCTTCCCGTTTTAAGCTAATATTTCAAAAGTGATATAGGGCCGTCGCTCTTCGGGGGTTCAGCGGGGCGGATCCGGCTGGGAATAATTGCCTTTTTTTAGTGTTATGATCTATTCATTTCAAGCTTTAATTTATTATGTCAAGTAGGTGTTACAAATTATTATTTTTAATAAAACTTTGGCTTGATAATAATTGATATGACTTGATAATGAATCGATAACATAATAATTTTCCAAAAGTGGATGTATTGACTTTCAGTAGAATGCTTCTCATATTTTTTCCTTACTCAAAATTGGATTTTGATTAAAAACAGAAATAATATAATCTCTATTATGAATTGATTATATTTACATTATATTATGAATTAACACTCTTGGCAACAACCAATGATTAAAAAAAAATAAATTGAAATTTTTCTTCCCCAAACAAGAATTTCTTGCTACAATAATAGTATCACATATTAGATAAGAAATCTAATTATTGACTACTGGTAATATATCACTTCTTTATATATTTAGGAGATTTGAACATTCAGCCAGTAATGGTAACTCCCATATCCCTTTGACAAAAAGAAGATTAAGCTTAGTAAAAGTTAGTGATCAGTCTGCTGTCTGGTAATTGAGGGTGCTAAATGACTTACGTTTTGATTCTTTGATCCCTTTGGAGGGAATTTAAAAACCTGTTCATTGCATTTCTATTCTTCATAAACAAATGAATTATTTATTAATTATTGTTGTGTTTGCTATTGTTTTACCACTAATCCATAAATTAGATAATTTCTTTATTGCAACCAGTTTAATATATTTTTATATTTCAATAATGTATATATATATATATATATATATATATATTACTGAAATATACTAGTATTATGGAGTCATTTAGGTATCATTTTGTCTAAATAGATGATCAAAGCCTTCAATATAAAATGATTTATGTTTTTAAGAAATGCATTTATGTATCAATTAAAGCATTTGTTTTTTAGGTGTTAAAACTATGTATAATCACTTTATAATTATGTGCAGTTTTCCTATGATATTTCCTTTTTAGATTTAGTCTTCTCTGAACCCTTTGGTGACTACACCTTCTTTAACTTATTTTTATTACCTCTCTTTTGATTTTGTTTTCTAAAAGGAATTATGATAAATTCCTAAAGCAGCTTAGCTCCTGTAAAACCTTTTCCTTCTGAGGTATAAAGTAGAATAATTATTTTTTCTCTTTCAGTTCCTGCGCCCTAATTCAAATAATCCACTTCTGTCATGTCATGGTCAAAATTTGTATTCGTTATTTCCAGCTCGAGGAAGCCTAAAATACAAATTTTCATAGGAACATAAAATAAAAATTTTTTGTTCTTATTTTTGGCCTTCATATTCTTACATTTTTTTTTTTTTTTTTTTTGCACACACACTCCAATTACACCTATATTAATTTGATGTTTCACAAACACTTCAAGTCCTAGGTTCAAACATAATTTTTACCTTTCCTGGTTTTTTTTTTTTTTTTTTTGTGAAAACCACAAAAATAAAAACTATTTCAGCATAAGCTCACTAATCTACGCAAAACTTGGGGACTTATGTAGGGAGGTGAGTGAAAGTTGTGTAATTCATACACACTTCAAGTCAGATTTATTTTGCCTCTAATTACCAAAAAATAAAAGAATGATTTATGTTAAATGTTGTGCCTGTTAAAATTAAGTCTTTACTTTTTCGAGTTCAGTCATGTTATTGGCTTCTCTAGCCTCCCCTGTAGTTGTAAACAGAGAAAAAACTGATTTCCAGAATGAAATTTGTAAAAGTAATAATACGAAAATATATTGAGAAAATACCTAATATTTCCATAATACAATAATATTGTAATTTTAATAGTATACAATTTATTAATGATAATCAGATAATAATTAATATAATATAATAATCATAAAATAAATATAATAATATATTTATTATAATATTAATAAATGGTGATTTATTAATGATAATCAGCTCAATGATACATTCTCTTACCACTTGCGTAGTGACATCTGAGGGGTGTATAAATATATATAAACTATATAGGGTGTATAAATATATATAAACTACTTATATACCTTGGTGGTACAAAAGATTAAACATACCAAACAAAATATTTAAAAGCAAGTTAAATAAAAATTATTTTAATTGAATAATTGAAAAAGTCCGTATATTAATAGATCAGTGATTCTTTTTAAAGTCTGTTTGTTATGAGCAACGACTATTTAAACATAGACATTTAGCTGCTAAAGTTGATATAAAAAATTCATAAGACTTGATATTTTTGGATTTTGTTTTGAATAGCTGTGATGAAAGGGGCAGGAAATGATTAGGAAGCGGGCCGTGAACGATAAGGTGGCACTTTGTGTGGGTGCGTGTTATCTGGGAGCGTCATTCAGCTCTTTTACGTCAAAACCCATTCAGTTCTTTCAGTCAGATATGCGTTTCGTCACTAGGCACAAAAGCCTTTCTCGCAAAAAAAAACAAACAAACTTCAGTTTCTGACCAGGTGATAAGATTGTTATAAGAAGAAATATTGTCGCTTAATTTGAGATCATGCCAAATAAAATAAAAATCAATACTTCATCATAGAGATATTTGGAAAGAATTATCGGACCCTGAAAATTGTAAAAACACGCCTATATAAATTGTCATTTACTTATTTATTATTTTTTTTATCATTATTTTCTATTATTGCTTCCTCTTTTATTCCGGACAATCCTCCGAGGCGTCTGAAAAGAAGATGGTCTCGAGACCTTATATTGTAAAAATGTTTATAGAGCGCTACCATTGGGTAGTTTCTCTACATCCTTGTACCATACCATGTTTTCCTCAAATTTACTTGATGTATTTATGTACAGTTGTAAATATCAATAAATAAATTTAAAAAAAAAAAAATTTCGGCCAAGACTCTCATTGGATTCCTATACTGTCTAACTATGGTTGGGGGTCAAGTTTTTCATTTTGTGGGACCGCTACGCAATGAAACAAGTCAACGCCCCAGGCCAGATTCGAACCGGCACCGCCAGCAGATCTCAAATTAGAAAGACTAGGCCTAACCAACTGAGCACGGAGGCCCTAAAATTGTCATTTATATATAATTTTTTATTAATAGCGTATTGTTGATTTTTTTTGGACTTAAAAGTAGCACTGCTTGAGCGACGATACTTTCTGTCTTATTATTAAGAAATGATATTTTTTAAAATCTCTTTTATATGGTCAGATAAATAATATATGTACTAAGAATAAAATGTCTATGTAAACAACAGCATAGCAGTGATGTATTTTTATTAATAAAGTAATTAAACAATGTGCTAGCGATTTTTGACTAATGCATAATTGCTTGGCCAAATCCCTAAAATTAGCACTCGCCAATTTCGATGTTCTACTCCTCTTTCTTTCCCACCCCTTTCGCTCCTTTTATCATCACCAGTGGACCACACTCGGCAATGTGAAACCTTGAAAATTGCAGGAGTGTTGTCCATTTAGGTGACTTTTTAAAGTTAATTTTTTATCAGTTGGAGAAAATTTTTTTTTTTTATTTTAAATTTCGCCATACAGAGAATAAGAGAGGACAAAAATAAATTCGATAGATCATGGGCTCATTTTAAAAACCATTATTTTTGTTATAATGAGTAGATTAAAAATAAAATATTATTATATTTAATCATTCGTGGAGCTCACTAGAAACTGCGTCCGATGTATCATTTTTCATTATTAATATAAAACTATAAACAAATATGCTGATAACAGCTAGTTAGGAAAAAGGTCTCAAAATAAATTAGGATAAAACAAAATATATGGAATTGAATTTGTAAAAGCGAAAAACGCTAGAAATGCTTGTTATTTTTAAATTTCAAAATTGCTTAGATAGCGCCTTCTGTCCAGAAACTTGAACATTAGAGTTTACAAATCCTTCATACTGTTCCATCCGGATATGAAAAGCAGTCTTTTACATTAAGGGACGAATAGCGCCATAAGGTATTTGAAAACAAACTTCCGTAAAATATTCGGACTGAAAAGTGAGTTGCCGGAGAATTTAGAAAGCTGCACTGCGACAAATTGCGTGAACTGCATCTGGTAAATACAATTGAGGTGATAGCACTACGACAGATAATGTGGACATGGAAGGTTGTAGGGTTTAACAACGAACGGATCCCTAAAATGTTAATAAAAACTGAACTAACGGGCGAACGTCCTATGCCTCTTTGGAAACGTAGGCGGGAAGATTTCGTCAAAACTGTTCTCTTGGATTTGACTTTTGAGGGTCATCACTGGTAGATGCTTGTAGACAACGATTGCTGGTATCAACATCGAACCTTAGGCTCCGCTAATTTTTTATTATAATTATTATTAATTTATTAGCGTCATTACCTTCTAGTACGGGTTGGGAATCCTCTTTTTAATCCCCTTATCGGGAGGAAGGATTGACTATATAAATCCTCTCGCACTGCCACTGACCTTGGACCTTAAGCCTATCATTCATTAAACAGCACAAGGAAAAGCTTTTCGATCAGCTCGTATCAGTTCAACATCCTCAATGGCTTCCAATTCGGAATGCTGTTGTTAATCAAGATCAAAGCGATCAGGGTTTATTTAAGATTTTCAGGATTTTTAAATATCGATGACCATCTGGGTCCCGTTGCATAATTAAGTACAAAGTAATAATACTATTAGTCCTTATCTTGGAACTATTTTGTTGACTTATACTCCCTTATTTATTAACTCCTATGTTACTAACAGTTTTCCTCAATATGGGACATTAATTGATAATAAATAAATAAAATTGACAACGAAACATTAACTAATCTTTAATTTATTATTCATTAGTTTTTAACGTAACATTAATTGATTATTTTATTTGCATTTATTTACTAATACTGTAGTACTATTTTCTGAATACAAATGATGTTAGTAACCTTCAATATGAAACAGGACTCTTGGATCAAGATCTTGGAAAAACTAGAAATAATTTTCATGACAAGTTAACGGAGAAAGTCCGACTCAACCGCGTGGCAGAGTCGAATGTCAGAACCGTCAATGGTTTAACTATTAGACATATTAGATATTAAATTACTTAAGAGAACTGTCCATACTACAGAACTTGGTTAACCACAGTGGTCTAGCCCACTTCAATATAGGAAACAGAGGACCGATTCCTTGGCGACCGACCGCCTGACAGAGGAGATGAAGAGGACTTAGGTTGTCCTAGAGGTGAGAACAAAGAACCAAACCTAGAACCCATATTAGACGAGAATAGATTCCAATTCGATTAAAGTTATTTAAAAAATATATATATTTATCAATTGCATGTCCTGCATTGTTACCGGCACCCATTTTGCTAAATGGCAAACATAAATAAAACGACTATTTTTTCTTTTATGACAAAAACCGTCAAATCAATAGACAAATTGCAGAGAATATAGTAAAAGTTAAAATTAACATTTAATAAAAATACATAAAGTAACACTGATTAAGTATAAATAAATTAAATAGCATTTATTATTAATATATTAGATAAGATTATGAATTCATGAAATACATAATAGAACCATCGAATTTGGTTTTATTGTCCTGATAAAATATCTTTGGTTGGAAGGTATACATATTAATGGTTCTGTTATTATTTAACAGAAAAACAAATTAATAGACGTTGCATTATTTTGGGACTATCCCCTTAATTAAATGACGCATGGAGAGATTATGCAATGTTTGGATTGGATATAAAAATCACCCGTTTCGGTTGTGAAACCATGAAAAGCTGGTCTCGAACTGTCAGCTAGAAAGTAAATTTGTGGGATTTATTTGTTATATATCTACTGGGCTAGGGACGAAACTGAGGAGATTCATGGATTGCTTCATAAGATCTTCGGGTTTCCCAGGGACTCTCATGTGTCATATCCGGGTTGAAGTTGCTTTATCTCTTATCCGATGTCAATAGGTTCTTGGCTGTTTTTCTTTTATACTTATACCGACAATAAATTTCTACATTCATGACCTTCTCACTGGACATATATCTATACATTCACTTCATAATAGATCTCATCCATTTTTTACTCTCTTGTAGAACCACCTCCCTCAGCAAATCATTCATTCGTGGAATCTCTGGGATTCTCTTCACACCTCTACGTGCCAATCCTTCTATGTTATTTCTTTTAAAAAAATCCTTACTCCTTATGAAGCAATCCTTGCTTCATTATAAAACCACCGTATAAACGATATGTATGAGTTTAACATTGATCACTACAAGAAAATTGGCTAGTACGCTTTATTAAATATTTAGTCGGTTATATGTTCATAAAATCTGAGCTAAATTATTTGAAGTGAATATTTGTTCCATAGTTAATTCAGTATGGAACAAAAAGTTGTTGATTTACTAATCTGCTGGGTATAAAATGATTAATATGAAAATATAAAATGTACCTAAATTCAAAACAATTAAGTATGTTACTAAAAATGTTTGCCCTGTACATGATCCTTTTCCTTAAAATTAATATTAATAATAATTCTAATAATAATATTAATAATAATTCTGTACATAATTACCTATATTTCAAAGTTATTGATTTTATAATGAGGTGTAGATAGTTGACCGTAGATTAATGCTTGAAGAAGTTTGTCGGGGGGTGCGGTCAGCAAAGAACAGCATAAATAAACAAAACCATATTTATTTGTTTTTATGCCGACGTTTCGACCTGAGTTTCAGGTCTTCATCAGGGCTCAACTGACTGATGAGTCATGACTGATGGTAACTGACCATCAGTCAGTTACCATCTTCCCCTCTACAAGCCACAACCCCTGATGAAGACCTGAAACTCAGGTCGAAACGTCGGCATAAAATAAATAAATATGGTTTTGTTTATTTATGTTGTTCTTTGCTGACCGCACCCCCCGACAAACTTCTTCAAGAATTATTGATTTTATGTTTGAGAATAAAATATATACATAAATATATAGAACGACCCGTCTTTGGAATGTAAGGGCATAAATTAAGGAAACCACATTGTCCTATAGGTAAAACAAAGTAGTGAATTAATTGGACCCAATACACTAATCTTTAACTTGTCTCCAACTTTGATCCATATTGGTTCAGCTATTAAACCGAATTGCTCGGAACATACGTGTGGGAAAATACTGTTTTCAAATGCGTAAGTGAAAAAAAGAAGATGGATTTTGTTAAAATGGATATGAATCCATCAAGATACTAATCCACATAGTCTCTGAAAAAATTAATCAAAATCAGATTAACGGTTTGATCGAACAGAAAAACATTAAACTTGATGTCTGAAATGCTTGCAATAGTCTCCTTGGAAATTTTCGACTTGAATTTATTTTTTTTTTTTAATTTCCCGAATGTACATGTGGTTTCCCTACCTTCACTAATGAGGAAGGCAAATATAAAAACTATTGATACAAGAAAAATGTCAAACAGTAGTGAATCGACAATGATATTATTACCAAAACCAATATCAGAGAAGACAGAGGTGGTGTTTGGAGCAGTATTGCTTTAAACCAGTATGAGATCATTTTACCCGACGATAAAAATCTCTAAAACTGGACTAATTACTAGATTGGACGAATGGGTCTATTTCAAACATTGAGGGGGAGGGACGGAATGAATTATTACTTATTTCTTCAAAGTCAGACGGATTGCGATATTTAGCAACATAAAAAAATATTTTAAAAAACTTAACTTTCTAGGTCAGTCCATTAGTGTGTGAGTGGCAATACGTTTTGAAATTTTATTGCTTCAACACGAAGAACGGAACCAGTCCTCAGAAATGCAATCTTTATTAACTTGACTGAATGAACTAATCTTTAGGGATAGCAATGTATTACTGTAGCCACTGAATATATCAATACTAAATTTTTGTTCCAGTCACCTATTATGAAATTATCTATTTAATTTGGAGTGAAACTTAAATGAAATCTCAAGAGGACTCATAGGTGTATTTTTCGACTCTCTAGAGTTACTGAAAAGCTCATCTCCACTATTTTATTCCCGGACTCACATTTTTTATGAACTTCTCCTGGTCATTTCTGACATACGAGGTGGGAAGTTATATACAGTGTAACATCCTAATTTAAACATGGTAAGAGTCGAGTTTTCATTTCGTGGGACCGCCACAAAGATAAAAGTCAAAACCTTAGACGAGATTCGAACTCCTGCATCATGAGCAAGTTAAAATAGGCATTTCACCTCGCTCGGCTACAAACTTATGTGTACTATGTAATATATTATTTTTTATTATCTGATTTCTCAAATTTTATATTTATTTATTTACTTTTTTGTGAATACACTCATTTTTGTTTGTCATTTCTCTCGCTCTTACTCCTTTCTTCTTATAACTCTATTATTGTGGACAAATAAGAGTCCACACTAGTAGTGATTAACTAAAAAAAATAGAGCTAGTAGACTTATGAATAATTAAAACTTGAATCTCTAAAACAAAAAAAAAAAAAATGTTTTCTGCTGTAAAGCCTATTCAGTTAATGGCCTACCCTCATATATCACTTTCATTCATGATGGAGAATTTCCATTCATCTTGAACTGCCCTGGACGTAACAACATTGAAAATTTTCTCAGAATCCCTAAGCAATGTTATAATTATTTTATTTCCAACGAAGGTACCTACTCTTAAAAATATCGAATATGAATAACCTGAATATTCTCCTTCTTATTTACCTACTTATTTATTTACAAGTATTTTTTAAATTTATTATACTATAGTGCTATCAATAGGTACTTTCTCTACATGCCTGTATCACTCCATTTTGATCTTACATCAAATTTACTTAATGTGTAAATACAGTTGTAAATAGCAACAAATAAATAAATTTAAACAAAATTATTTCTTATACATATTATTTTGTTTTATTTTTATGTTATTATTATTACTTGCCAATACTTATTTATTTTGTATCTTAATTATTACTATTATATCATATGCTAACTTCAAATATAGAAAATAATGTTGTTAGAAATATATTGGAAATCGAACGTTGATATCAATACGTTGGTATAAGATAAGCATCTCTACTGTGGATTACCTTTAAATAAATTATAGTGATATTAACATTTGTTGTTGCGTGTACAACATTACACTACTACCATTACCCATATACAATTACGTGAAATGGTTAGTTGCTGTTGTTAAAGGCGTAAAATCCAAGGGTCATTGAAGCCAGAGTGGTTAGTTGTTTTAGAGACTTGAAGCTTGAGTTTAAAATCTTCCAATTATATTCTAAAAGATACATAAGAAAAGTTGTGGAAACGTCAAATCGGTTTTCGCTAATACGTTTTCCATAAGATTTTTTTTAAAGAAGACTTGGTTTTGTTAACCACACATTCATTGTTAAAAGAACTTCTGTTATTTTTTTGTATTTGGCGACAGAAGAATTTTTAATTTTTTTGGAAATAACATTTATCATTGCAATTTATGTATACAATTAAAACATTTACTCAATTTTACCTAATGGTCAATTTTATCCGTTTCATTGCTGAAATTTGGTCACCCACAGTTACCGATTAAAATTCCTTACAATACAATGTTTAAACAATATCAATCACTATTGTTATATTCATATTTTCCTTTAGTACAAACTAATGTTATGTTAGTTAGGTATTGCGTCTTCGGACATTAGTAAACCTGAGTGCTGAGGTGGCTACCTCCTTACTCATGTGTGAATTTAATTTAATTTAATTTATTAAAAACAAATTTAATCATTCAAACTAAATATCGTTGTTCTGAATTGGAGAAGTTATATTACTAAATGGTGTTACTGATTCCATCTGCCTAGCCTGTTTATTATGTATGCATAATGTGTATTTAAGATTTTTGTGTTAGTTTTGTGCATGTTTTTAGACTTGAGTAACATAACTAATACGTACATGCATAATATATACATAACATTGTACTAAAGGTTATAAATAGAATAACAGTTATTGATATTGCTTAAACATTATGTTGTAAGACTTTTTAATCAGTAACTGGAGATGACTGAATTCCTGAAATGAGATGGATAAAATTGAGTAAATTTTTTCATTGTAATTGTTATTTGTAACCAGAAGATATCACTCTGAAAGTGTACTGTAAAATTAAATATACAATATTATCTAATATTCTAAAGGAAGTTTCTTCCATCTCACCATCTTAATAATACATAAAGCTTATTTTATGTGACCAAATTATTTTTAATGAACAACAATATAGAGAAATTTAGGGGTTAGTAGTAGGATGGAAGAGGGGAAGCTCAGCGAATAATGTGCTCTGTTACTATATCCCGGGTCCGGGTCGAATCTGACTGTGATAAATAATTATTTATTCTGTTACTTTAGCCTTTAGTCAACCCTGTGGGATCAGGAGCTTCTTTGGCACACCCAACTATTAAGCTTGATTCCTCAATTCGGGAAAAACCTAGTGGTTCAGCGTGGTCTTGAACACATCACCTGTTGACCTTGAACAACAATAGTTGTTGTAAACCGTTGTGACGGTATGGTAGGACACCGTCAAGTTCCATGATATTAGACTGAATTACAAAATTAGAAATAAATTCATTAATTAATTTAACTGAAAAGAGAGAGAAATCGTATGGAAATGAAGCATAAATACGTAAATGTATCCACGAGAACGCGTTAATATCTGTTTTATATAATTATAATCTATTTTTTATGTGAACCAATAAATGTTTAAATTTCGGAAAATACCAATATACCTGCAAGAAATATTAAATAAAAATTACCCTAAAGTTTTTATGGATATAATTTTTTTTCCAAACTATTATTATTATTTTAATATTCCTGTTGAACTAAAAATTTCATACGAATTCGGGTAAATAATTTTGGATATAAAACCTGGATATTTTATACAATTTTCGTATTTGTATTAGATGTTCTATATTAGTTTTTCCTGTAAAATTGTTTGTGCTATTACTTTTATTTCGTGGGGCTTAATTGTATTATTATAACACTTTATTTATTTTAAATCCAATTTTTTTCTATGACTCTAAATCAACTTTTTGGTAATTATAGTATAAATATAATTATTTTATAATTCTAATAGAACTTATTAAGAGAACATTGACTTCTAAATTGATTAAAAAATTACTATTATTGTTTTATTTATAATACTACAGTTTCGGCTATAAGTGTAACACACGTATTCCACATAGTAGTGGAATATTACGCAGGCCTGCATAAAACCCAAAGCTGCAATTAAAAACAACCATTTATAATATATTCTAGCTAGAGATTCCTGACATTAAAATAAAAATATATTTTGAAGACGGGTCTTACACACGATCTACTGTTTGCTAGCTATTGCTGAAGTCTCGATCGATCCCATAAAGAAGTAAAGTGATTCGGTTGCCTGTCCACGTAGCTCTCGTTAAAATGATATTTTTCCGTTTTTATTCCGTTATTTAATCTCAAACTTTCATGATCCGTGCCCTTATAAAAAGAATATGGCGTTCCGTTAACATCAGTCTTACTCTCAGCAGAGACATTTCCTGGATTTTACTATCACCTCACCGCAAATGCCGAAATGCACTTTTCACTTTCCTTCGTTTTATTTTTCCATTGTTTTTATTAAGACATTATTGGACCAGATATTACTTTATTATATTTTCTAGTTTAAAATATAAAAGATTATTTATTTAAAAAAACTTAAAATTTGAACTAATTTACAGTTAATAAACTATGTCTTTAAAAAAATAAATAAAGGGAATGTAGTGCTATCTCTCAGTATCCTGTAATATTTTTTTGTAATATATTTCTATTTTCTAATTACTTTTAATACTGATTAATTATATATGGAAAAGAGTATTGTCCCTCATCGACTTTTTTATGACATATTCGAGCTTAGGGAACATTTAAATAAAAATATATTATGAAGATGGTTCTATACACTATCTACTGATTGAATGTCGACATTATTGTATTTGTTCATGTTATATTTTAACTCTAACCTAAAAATAGATGTAATAATTAGAGAAGTAAGTTAGTGACATAATCTTGAATCGCGTTTTGCAGAAACGAGGGAAGTCAGTGGACTTGAAATCACCTATTTCAATAGTATTTTTTTCCTTATTCTAAGCCAAATGTTCTCTAGGAACTTTGTCAAGAGTTGTTCCTAATGCATCCTTGTCCAGTTAACTAGGGACTGGAAAGATATCTGATTGGAACGCTTATTATAAGTTCTGAAAATGTCCTCATTTATAATTTTTGGTTCCTGATTTCAAATTTCGAGTTAGTGACCTCCAAATTTTTCTCGAAATAAAAAAAACAACATAAAAAGCTAAAAATGTTTTTATTTTTTTTTTTTTTATTCTCATAACATGAAAACCTTGCATTTTTTATTATTAAATAAAATTGTTTTTTTTGTTCAGTACATTGTTTTGTAGTAGCTGCTCTAAGTCAAATGAGGAAAACAATGGGATCCAGTTTTTTATAGTTCTGATAACAAATTTAACGTTACGACCTTAAATTTTCCCGGGAATATAAGATAGCTCTAAAAGTACACAATAACACTTCTCATAGATGGTCACAGGTTACAAAACAATCTCAGAAATATCACGTACTTGCCGCCTCCAAATTGCTTTTTAAAAATTCCCAAAATAAACCTCGACTTTATTTATACGAAATACAAGCTTGCTAAACGTAGAATTGGATGCCTTTAACCCAACAGAGGGCTAAGAAAAACACTCACAAGTAAAATTTGATTTAAAAAAAATAAATAAATGAAACTTATTACTATTGGTTGACCTGTAAGGCCCCTGGCCGTAGATTTAATTATGCCAAACAATATTTTTCAAAGAGAATTTCATTACTTTGGAAACTATTGTACTTTACCTTTTACTTTACGATGGTGCAACAGGAAATTAATCAACTTAAGTAAGTTTTGAATGATTGCTTCCTAATGAGCAAGAACGAGACCTGCTCAGACAAAATTTTAATTTTCTCGTTGTCTGAAAAAGATTGAACCAGAGTCTGAACTTTTCTTTTTGCTCTCAAGACTAACATTAAGTATTATCCATCATTTCCATGCCTTGTATATATCAAACATTCCCAAAAATATCTTCTAGAATTCATGAAATGGATTTAAAGTGTATCCATACTTTCCTCCTATAACCTTTATTATAATACAAAAGTCAAAAGTTGTTTTGGGAAAAAAATCGACAAAAATCTCGGGAATGTCACCTTACACTGACTTGTGACATTCATGAGGTCCAAAGGTTATGAGATCTTATAAAATTGCTATCTCAAAGATCTGTATCTACACAAAAATAAAACACACACACATAAAAACGGTAGATGATCCTTAATTTGCAAACTAGACATGGGTTCACAAAACATAATATTTGATTCCATTCTTGTTGATTATGACATTCATGACTTCCAAAACAAAACAAAAAAATACATATCATGTTTTTGGAGTTTTAAAAATCGCTTTATTGAATCGTTCAGGTTGGACTGTAAAATAATATATGCTCCTAGGAGTCATAACAGAAATTCTGGCTTTTCACCCTGGAGGAATATGGAAAGCCGTGATGTTCATGGGAATTGTAAAACATACGAAAGGTGGACAGCCCTTTTTCCAATTTTTACATGGAAAACTGCATGCAAAGCAAAATCTTATAAAATAATGTAAGTATAGAGCGTTTCATACTACATAACGTTCTTTTTAAATTTCGAAAACACTTTTCACAGAGATATAGCTGTTCCGAAATTCGATATTGAATATCAGTCTGTGACACTTCTGCCATGTTTTCTCCTGTGGAATTATGTTCAAGCCAAATTTATGTTTATTTCCTATTTGCTGTGCCAATTTTTTTCGTATTTTTGTCCAATCGAGAGTTTTTGAAACTGTAGAACATAGAATGTATACCTTTATTGAATATACCCATATCGCACCGATTTATACTGTTTCTCCTAGACGCACCTATACTCCTAAAAAACATGTTTTCTTTAATTAGCGTTTACTATAGTTGTAATTGTGCTATTTTTTCTTGGGGAGAGAGAGGGATGAAATACAACTGGTATTATTATAATCGACATATTAACTGTATTTCCTACAACTAGGGAAAGTAGGGATATGCAACTTTAAAATAAAAAAAAGACTTTCATCATAATACAAGTTTTACTGTCTAGTACTAGCTTGTAATCATTGAATATAATATTGTATTTTTTTTTAGTTCCATATATTTTGTAAATAGATATGACGTATTCCGATTCGCAATGTTTATTTATGAAAATTTTAATCGTTTTAAAAGTCTCAAGTGATTAGATATGGTCTCCTTAAGGAATACATTATCATTGAACTCGTTAGGACATGATGAATAATACATGATACGAGAATAGCTTTATGACAGATAATTATCTCCCAGGGTAACGCGTCCCTCTCCGAAAGATTAAAATGTTCGTGTCGGAAAACAAAGAAAGAGATAAGAAATCTTCCATTACGGGAAATGAAAGGTCTTTATTACCATTAAGATTATAATCGATTTTTTTTTTATTTAAAAACAATTGAAAAGTTTAATGCAGAAAAGGTAGCTACCACTATTAAATTATTTTATTTATTCAAAACTTAGGTTAATTAAAGAAAATCAACAATAATAATTGTAATAACCAACAAGATCGGTAGTTTTTTTAATTAAATGACATGCAAACTAAGGAATGCAGCCACAAATGTCCTTTACAAAATTCATTTTTTTTTTTTGCCACTAATGTACTATTTCATGTAAGTACAAATTCCCTCAGGATTGATTTATCTTAATATTGCCAAATAGTCAAATCCTTCAATTAATTTACTACCAAGAAAGAATAAAATAAATATGTTTATCGTTATATATTTGACTTTTGTGCACAATACATACTTCATCTATAAACATCTGTATCTATACAGCTGCCTACGAATAACATTATATTATTATTCAAAATGATAACAATAACAAAGTTGTTTTTAATAAATGAATATGTAACAACTTTTATCTCGGGATAAAATGTCCTCTAAGAATAAAACAAACAATTTGTACGAATGAATGGCTGTGTATTTATATAAGTGTATTTGCTGAGGCATGGGATCTGAAACTATTTTTGATTAGCGATGTATTTGTATTTAGATAATATTGAAATATATCTATTATAAATGTATCTCGATTCACAAAGGATTGAGAAATACGTAGTTTAAAAAATAAAATCTTAGGAATTGTTCTGATATTCACATATATTTTGAAAAAATCAAAATAATCTTTAATAAATTAATTAATGCCTGCCGTTAGTAGACAGGAATATTAGTTTCAGTTCAGTAAAACATGAATAAACGATTCATAAACCTTTTTCTTTTGTAATACACAAAGTATATTCATTTTAACTGAACCATGTAAAATCAAAGCAATTTTTTCCTCTTAAGAAAAAAAAACAATAGAAAATTAATTTTTAAAATTAAATTTAATATTGACCTCAAAACTAATGTAAACTAAGAGCACATCAAGCCTGCTTGAGCATCAGCAACTAGCTTAAAGCTTATCGTAATTTTTTTAGTTCAGTTTCAAAATGTATATTGATATATTGGTGGGTCCAAACAACAGTTAGTTCATTTGGAGCTAACTTTATTTTATTTTGGTATAATAAATTTTCTTTCCACTTAATGGTTAAGATCTGCTTTGGAACAGAATGCTCTTTAGTTGCTTAGTAAAGGTTTTGGAAATTATTAATAAATTCTTAAAAATTTTGTCCCTCAACACAGGCGAAATTTCATTGAACGACATAATAAAATAAACTCCTTATAATTTAATGGTGCTATCCTACCGAACTGACAGAATCACTAATAAACTAAAAGAGGCTTTCAAAAATTAGTCAAAGTAACTAAAACTACTTCCCTTGAACATAACTTTAAATGATACTCCTATTCCCTTTTGCCTAATCCGTAAGATATTTAAGGAGTTACGTTAGACAGTAAATTATTGTTCAATATCATATTAATTTATTATTTATCATAATAATTTTAATTAGAAAACTCCATAATGTAGAAAATGATTCCAGATTTTAATAAAAAAATCACCCTTCCTTTTCCCTTCTCGTAAAGACGTCCCTTAAGACTTACTTGAAGAACGAACTAAAAAGAAAAAAGTAATTACTGTTTTAAAAAACAATGAAGTAATTACCAAAACAATGATCAATCGTACAAACTTATATTACGATATCGAGCTGTGGATTTTGACAATGAGATATCAATCGAAAAGGAATTACGTAGAGAAGTTAAGTATACCTATTTCGATTATTAAATTCTTACTGGAACTTTAATAACAATTATAAAAAAAAAAAAAAAAAAAAAAAAATGAGAGGTTTCAAAACTCTAACAGAAGCCGTGTAAATTGGATTTGAATGATTTCAGCTATATTTAATAGTAAAAAAATAGTTTTTGAGATAGGACGTGAATTAGGCACAGGTCAAACCTCATTCTAGGATTAGCTTCCACAGCGCCATGGTTGCCATTGGACACTTAATACATGTTTCGTTCTTTCCCAACCACTTCTTTTTTCTTTGGAACTTAGTCGTTACTTATTGAATGAAATGTTATAAACTTCATTAAGTAACTTACTACGGTATAGTCACCAATAAATATTGTGAAAATTAATTTCCTTGGTAATTTTACCCGACTATTCTACTTATTATAATCTGATAGACGACTGAACCGCTCAGCCGGTTTTTGTTTTTTATGGCTCAAATTATTCAACTATACATCGTTAAATTTTTTTAAAACAAGTTAAGCTAATGAAAATGATGCTATCTAATGTGTTATGTATGTCCATCTGTGCATATAAGAGTATAACCATAGTTTGAGCTATAGACTAATCCACATTACAGACTGATATTTCTAGTAAAAATTCTTTAATACATAATTTTAGTCAGTCCGTTTCTGAATATGTTACTTTTTTTCTTTTTTAACAAAAGGCTCAACTGACTTCTAATTTAGTGTCGTATACTAAAAAAAATACTTAGCCCGCCTAAAAGTCCGTTCATTTACTGTCTAGCTATGATATCTCAGTGAGTACAATTCATTGGTTATATAAGTTTACGGATAGCTGGATCTTAACTATAAATCTGGAGCGAAATTTTTCAGTGGGGCAACGTAATTACTTGTAAAATTACTTGCTACTTAAAGAGTGTTATTAGAAAGTAAGTAGATTTATCAACTGTGCATATTGATAAGACTTTCTGGATAATATTGTTCATATTAATAAGTAAGATATCGCTTCTATTCCGAATGAACTAAAGAGAATAAGGAAACATATGTAATCGAGTGCTCTCTCAGGGGCGGACTAGTAGTTTTTAATGTTCAAAGATTTATAATTAAATCATTTTACGATGTACTGTAAAACAACAAAAACTGAATAAAATCAGCTTTGGCAGAGTGAAAATCATGCTCCGAGGTAGCCCAAGCCTCTTCGTCCAAAAATAGAGGCGGGATATGCTAACTCGATAAAGCCCCCCCCCCCCCCCCCGTATTCCCCAACTTCTGGAAATATTTTCGACGTATTTTGTTTGTAGAAGCAATAAAATGTTTACCCGATATTCCAATAAACCAGTTTATCTTTTATAATCTGATTCAAGAGTAAAAAAACGTTATAAAAAATTTTAAAATGCAAAAAAAGTGTCTACCTTTTCTCACAACCCATAGCACATCTTCACTTTTTAATCGAGTAAGATCAAATATTTGATTTTTATTTGTTTCGTAATATTTTTAACAGGAGAGATAAAACCAGATTTTTTTATAAAGCAACTGTCACACTTCAGGTTAGTTATTGGTATTGTAATAATTTATGACATGCTTATAGGAAACATAAATAAATATAAAATTAAAGTAAAATATAGACAACTCCTAACCAAGCTTGTGAAATAAAAATAAGGAATCAGGGAATTCCAGTGCTTCTCTCTGGGATACATATTTAAAACCAGTGGAGGCTGAGAAAGGGGCTCTACTACCATAATAAGCGTAATATATATCTACTGATATTTAAAATGATTTTTAAAAGGTCTTTACTAATGAAGTATATCATATCTACGTTATCGTTAAAAAGCACTGATTTTACAAAAAAAAAAAACTGGCATACAATGGATGTCATCCAGTTAAAAAGTCGAAAAACACAAAACTAAAACATTGGTGATATTAACTATAGGAATGAATTAGTAAGAAATATGTTTTTTAAAAGTTTCCTTGAATTTTTAAGTTACACTAATGAGGCCAATGATCCTTAATAAATTTTGATTTTGTTTCCGTTTTCTCTTCAGTCCATCTATGAATACGGATATAATTCTTAAAGTTTTTAATACCAATATGTCAAAAGAGATATGGGAGAAAGCTCGCTGATTTGAACTTATTAATTTATATATATGGAGTGAATCCAAGTAAGGCAGATAATATGCAACCCATCGAAAAGGAAGGAATTTAGAGACGTATTTAGGATTCACATAATTGACATATCTAATATATTTTATTCTTACTTTATGTACTACTAGGCAGGACCCGTCACAATGACGATTTTAATGATAGAGAAAAATAAAAACTTAAAAGAAATATAAAAATAAAACATTGTTCCGGGTAACCTACGGCAACCGAAAGGTTGAATTGGAGGGGCTGCTATATGTAGGCATTAGTAGCGCCCCATGTGGCCAACAGCCAAAACTCACCTCCTCAAGCGCTCTCTGTGGTGAGAAAAAGCAACTTAGGATGAGAGAGCCATCTTGTTTTCTGCCTGAAGCAATCCTTTTTTGTTTACTCCAAAAATCTAACATTAGTGAGTAGAATTCCTGGAGCAGTTCCTCAATGCAGAAGAGAGAGAGAGGCATAGGAATGTGCAGAAAAGAAAGGAAGCATGGAGTAAGTCCACCCAGTTCAATATAGTTAACCTCCACTACATCATCAACCACCTCATTATATCTGCAATTTTCCATTGCTCAGCCATTCAAAATTAATAACCCCGTTTAACCACACTTGCTTTATTTCGGCCACCACTTGAGACTAATATAATAGAATTTTATTTTCATTCAATCATGTTTCATTTTTCAATTATACAGTCTACTTAAAAATCCAACCAGCCAACCCAAAGTGAATGTGTGCCAGGCATTTAGTTGAAGGCATACTTCATACTAACATAGTTATTCCAGTTCGTTTCAGTAAAACTATTATTAATTATTTCGAACTTTTATATACCAAATTTAAGAACGATAACAGTCATTAACATGTAAAAAGTGTAAGCAAGCTTTTATCATATAGATTATAAATTTTTGTAAATAAAAAATACATGAGCTTTGCTACTGCTTTAAGTCTTTAAGATTTCTTGAAAATCTTTATACCTAAGAGGGCATATAGCGTTCGGACCATTTGTACCATAAACCATTAATACATGTTTTGTTTCAGTAGAACCTGTGTTCACTGATAAGAGACACTCAATAGAGAGATAATTCAGTAATAGTTAATCATATAGTTCTGTAATCGGTCAGATATTGCGAACTTATGTCCCTTCATGAGTTTTAAACTATTAATTCAGTTTTTTTAAGACTTGCATTTTAGAGATACTAAACAATGAAAAAGAAATGCAAGCACGATGCAGGCAATTCAGCAGATGTGGATAAATGGTAATGTGTCAAGGTGTGTAAGTACAATGTTGGCGTTGTGGGTATTGTTAGGTCGTCATGTGGTTACCAACAAAGGAGCGTTGGAACTTAACCTCAGTTGCAGATGTGTTCCTCAAGTTAACAAATAATAAGTCCAATTTTTTTTAAAAATCAAATCTCAATACTTGAGTTCAGTTTAAAAATAAATATAAAATAAGTTAATTAAAAATCCAACTATACATCCCTTCCATACACTCCTATTCGATTTAAGAGACGGGGTGTTATTGCATAGTTCCTCAAATATATTATTAGGTATATTAAGAATTGTATTAGGGATGGGGAAGATATTTAATGATTCGAAGACCAGAGAAAACCGACATATAACGAAAAAAATTTATTTTCAAAACTATATTTAATATAAGACAAATTTCTATTGCCCTGAAATGCGGTAGTTTGCATTTCAGAACAATAACATTTATTGTTAAAATAATTACAGACCATTACAGTGTATATAATTAATCTTTTATTAATCCAATTTAATTTCTTATAACTGAATCCCTCTTTCCGATAATAGGGAATCTATTAACTTAAAAGTTCAAAACACGATATTAAATGTCGGTGTATCAATTAAAAAATAAACTAGAAGCCCCAAACACTCCTTCAATTGTTCTACAACTATTAAGGGGGTTCGGGAACAATGGTAAAAAAAAAGATAAAATTCCCCCACCATTCATAAGTATATGTATGTAAGTATATTAAATGTTTAAAATGTTAATGTAATAAACATGGATATATATATATAATAATGAAATAAATAAAAAATAACATACTATATTACTCACTTGGTTTGTTTTACCTACTGGCTTGTGCAGCCATTGAAGATTTTCTCTAATCTCTAAATCTAAATTTTTATTAGTGTACCAAATTTCAATTTCTCAATATTTAATGATTAAATAAAAGATGTAATAAAATTTAAATGTAAAAAGTAAAAACTCTGTCATAATGAAGGTCCACATCAAAAATAATTTTAGAAGTTGTAATCAATTCATGATGCTTAAGTTTCAATAGCCAGTAAAATTTATATAAAGTAAAAGAAATAATACAGTATGGATCATATAATTATAATAATTAACTTAATTTTCTAAAAGACTATGCTACTATGCTAGGTAAATATTGTTTGAGTGATGGACCATTGTGTACTTGCTTAGAACTTAAAACTGGTGTCACTAACCTTACATCCTAAGTGGTGAGTAGTTCAGAAGAGCGGCAATCTGAGTACTATTTCTCAGTCCTGTAATATTTTAAAAATATTAAAATAAAACAATAAGAATAAATTATAAGAAAATTAACATATATATATATATATATATATTGGTAATAATTTAATTTTGAAGTAGAACATCTAACATTTTTTTTTAATGAACTACAACTCGATCCTCAATTATCAAATTATGAAATCATTAAAATATACTAACACAAAAATCTAAACTATAACCCTCCATAATAATATTAGCGTAACTATCATGTCAAATGATAAAATAAGATATGGACATGAAAAACTTGAAAGTTGAAAAACTAACAAATAAATATCTTCCTCTTCTTTTATCGGCAAAACACCATGAAGCTGCCCTTGGCCTGCTCAACAACCACCAACCCTCTCTCTCTATTTTCTATAAGGGTAAATGGGATCTTCAGGTGTCGCAGATCCTGCCCCACAGCATATCTCCATCGGCCCTTCAGCCTACCACGTCACCGCACACCATCCTGAACTTAATGTATAATTTTTGAGCAACTCTTTCCTCGCACATCCTCATCACATAGCCAAGCCATTTAAGCCTCTGTATCCTGATATACGAGGAGGTGCAACATTCCTTGTTGAGCCCAAAAAGTTCACCATTTTTCTTTTTTAGCCAATTACCATTCTCGCATACGTGGCCTAAGATGTTTTGTACTATTTTATTTATTAATAAAAGAGGACGTTTCATTTTCTTCTTATATATATGCCAATTTCATCTATTGCGCCTGAACAGGTTTCATTTCAATAACAAAACATTATTAATTTACACTACCTTGAATTGACTAGACATATTGGATAGTTTTCTATGAGAATTAAATATAGTTACATAAATGTAAGGTAATTTAAAAATAGTTTTATTCTCAGTGATTGTTTTATTTGGATTTTAACAAACTTACACATCGTTATTGAATGACAAACAAGTTTCATTTCAACCAATTGTCGTTAAAACTTTACCTTTGGCAATATGTCTTTTAAATTAAAAGAATGTTTCAAAGTTGATTATTGTATAAGTGACAGGAGAAAGGTTTTTAATTTACAGAAATTATATGACCTATTGTTTAGCTTATATTACATGGGGACTTTTATGTTATTTTTAGTGTTAGTGTTCAGAATACTGGAAATACTTACCTAAAACGTTAGCTTTGTGAGGTTATAAGGAAAAATAAAATATGGAAATGGAAGTTTAACTCGCTCATTAATCAATAAATTAAAAATGTAAATCTGTGACTAGAGACTAGACCTACAAATAGGATGCAATATTCAAAATAACTCAGGTTAAATAAATACAATCAATTTTTAAATCATCGGCTTTCCAACAATTATTTTATGTGGAACACAGTCTCATCTTCAGGTGCCAGTAAAATACCAAACCGAATTATTCCTCAAATTAATAAAATACCTCACTACTTAATCTAAATTGGTTTTATTCTCTTTAACACTAGAAAAATGAAGCGTTGAACTTCGACTCTATTGAAAATCCATTATTGGGTCGAAAAAAGAATTTTAAACTGTGCTGGATGGGTGCGGTGTATTGAAATCAAATATACATAGTTTTCCACAGTCATAATCTTAAAGAGCCATCTGCTAATGTAAATAGTTTACATCAATGAACTCTAGTATAGTTAATATGGTGTTTTGTCCAAAATTTGTTATTATAATAGGCATACATTTCTTGAAATACCTACAATGGAAAGGGACTGTTTGACCAGTGATAAGACACGACCACTATCTCTATAAAATCACCGAGGTACATCATTCAGTATCCAGCTTCTGCTAGTGGAGCGATCTTATTATCATCGTAGGTACATCCATGACATAAAAACTACTCAGCTGTGACATTGCTTCAATGGTGTGATTCGAGCACTCAAACACAATGGATTGCCTAGTGATTCGATCTCTTCCTCCTTTGACTCTCCTGCTATGATGCGGCGTGTGATCATGTGTCATATTATCATATGATACGAGTAAAAGTAATTTAAAGCGATAGATTCGGCAAGGTGAAAAGAAAATCCGGAAAAGGTGAAGATTGACGGATTGGAAGTTGAGGACTTAAACAGTACTGATGATAGTAGATACTTTTTGAGAAGTGTTGAACACATAAATACTGAATTAGAATCCTTCCTATCACCATGCATGATTGAGGACGGCTCACTACTCACGCGGGAAGGAGTCAAACTTTAAAAGGTGGCGCGCCAGGTCCTGCTGAGAGCAAATCGTTCTGTCTAGGAGGTTGAGGAACTGAAGAGCATAGATGATCATGGTCAGAGTACCGAAGATCCAGGTTCGAATCTTTTTGACCATCCTACATGAGCGAGCATCGATCAATCCTCACGAGAAGCGAGATGCACTTCAGAAGATGCCTTTCCAAACCTCCAGAGAACGAATCGTTTCGTTAACGGAGAGGAGTCTTCGCTGCCAAGTGCGTCGTGGAATTTTCTCACCCTTTGTGGTGGAAGAGTTTTCTACAGGTATAAAAAGGAGTAACATTACTACCTTCCAAATAGTCTGCAAAAACAAAGTGTCCTTTCCTTTTGGAACGGTAATTCTTAGTAACTGAAATGAATAAGATCCAATTAGTTAATTAAAGAACCAAAATACTATTAAATGTTAAGTGAATGATTTTAAGAAATGTTGATATTACAACATATATATTATTCAAGCCTCTCTTGGTGAATGGATTTATAACTTGTAATAAAATATCTTTTTTTTATTATTTATTTAATGTAATTTACAACTGTACAAATAATACGATAAGTAAATATGTTGTTTGTTTCATTTACACTTGAAAATCTTGGGAAGGAAACACCCATTGGTTGTACTTCAAGCATTAATTTAAATTAGAAGGTCTCGTGGCCATCTTCTTTTCAGATGCCTCGGAGAATTATCAGGGATTGTTAAGCATGAGAGATTGAGAATTAATGGGTTAGGATGGTTAAGGAGTTTGGAATGAAAAGACGCATATCTGTTTTGGGCCAAATCTGCAACAAATGGGATGTTAAGGCCTTTGTGGATGAGTTTGTAATAAAAAAATTGTTTGAAATTATCAAATAAAATTAAATAATAATATAGACTACTGCAAACAAGATTTTTACAATATTTTTTTAATTTTATTAGTAAATTTATAAATTAGATCCACTTACTTGACTTAGGCCATAAAGCTCATCTGTTTAGTAGTAGCAACTAAAACCGAAACTTACTTTTTTTTTTTTAGAAACTTCATCTCATTCGTACAGTGCATTGAGACGGCAGAGAGTATATTAGAAGTATTTGCAATTATCGATCCCGAAAAATAAAAGCAATGTAATAATAACATACTGTTAAATATTAATTAGACTAAGACTAGAAAAAAGGCAGTATTATCTGATCAAACATCAACACATACCTTAAAAATTGTAAGAAGTTAACATTTTAAACATCTTGAGTAATTTGTAGAAGTTTTAACATTTGTTATAATGAAAAAATATTGAGAACAACTGTATCAGTACAGAGCTCAGACTAGACAAAGGCAGTAATATTTACTTAAAAATTTAATATATACCTTGAAAATTGTTAGTAGTTAACTTTTTAAACATCTTAAGTAATTTGTAGAAGTATTAAACGTTATAACGTTATAAGCTATAACGAAAAAGTATTGCGAACTGCATCGGCACAGAGCTGGGAATAAACTAACTGCGAAGTACAATGTTCGACCTGTTCGGACCTGAGGAGTCCAAAGTTCAAAGTAAGTAGATTAAAATAAATAAATTGATTTATTTATTTTCTAACAATTACTACGAATAGAAAAATTGTTAAACACCTATGTGCATATTATACATACGCATATTTAGAATTATCTAATTTAAATAATAGTATATTTTTTAAAAAAATTAATTGAGTTTATGAAAATATTTTGAAATTACTTTGGCGTAGTATTTATAAGACTTAAAAATCATTATTCATTTCCAGATTCAAATAAACTGATTTAAAGAATAATTATAATAATAATAATAGCGATCTGCATCGAAACAGAGCTCAGACTAGACAAAGACTTTATTATTTACAAAGTTTATATATAACTTAAGAATTCCGAATAGTTAATATTATAAACATCTTGGTTAGTTAGTATTTAAGGTTTATTATTACGAATAATTATCGCAAAGAACTCCTATAGCTTGGAATAGGGATTATTTTTTTTTTATAAAAACGGTAATCATATCAGGAATATTATTTTTTGTTGCTACAAGAAAATAGTTGTTAGCCTCCATTTAATTTTTAGCGAGGGGAAACTACTCAAGAAAATTCTACAGAGAATTCTCAATGAGGAATTGCAATAACTTTTTTTTTTCCAAAAATCTAATAGCGAAGCGAAAGCTGCCCCTGTTCGTCCTTGATAAATGGAAGATCTGATACAGCGTATCGCTTTTACAAAAATTAGATTTCCTCCAACTCATCGGGCGGAAAAATGCAATTTGTCGAAGGGAGAGGGCATTTGATTGAATTTCCACTTGGGAAAAGTCACCCTTGACTTCGACTCAGTTTATATTCCTTTTGCCAGTGCTGTAGGTACCAATTATTGTTTTTAGTTCTTACTCTTTTGATCTAAATACATATATATTTTCTTGTGTAGTAACGCAATATAAGTGAAATTTATTTAAAAGTTGTACATACTCCAAGCGAAGTAGCATACTATACGTATGTATTGTAAAGTTTACATTTAAGTATGTTATTGCTATTATGTATTGTGAATTAAAAAAAAAAAAAAAAACTGAATATAAAAGATTGTAAGTATCTGTGTAAATTTTATGTACGAGTTCATAAATAAGCCTGTGTTATAAAAATAATTAGAGATAGATTAAAAATAAACCGAATTCAGAAATATTCTTAAAGGAAAATCTCTTATAAACTACTTTATACTATAAAAATAGTTCTCATATATTAAATTAAAAAAAAAAAATAAATAAATAGGGGAATTCCTTTTTAACAATCAGTTTCTATAAATATAAATACATGTTTATCTAATAATTAAACATTGATTCATAATTCAATTATAATATTATTATTATACAGTGGAATATATTCATTAATTATGTAAGAGTAAAAATAAATTTAAAGGGTTGATACGATATATTTTTCTGATATAATTAAAGGATAAATTTGATAATGGACAATTCTTCTGAAATGTCTCCTACAAGACAATAAAGAAGTTGAAAAGTAATAAGGGT
>NW_027107476.1:478593-516122 GCF_000696795.3 Halyomorpha halys
AAAAATGAATAAATATAAAAATAATTAAACCATTAGAAACAAGTTGAATAGTGAATATTATAATAAAGATATATGAGGAATTATATGAAAATAAACATATAACTAAAATAAATTCATTTAATCAGAATAAATCAATTGATGCATTTCCTTTACGAAAGGAAAAAATTACAATCTTTTCAAAATAAAGTCGTCAAAATTGCAGTGGACGTTCCTTGGTTTGTAAAAATAGCCAATTGCATCGGGAATCAAAAATAGAGACAATATAGGATTACATAAAAAAAAGGGTTGATGAAGTTCCACTCCCAGTTACCTACAGTTAAAGGAGCAGTGACCTACAACTTGGGAAACCCAACCTCAACCCGAAGACTAAAGGAAATCCTTTTATAAAGTCTATATTTATCAGTTCTGTTATTGGCACTCTAAAATTTTATTTTAATTAAATTCACTTTTGTTTTTTTCCACTAGAAGTCAATTATTTATTTTGTTAAATTCATAAATGCCATTGTTTTTGTTATTAGCTTAACTTTCAGCTTTAATTAAGAATTATTATTTTAATATATTTATTTTATCCTAATTTTTTGTTTTATTTATAACATTGCATATAGTTAGGGGTGTCTTATGTTTGAGACTATACCACCCCCCCTCCCATAATCAATTGTTAAAAAAAAAAATGTACCTCTTACATTAACTATGTAAGGCCCACCAGGTCGATCTGGTATTAAATAAATAAATAAATAAAAATGATGCATTTAATGAAAATATATAACCAAACAATGCTGCTGCCGCTAGAGTAGTAACTGGTACAACCTGTCGCGTTGTCAGTTAAAGAATAGTTTTGAATGTTGTGCACCACTATTTCAATCTATTAGAAGATAAGATATCCATATGCTAATTAACAATGACTAAAGTCTGGTTAAGATTAATGTTTATTCCACAGTTTTTTATATATCTCCATGTTTGAAATTTCTATTTATCCGTATCCTTTTTCCAATCTCAAGGATATATTTCCCTGACGATTACTACCAAATAGAGCTACCTCTCTTGCCCTCATCTTGTGAAGTGGACTGCTAGGTTCACTCTGTTTGTTCATTTACAATTAGCCCACTCGAATTTTCTTGCTAGGGAATTACTTGAACACCGACCTACAATGGCTGTTAAAACACTTAGAGCCAGTTACAGAGAACCACACAGTATTTTTGTAGGTTCCAATCAGGTAAAGAGTTCTCTCAATTGTTCATTATTCTGCCTATAGATGTATCATTTGCTACACTTACTTCTGTATGTACATATTACAACTTTATTTATTTAGCCTAATTAAAATTAAGATCTACATACATTGTTTATAATTTAACATCAAAAGTCAAAATTAGACAGAAATTTCATAATTTTTTTTGTTTTTTACAATAATCGTTTACTTAAATTTTAAAGATCAAAGGAAAATTTTTATTTTCTTGATTTGTCTATATTCATTATCTTCCAGTTTGGAATATTAATATTAAAATCATTGTATTGATCACCTTAATAATAAATTTTGATTTCTGCGACTATTAAGATTAGTAAATGTTTTTAAAAAACTTTTCAAGTAACATATTTGAGGACCTTTTTTATCAAATATTTTTACATTTTGAAACATATTAAAAAATTATTGTAGATAATTTAAATTTTTATTATAAATATTGATTTGTAACATCTACTTGACAGGAGAAAATTCATAGTTTGAAATAAGCTTAACAAGTTTTTCGCATAGAGTTTCAGTCTGTCAATAAACCTACATTTTACTTTACTGTATGGTATTGGGTATATTAACTTTTGACAGGAAACTCCTCTTTTATAACAAAATCCATATAAATTTATTGCGTATACTTATTTAGAAAATCAAGGTAAAGTTTTCTAATCACTTCCTTTCGAATACTTAAGACAATCAAAATAATGGTCAGCTTTGCTTAAGTATCAATTTCATTTATGCCCATAAAGCTTTATGTTTTAGAGAAAATTTTTAGTGCTATACATGTTTGTAAAGGTGGGATAAAAGTATTCAAGAACGCTTTAGAGGAAACGTACTTAGGAGCTTCATAAAATGTCTTTTAGACAGAACAAACATTAAGCTATAGTCATCTATCATATGTGATTTTCATCACATTTTCACCTTTAACTAGTAAGCAAGGCTCTCCCAAATCAAAAATAGTTATTTTAAAGATAGAAATGTAGTCTAAAAATTCATATCTCTGCAGTTATCAAATAGTTTATTCTTCTTTACTAACCTCTTAATCTTTCTGGAATTTATATTTTTTTAAAGTTTTTAATGTTTGGCAAATCTTACAAGTCTTCTGGCTTAACCACTTTTCAATTCTGAAAGTTCGTAATAACGGTGCGTTCTTTATGTATGCTAAACTCACTAAAATAAGTTCACTATTTTGCATTATGCTGGTTTCGCTGTTTACTTCGATATCTTGTATACCGCTTTGTTGAAAACTGTACTGCTTGAAATAAAAACTATGGAATTAAAGTTATATGAAATCTTTGAGTGAATGAAACTGACGAAGAAGACGGCTAAGGCTATGGAAAATGTCTTTTCCACTCAAATGTTTTTACGGCTGATATAGAGTCCGAACCAATCTTCTGTAATTTAGAAAAAAAAAACTGACATACATACAATTCCACCGAGAAATTCATAACTGCAAGTGAAAATCTTAAAGATAATTTGACGTGTACAATATCGAAACGGGCTCTCTACCTTCTTCTAGAACAATCTTCTTCTCAGTTTCCTCATATAATTTTGCTTAGGAACATAATATGGTGACGCAACTCAATTACAGAGGTACATTATGATAAAATATGTAATGTTCTCCAGTCACTCTTGCCTCTGGAGGGGTGTTCTTGGAGAAGGTGGGGAGATCTTCGAAGGGGAAAGTACCACGCTTTACGGACGCTAGTCTCCCGCTGTCAACCCTAGAAGGCATACTCCAGGGTATGTATCAATTACAATCATAAATACGCGAATAGATGGAACATATATTACACGCCAAGTTTTATATTCTTTCTGTTTTTACCTTTAAGTTAAAAAAGTTATATGAAGTTCATAATGTAGGTGAAGGATTATTTTATCACAGTGATACATACACACAAAATATATTTATTTTTTTAAATTTTCAAATCCTCTTTATTGATATATAATTACAATTACACAAAATATATTTTTAAAAACATACTTGTATAAATAAACACACTTTTAGGTCAACTCAACGGAAAGGTACTGAATCCGTAAAAATTAAACATGACTTTTTTTATCTTACGAATGTAGAGCCAGTATTTACTTTAGTACTTTACTTCCTTTAAGAAAGGAATTTTATCATTTTTATTATATTGAGCAGTAAAAATATACTAATAAATCATCCGGCATTAGTACAATTTAATTTTTTATAGTCTTCAATTTTTAGTACCTTGCAGCCTGAAAAAGGCTCAATTAAATCAACAGAAAGTGAACGTGGTTCTTGGATGCCTTCGAGGTCTCAGCAAAGATTGTTCGAGGAGAGTAATGATTTCATTTCCTCTTATCAGTAATCAATTATTTTTTAAGTGAGTAATTTTTTAAAGAATTATGTCTATTGATATGAAAAAAAAAATTAGATTATTTTCTTTTCGTTATTTCCTGCAGTTTCGAACTCCATCTCCCTCCACATCATTAATGTTTTAATTTAAAAATGAAAGCTATTCCATAATTCGGAAGTAGAGTATTTATAAAATCTACTTTTAATGTTTTTCCTAAAATAAAGAAATTCTATAAAATATTCTTTTTGTAGTTTAATTTCATTACTCGAACATAAAAAAAATATTTGTTCATACTGACTATTTTTTTTATATAATATAAATACAAATTTTACTCATGATTAATTATTATTCTGTTGCGTTATTGATTATCAAGAATAGTTTATCTTATTTTAGCATGAAAATGAAGATAAATATTGTCTAAGTTGGACCTCTTAGAAATGAACATTAATTTTCAGTCATCCCTCACAGAGGACACGAACATCTTTAAACTGATTTTTTTAATGAGTCCTTGTTTTGTTGAAATTATTTTTATATATCACTACTTTTCTTGAAAAGTGGCACATCTTAAAAAAAAAATTTTTTTTTTAAATTTTTGATTTAACGTATTCAATAGATGTACCGTGGACTGTGGTTACATTGTGACAATCCTATTTATTACTTTTGGGATCGTCTAAGGAAGGTCAGCACCACAGAAATAAACTCCAGGCTATGGTAATATCTTTGGAGTACGTCCAATTTTTCATCGCATATTATATTATTGCTCAATTTTTTTTTTTTTTTTTTTACGCCACACAGTATAAAATATTTTTTTCAGAATTTTTCTGATTAATTTTCTTACACGTACATTTCTTCGATTTTGTCAAATAGGAAATTTTTTTTTTATGTTTGCTTTTGGTTGAACCTGATTTTATTTAACAACTATGATAAAATCTATCGATGAATCGATATAAAAAAATTCTTTATTGATTCATTTTATCAACGGCTATATGTGTTGGTAGTATTAAAACAAATAAAATAATTTATATTCAAGTTAAGTCTCATATAATCTTTATTATTACTTAAAATTTACCACGTTTCGGCCATCCTAAAGGACAAACCTTAATATAAATTTATACCTTTCACCCAAAAATTAAAAACGTTTTGGGGGCTATTCTGTATTGGTCAATAAATTTAGTTAAATTAGAATGATAACAGTGTTAAGTTAATCTGTAATTAAAAGTTTTAAAAAAATAATGAAAAAGTGACAAAATAGATTGATTAGCCTGCAAAAAGTTTTTAATTGTTGGAAGTGAGGTATAAATTTATATTTTAGAACGTCCTTGATGACGCCCGAAACGTTGGACATTTGAAGGAATAATAAAGAGTATTTGAGATTTAACTATGTACAAATTGTTTTATTTAAACAATAAAACCAGTCTCCAAGGAGTGATAAAATTATATAAAAAATAATTGATATTTAATAAAATAGTCGACAACTAAAGGTTAATTGACTGCATTATATTAGACATGGGCAGAATATCCTGCATTTTGTGATTAATGTGAGGGTTGTAAAATCAAAATTGGGCTCGTCCTTGATAATAGCCAGGTTGGCCGAAACATTAATTATTTAAAATATATTAATAAAGATTGTCAGGGCTAGATGGATATATTTTATTATAATTCGTACTTAAAAAATGTTGTTTATGGCTTTTTCTTACTTCAAAATTTTGGGCTTACTACACGTTCGATAACTGATTTCATCCTTATATGACATTATTGTTCTTATAATATAGACTGTTGTATAGTTTTAATTTTAATTATTACCTGTATTATTTCTTTTATGAACAAGAGTATATGGTAGAGAATAAGAGTATAACTGAATCATCCACATTGCTAAACATGTTCGTATTAAATTGGCTTGACATTCAGAAGAAACATTTCATTTAGAATTTGTGTCAGTGTCGATTCGCGTGTGATTACTTTGAAATAGCTCTTGACTCTAAAAGCCTAATCTTTGTGAATTCCTTGCCTTGTGTAACTTTGAGCTTAATTTTATTGAAATAGTTGTTTGAAACCTTAGTTACTCCGTTAACTAAAAGTTAATTAAGAAAAAACTTAATCAAAGCTGTTTAATTTCAATTAAAGAGTTGTGATAGATCTTAGATCGCTTTTGATGAAATCGGGGATCTAAATGTAAAACAGTGAATTCATAAATTTAAAAGATCTCATTACAGTTTTTTTTTTAATGTAAGATGTTAATAGTTTCCTACATTATTAATATATTTTCCCTAGTTTGAAATCTGTTTTCTTTTATAATTTAATGTTTTGACCAAGACGAAAGTTTATATGCAGTTTCCGGCAGTTCCAAAACCAGCAGGTTGTGAATACTTTCTCTTTAATGGCAAATCAGTTCAGAGAGCGGAAGTTTACCAATAGGAATTTTTCGCACACACAAACACATATATATGTATATATCATATCATATTTTTCAAATCGTCTAATGAAATTATTGAGATAATGAACCCTACAAATAATTTATTGTATTTATAATATAATCTAAATAAAATTATATGACTCTTATCATATATTAGTAAAATGAATCCAAATTAGAAGGGAAAATTAAGGAATTTGAAGACCTTTTTCTGTCTGCTAAAATTAATCGAAAAGAGTAGGGAAAATCTAGAAATTTGAAATTCAAAAACCTTTTTGTATCTTCTAAAATTAATCCAAAAGAGTAGTGTAGCTTATAATAATTAATGAGGAAATGATCTGGGGTGCACAAAACGTCTTTATTTGTGTTGAAATGTATTCAGCATTGACGTTTCGACCTGAATTTCAGGTCTTCGTGAGGGATGGAAAACAAAACGAGATAATTTTATTTTTATCTGAATCAAGGTTGCTTTCTCGTTTTGCAGATAATTTTAGCAGATAGAAAAAGTTCCTCAAATTCCTTAATTTTCCGTTCTAATTTGGATTCATTTTAGAAGATAGAAATAGGTTTTTAAATCTGAAATTACATACTTTTTTCTACTGTTTTAGATTACTTCTAGGAGATAGAAACAGGTTTTCAAATCTCAAATTTTTTTATTTGCACTACTCTTTTGAATTCATTTTTGCAGAAAGGAACAGGTTTTCAAACCTCACATTTCTATTTTTTTTAAATTAAGTTTATCACTACTTTTGAGTCGGCACAAATATATATGTAAATAAATTTTATTTATTTGTGTATCTTTGCCAACCGCACCACCGACCATCTTTTAAGGTCAATTTACATACAACTTTTAACACATTAAAAAATTTGATATAGGCTGGAACATTTGGTCAAATCATATATTTTGCTTTTCCCCCGCTTATAAATTGTACAATACCCTTGCTCTCAATTGTTATTCGACTTCCCCATTGAACCTCGCTGGAATAATAATATGATAAAAGTAATTATTATAAGAGATTTTAGCTCAAAATATAAACCTCTGCTCGTTTTCTCAGATCCATAAATATCAATTTTTCTTTATAATGTTTTACTTAATACATTTTTCATGTTAAAAAAATACATAGACTATCTTTTTTTCAGGAATTATCGTTTCGTTGATCCTTGTTATGACCTTTGGTTGAGGTGAGTTTTTATGTTTATTCTGTTTTCTACATATTCTACAAGGTTCCGTTATTTTTTATTTATTGGTATTTTTATCATGTTTTCAATTGCTATACACCATGTAGTTTTTATATTTCGCCTTTATTATCTGTTGCGGTTATTTTTTTTATTATGAGCTTCTGTATGGTATACGAATGTAACTAAATTCTTTATGTATATTTTACTTATTGATTTTTGATGTTGCTTGTACAAAAAAATAATTCAATTGGCAATAAGAGAAAACACTGAATATTAATCTGAATATATAAGTATATGTTATCAACCAAGTATAGAGAAAAGTTGCACAATTTCAAGAATTGGGATTGTTTAAATTATTTGAACTAACATTTCTAATATTAAATATTTAAGATTGATATTTTTGGGTGAGTAATAATGGAAATAGGTTTATTTATTTTTCACTTTTTCGTATACTCATTTTCACTTAGCCATTATTTCTCCTTGAGAGCTGAGAAAATATTTAATTTTTCCGATGATGTTTTCATCTCCCCTGGAAATCAAATAAAGATCAAATCTATCCAAGCAAAGGCTGCTCATCCGGTACAGGAGCTGGATATTGTGTTTACTTTTGGGATACTACCGTTTCAGAAATACTTTCTTTTCTACTAGCTATCTGAATCAAGCTAAGGATATTCACCACAAATATTTAATACATATTAACACCTTTAGTGACTACATGTTGTTGTTTGTATCATTTGGAAAAAGTGCGCATTGCAAGAAAATATCAACTTAAAATAAACATACGAAACGTAATTAATGATCTAATTCCATCGCAGAACACCTGCTTAACGGTAATGATATTGATTAATTAGATGAGATGACACAATGATTAATTATATCAGTAAATAAAACCCAGTGTTGGTTTTCCAAACCATTATAGTAAGACAAACAATTTTTTTTTTTTAAATCTGGGTAGTAATGTCAAGTTCGAGGATCATAATGGGTTGAATGACCCTTTGGTTTGGGCGCCAAATCTGAAAAAAAAACGCTAGAATAATTTCGAAGAAAAAAATCTTAAAATTCCTTTTTGATTATTGCCTATGGCATTTTTTCCGTAGAGGAGCTAACCAAACATATTTTCTAGCGCATATGTAGGTATACTCCTAGTCGGCAAAAGGTTAAATAAATAAAAAAAAATCATTAATTTTAATTAATTTTTTATATAAAAAACAGGTCATTGTAAACATTGAAACTGTCAAAATCACGAAACACACTATCAACATAAAAGATCTTAAAATTAAGTAAGTATTAGAACGAAGTAATCAGTATCTCAACTAACAAGAGCTTTATTTTATGTTTGTAACTTTCAAAAGTTTCAAACCTTCAAGGGTGGAATGAAACTTCTAAAATAAAAATAATGAACAATTCCCAAAACAAGTCCCTTTTTTTTTAACAATAAAAAGTGTAGGCGCCAATTCTATTTTTGAAAATTTGTCATCAACTTTACCCAACCATTCTATTTATCTCATCAATTTTTATTTCATTCCCTCTACGACTTTGATTATGATACTTCCCAACATTAGAGGTAAAAGCCGGTATGTCAACTCCTCTATTAGTTGAAGATATATAGATTTTTAAGTGAAACTAATTCCCAGCAAGGAAGGAGTTTAAAACTTTTTGTACCATTTTGTTATCTTTATGACAAACTAAAACCTTTAACAATGTTCAGCGTACACAATGCATATTTTTACTCAATATCTTAAAAGTTTTATCAAAGAAAATTTCATGCTGAAAATGATTATATTATTGGTTTGAAAAAGTAATTATAAATAACAAAGTGGTGGCCGAAAAACCTGGAATTTTTCGTCAGTTTGGTTTATTACATTCAATACTGAACCGCTTCAATCTACCAAGAAATGGAATAAATTATTAGATATAATGTTGAACTACTCTTGATGTAAATATTTCATCCATCTCGAGCCAACTTTGGACATTATTCAATTTCAAATATTTACAATACAATGTATGGTCGTAAAAACAGACTATATCAGTACTTAATTAAAACAAAATTCCTAGATGCTGGTCCTCAACTATTTTTACAAAGTAGCTAATGCTTAGTTCCTTTTCTCATTATCCAGAGTGTACAGGTAACATAATATCTCAAGAATTTTTCATATTATTCCCAATGGTAAGTTATCTGCTACTGAAGGGTGGACCTAGATCAAGGCTAGGAATGTCTTTATACCCATAGGTGGAGAATTTCTAACAATGTCATATAAGTATACAAACTTTTCGTTCATAACTTTAAGAAAAAATGCAAGAACGTGCCTTATTTTAGAAATGATTTTCTTTTTTAAACAAAATGACAAGTGGCTCCAGCGTGACTTTGAGAATGTGAAAAGGGAATTAAAGATGTAATGAGAGGAGGACCATCGATTAGTGATGCTAACATAAAGGGAGGCCTTGTAAATTTTTCTAACAATGCAGTAGCAAAATATAAAATTCAAAATCTGATAAATATTTTCAGATACTAATCAACGCTGCTGATAGTTTCTTTAGTTCTTAATGCTAATCAAAATACAGATTTGATGTAAATAGTTCATTAGTATTAATAGTTAAGACTAGACCTTATTACGTACAATTTCATTAAACGAAGAAGCTATACAATCACGTATTTCACTATATTTGTACTTTGACAATGGAGTTTAAGAAGCGGAAATCTTCAAAGAATTTACGAGTAATTAAAAAGAAAACAAACAAATCTATTCAAAAGGTAGATGTAGAACAATTGGGATGTATCACCGACAGCAATGTTTCAAGAAATTTATAAAGTCCATCCCTTACTGCCGAAATAACAATATTAAAACTTGAACTAATTAAGAGATTGCCTATAATTTTGGAAATTATTAATAGTCTTTATACCAGAGATCCCAGTAAATTAGAGATTTCACCGATTTAGCTCTGATTTTCGCAGAACCTTGTACCCCTGGTACAATAATAATAATAATAATCTTCCATAATTAGTTCACAGGGTATTAATAAATGGAAAAGAAATAATCGATATTCTCCTAGGTTCACTTTCAGGGAATGCTCATTATAGTAGAAATAAAGATTAAAAATTTCTCAGAATACGTTTGATAAGACGATGATGTTATCTGATAAGTTTTTCACGAAAATTCAGAAAATTCATACTTGTTTTCAATAATTGAAGTTACTTTACAAGAAGAAGTGGGACTATTTTCAAGAACTCTCAGAATTTTTCAAATTTGCTAGTTTTACTCTCGAGAGTGAAAAAAGTCGTAGTAGAAGTCAATATGAGTGAAAAATAACAAGCCTTACGGACTTCTAGTTAAGACGTCTAATAATTCAAAACAATGATAAAACAATTTGAAGACTCGAACAGTATCCTGTGTTAAGACAGTTCAACTAGCTACAACCTGAAACAACTAGTTCAACCTCAGGACATTGCTGGAGGGATTCTTGGTTTAAAATACACATTAGAAATGAATGACCTTTTATATCATTCTTATAATTGACTATTACGAACTTTGGAGAACAGTCAATGTTCTCACGTTTTTTTCTTAGAAGTTTCCTCATGTTAAACAATTGCTTTCACCCGCACCTATTAAACCACTTGATACCGAATGATAAAATGTCATCTTCCAGCTTTCTCCAACTGTGAGAGCTAGGAAATAAGCGTTTACTATTTTCCTCTTGTTAGGACAGAAATTTAAGCTATTCTATTATAAATAATAGATATTAAAATTTTTTTTTAAAAAAACGTGTTACTTTGTACAATAGCGATTCACGAATTGAATACCCTAGCTAAGTCTAATTTTATGAAATTTAATAAAGTCTGTTTGTTTTAAATACCAATGTCCAATACAAATTCTGTTTTAATAGGTAGCTTTTATTTCTTTTGTTATTTTACTACTCCAGTTATTACTTATTATCGGGTGAATGATTCGATTCGCCTTCGGAAAAAAACAGTCAATTGTAATATTCATCATTATCAGTGTCGTTGAATCGTTTTGTCTTCAATTTTATTTCTCTCAAATCAGTTTGAGTAGTTAAAACCAGATATTTTGGCTCAGAAGCTCTCACAGATGAGGAAGCTAAAATTACACTAGTATTCCAATTTTTAAAAGCACATCTCCTTCTTTATAAATTAAAACTCCTCTTTGATTTTTTTTTTGATTTTTTTTATTTTTTTATATTTATTTTTTTATTTATTTATTTTTTTACTTTTATCATGCCATAGGCGTTTATGACCAGAGGGTTTTACGCCTTTAAGCAACAATCAACAACCAGATATATTGGACAGTGACACCACTAGGTTAAACAAAATTTAAAAAAATAACTGTGACAAGTTATAACCGAATGTTTTCCGAATGTTGAGCAGATCCAGGATGTGTCATGTCAAACGGCCTATCTGTGTCCAGTCAGATTTCCTATTAACTGTCTCTAAAACAATCCTTTTCTGTCACCAATTATATCTATCTGGGACTATTCTATAAGTTCCCCCGAGACCGAAGGCTACTTTACCAATATATTGCTCAATTAATTTATATCTCCCAACCAGGAGTATTAGAGAAGGGTTAAATATGCTCATTAATTATTAAGCCACAGATCAATTAACCACTTGTTTATTAAGCATAAATTAATAGTTTTATGGATATCTTGTGGTCATAACGTGTTTTAACGCCACATTTAATATTAATTTTTAAATAGACGTACTTGTTTCATTTAATTACATTTTTATTTTGTATTTTGTTAGAAGCTTGTGTTGTAATGTTTATAACCTGGAATAATGACGAGTAAGGATTATTTTACTTAGCAACAGTACAACAATCTACGAGTTGACACACGTAGTTCGTACGCCTTTGTGTAGTTCACCAGATATCGCCACCAGACCCTTCTGCCTAAATTGCTATTAGAGCACCGTATAGACGTGGGCCACCAACGCTTGAAAAATTGTACTTGAAAACAGTTCCCATCTCGTCTCTGACCCTTCGGAGTTCGTCCAGCTATTTTGTATTTTTTATTTTGTTTATTCTTTCATTTCATTTTATTTCATCTTGAAGGACAGTTTTATTTTAATTTTGTTCTTTATTTTCTTTCTGAAAGTTTTATTTTTATTTTACTTAATTTTCTCAACTGTTAGCTTAGCAAAATAAATGTTTATAAAAGGAGCCAGCTTGTTTTTTCAAAGCTTTCCTTTAGAAAGATATCGTCAATTTGATATAGCTTTAAGTGTATGTCTCAAGACATATCCACAACCTATCTGGTTTCGCTTTATTATACCGTTAAATTCATAAAAATATCTTCTTCTACGTTACTATAAAAGGCATCTGTTTTAGAACTCATAAAGAGCTATTGAGTTCTAACAAAATGCAATAAAAAAAAAAACTTTACGTTAGCAATATTAAATGAATGAATTCAACAATATTTATTCGAAATTGAGTAAAATAAAATAGTTTTCCAAAAGAAATCTTGAAAAATGTTTGCTGCCTCCTTTTGTTTTTGGTGAGAAGGGTAGTGTCATTCCCTACATTAGTATAGCAGTATATTGCAGAAAATCATGTAAATTAAAATTTAGGAAAACGAGTTTTTTGAACGATAAAACCAATGTATGAATTGAATTATAATAAAAGCTGGAATTAATAAGAACTAAATCTATATGCAATCAGGATCATAATTAGTATAAGGTATAAAGTGTCCAAACTATATTAGTATCTTCTCTAGGTGACAGAACCATATTGATCACAAGAGCATAATTATAATTATAGTCCCGAAATTCTAAAGATTCAACAGTAGATATTTTCAAATAAAAATATGTACATTAAAACTTATTCAATCTTTTATTATAAACAATTAAATTTCTAAGCATTAACTCAAATAATATAAAAATTGTGAGCTAATATTTGTTAAAATATACCGTAAGAATATAAGACAAGTTATTACTTATTAAGATATTTTCGCTCAAATAATACCAGCATTAAAAATGGAATGCAATATATTTCAAAATTAATCCTTCAACATATCTTTACGACATTCCATAAAAATTCATTTCCCTTTTATTAAGGTATAAAAGAACTAATACAGATCCCACACATGAACTTATAAGTAAAGTCATATTACAGACTAGATACCAAATTCCGTGGCCTTAAATTTGAATTTAACCCAATTCCGCTTTCATTAGATGAACCCGAAAATAGCAGCATAATTAAATGAGGCAGGTTTATTAGCCAGCCCTCGGAAGGCTACTATAATAAACAGGAAAATCCCAACAGGGAAATGAGGAAATCCTACTAATTTCCACCCGCTTTTCCAATATACCACCCTTTGAGAAGGCTAATAGTCTGGATAATTCCTATATTTCCAAAACAATGGTGTTGAGAAAATCTATGAACTGATACTGATATACTTATAAATTGGACATGATTAATGTAAATTCTAGTTAACAATTTTAATAAAAAATCATCATAATTTCTATAAAATTGTGGAAATAACAAACTTATACATCATCTTCACTAAATTTAGGAGCGAGTTAACCCAATGGTCTTTAAAATTCCTAAACAAGTTTTTTCTATAACCCATGGAGTGTTCAGTACTCTGATAGGAAAAACTTCTCCTGGGAGTTGTTTGTATAAAATCACGCCCAACCGCTAGATATCATAACACACCATCAAAGTGTCAGCAAATAGATAATTTATGAAGATCACAACAACATATATTTTACTTAATATGTAATGAATTTGCACTTAATATAATTATACAAAAATTATAAGCAGACCTTGTTGAGAAATGAAACAGATTCAGAAAAAGTTATGGTCCTGGATATTCAGTCAATAGAAAAATATGATACGTAGCCTTTTCTCGGGATATTAGCATTTTCACGATTATTTTATTGTGAAATAGCTTTTACGATTACGATTCGCTTTTATGAACAATATCTTTGGAACGATGCCAGAATAATATTCGAAAAAGGTTTTAAATGTTTATATCTTTCAAAATGACGAATTTTAATAACATAATTTTATTACGTAGCTCTTGCAGTGTTTTATTACTATTTCATCGTGGATCTAATAGCGACTTTTAACCCCACTTAAAGCTTTCAAATTACTAGGTCACACACGATAGTATATAAACAGCATTTCACACCTCTTGCAGGACGTTTTATATATGTAACTTATGGATCTTCACACTTAAAACTTAAAAAACATAAAGGAAAGAAGGACATCCACTCCATGTACATATACTTTTATCTCATTTTTAAATAGGGAGATAACTTAAACTCTCCTCTACCAGTTTACGAACATTCTTCATAAAATTAGAAGAAAAGAATATTTATTAAAATTAAAATTAAACTCAATTTATCTTGCAACTAGTTCATAGCACAAAGAAATTCACAATCATTTATAATTATATAAACCAAAACAAGGTAGATTCTGTCAAAATACCCCGTCTGTGCTTCTCCCTTTAGATGCGCCATTCTCCTTATCCCACAACTTCCACAAAGCCAGAGTGTTACTTAGGATTTTCTCCTCCACGGTTGCCGTATCTCTGAAATCTCTGCGATCCCTAGCCCGTGACAGCGTGAATAGAATGGTCGTACGCCGCTACCTACCATTGCCTAACTCGGTTCAGGCACTGTGTAGCCTCTCTATCCCACCCCTCTTCTTAGGATGCCTCGGGGTGTTCAAGTGCCAAACAAGATCTAGAACTTTAATTTATCCCTAAAAAGGGATTTATCGAATTTTCACCTCTCAACAGACGAAATCCAATCAGGATCGGCAGAATTGGAATCATGTACGCAACGCGCCCAATACCGCTTCCACTGATCTGTCTAACACCTGACATGTTATTCCTTAGTTTTTCTATTGCTTCTCCTCCGCACCTGCTGGCATTGATCTCCATGAGTTCTCCCTGTCTCAATCTCTTCTTCTCTACATAAATGGATATTGTTTGGCAATGTGCCTCTCGTTTCTTTATTCGGAACATCTGGTGCGAGGGTACTGGGCCACTAGATATCCCACTTTACCTCACCCTTGGCATTTGTGGTCATCTCGACATCGGTTACCTCTAGGTTAATATCATATTCTCCTTTCAGGATTACTCGTCCTAGTCTTCCTCGTGCCAATGAAGTGGTTATAACGTGATAGGTGCTCTGCCACTGGACTGTTTCTGTTTCATTTGGAAGATATCTTTTTCGTGGCTCACTGCTCTTCTTCAAATGCTTTTTCAGTACCTCCTTCACTATTCTTCAGGCCGTTTCTTCGTCCGCTTAGATCTGGTTTAGGATGGATCTCTTTACCCACGTTACACGCAGCGGTAGCATTATGGTGGTAGCTTTAAAATTTTCCGTATCCCCGGCGTCTAGCAGATTCACTGACATCTTTGTCTCTACTTTTATTTCTATTCCTTCTTTAAAGAAATTATTTGATTTCCCGGCCTCTTCGATGAATTTCCCAAGGCCCGACACCGCCTCTCTCAGGTCCTACGTTCTCGTTGTACGTATCATGATCCATTCAAGCGCATTAACGTGCGCTTTCGGCGAAGATGTCTGGTAGTGTCGGAATCAAAGACATTGCTTAACGCCCATATGTTAACACTGTCAATATCTTCTTGAATCTTTTGAATGGCCTCAAGCATCTCGCAGGAATGGAAGGATAAATAAATTTTAAGATCGTCTGCATATAAGTGGTATTCTGTGTGGTGAATGGAATCAGGAAGACCGTTAATATAAATGGAAAAGGGTTTGTGAAAGTGAGGACCCGCGAGGAACAACTCGTGTCAGAAGAAGGGGAGAGAAGGAGATTTGCTCGGAATGATGACTGTTTGGGAACGATAAGACGGGAAGGATAGGGACGACTTTAGGAGACTATTTGGCATAGAAAGGTTATGAAGTTTACTGAGGAGGTTCTTGTGGTTAACTGAGTCAAAAATAAATCAAAAAGAATTAAAATTGATATGATGATGATTGTCTATAGCGGATTGGAAGTCTTGGGATATTTTCAATAAAGTGGATTGTGTGGAATATTTAGAGTGAAAACCGGATTGCAAAGGATTAAGGAGAGTTTCTTGTTCGAGAAAATTATTAAGTTGGGAATGGACTAATCTTTCTAGTGGCTTGTCCAGATAGGATAAAATGGATATTTTATATCCTTCAGTTTTCCGATAGTCGGAAACTGAAGAAGGAGAAGGTACTTTGCTCAATGGTTGGACCAGGACTTTGGGCAGGATGTGCAGAAAGGCAGGAAGACTGGTGAGGAGACAAAGGTTGATGATCTTTAGTTATGGACTTGAGGACTGCTGAGATTAAATCATCTGGGGAAACATTTGAGAAATAAAAGTTATTGGGATCAAATGGGATTTTAGGGATTTGAAAAGAGGAAAAGTCGCATAAGGTTGTTGAAGGAGGAGGAGCAGCAAAGAAAGAGTTAAGATCATCCGGAGGGACAGGGTAATAGGGACAGAATTTGGAGCTTACAACGGAGAGGTTCTGAAGGATATTCCATTCGGATATAGGATCTGGTGCTTGGGATAGGTCCTTAATTATTAATAAAAAAATCAGCTACATATCCACGTACAATTCGAAACCAATAAAATAAACTATTATTCGGATACGGGCCATGTCGGATAATGTAAAACATAAAAATCCTGAAAAATCAAATCACGATTCACGACAAGTTACCAGGGTAAAAACTTAGGCCGGTCAGAGAGGATTGCTTCTGATTGCTTCCGACTCACTGGATGTGGTGAGCGGGAAGATAATCGCAGAAAACCTGGTCTCTGTAAAAAGCTCTCCAAGTTTTACAAAGCCGAAAACATTCATTGATCGCCTCTCGCCCACCCCATTTTATCCCTTTTTTTCATCACATCGTATAGAACTTATACTTTAGATCATAAAGATAATCATCATAAAGATAGGTGATAATTTTTTTTAACAGACAATTGATAGTAGCTCAAAGTAATAACAGATAGAAAAACTTCAAGAGCAGATATAAATTGTATCGACTTGTCTGGAAACGAATTCGGTCGAGACATCAAAGACCCTTCAATTTATTCAGTAGATGGATTGGTTGGTATTCCTGTTAAGGGCTTCGACCTCTGTATCAATTTCCCTAGAGAATTAAAGAAAATTATTATACTCAAATGTGATTCACAATATTTTTCTTCTTTTTGTGGAACAATAAAAATAAACTTTTTAAAAGTTACCTCTTGTATTCCTGCTTTTACTCTTAATTGTATTTTAATTTAATGGAGCATTTTCAATTCAAGAAGTCATTACTTCATTGAGTAAGTGGTACTTTCCCCGGCTTTGGAGAGAAAGTCACTTTGCTTGTAAATGTTAACTTTTTTTTATTAGATTGTAAGAGTTTTAGTTGACCGTATTTAATTAATTAAATAGTCCGGTTTTTGGTCACGAAAGGTATACTAATTAGGAGAAAAAAAATAAAAATATTAATAAGTCATCTCTTCATTCTAAAAACATCTCGTCCCAACCAGCGAACGTTTACGGATACCAGTACAATTAAGTTTTTTTTCGCTGTTACAAATAATGGTAGTGAAAGCGATGATATTTTTAAAAAACTACCAAGAACAGGTGTAAAATAACATACACATAATATAAAAAAATTATGAACATTATAAGAATTTAAAAGTAAATTGTAGGAACATACTTCGGGTGAAAGTCAATAAAGGTATCAAAATAGTAGAAGAAAACTATTTATTGTTAACCGACATTTCGCTAATTTACTACTTTAAATTAATTATTATTTGGCTGAATTTATTACTAATTAAGTCGTCGGTGACCCGCCTTGTTCATCATCAGCACAACTTAAAAATCAAATTCTGGTGCAATCAGGAGCCTGGATGATACAAATATCAAGGAGGCTCAACCGTTCCACTTCACTCACCACTCATCCCTAATTTAGAAATATATTTGACTGAGTTTAATAAAATCGCTAAGGTGTTTACAACAATTGTTTTAGTTAGTAGATCATTTCTTATAATTGGAGAGTCAATAACTACGAAGTAAAAATATTTCAAGCCTTTCAAATATAAAGTGTATTTTTAAAATTAATTATCAAAAATGTGTTAGAAGTCTGAATTGTATCTTACTAAGATTTAATACTTTTTTTAAAGTAGTTTGTAACTAAACTGAAGATTGCCGAAAACAATTTTTCTCCATTAGGTCTATATAAATAAAATTTTGGTTTGGAAAAACAAAAATCATCAACACATTTGATGATCCATTTATATATTTTAGTTTGTGTCAGTGATTTAATTTATCATTGTTTTTTTTATCTATTGCTATCATATGATTAGTTAAATAAATATCTTATCTCATAATGTTCTTACATCTCGATTCAGGGTGCGTACTCCAGACTGAATTTCTTTGCCTCATCATTGAAGACGTACCACCAAAATGCGAACATTTCAAAAACAATTATTATTGTACAGTGTGCGTAATACGCTTTTAAATTAAGCAAAAGGATACCACAAAATATTTCAGTAACTTTAAGGAAAAATAATAGCGGAACAGATAAAAGTAATATCTTTTGTTGCTAGTGTAAATTTATTTAAAGAGATATGATTTTCAATTAGTTGGAAATTATAGTCTGTTAAATAAAACTAAGTTATTTATCTGGTCAAATTTTCGATGTGAGCTTTTCAACTCATCATTGATTTTCAAAGCCCCACGATATCGCTGTCCCAGTTCAACAGTGTAAAATCTCAAAAAATGGTTATTTGGAGAAATTCTTGTAATCTTAGCAAAAAGGGTAAGACCTATGCAGTTCAAAACTGTAATGTCTGCAAGGATTTTTTTTTACTGAGGTTTTATGACATATATTTATCTTACCCTAACTACTACGATTATATTCATATTTCAAATTCACTCATCTTTTGAACGAGAGGAAAGATTTTGTTGCTTTTTTTCTTCATTCTACAGATTCCTAACCCCCGCTCATATTGAGATCCCCTTTGCAGGATCGTGGCTACACAATATCCTAACAAAAATCCTGTTTTTGTCGGTTAAGTGTAAAAAAAAAAAAATGTAATTTTGCAGATAGGACAACAATACTAAGGGTGGAATAATTCTTTTGGTAGAAAATTATTCTCCTAATTAGATAAAAAAAAATACTTTTAATTAGGAAGTTGTTTTCAGATTCTTTTTTTTTTTTTTAAGTAACTATCCAAAACTTTATGGAAAACATCTTTGAATCATGAGATACGTACTATTACTACTAGTGAATATATGTATTACAGCAGTAAATATTACGTAAAAGCTTCGATATCGATCACAGATGGCTACGAAGGGAATACTCGAAATGATTAACTTTCCATAGCTGCAGTTCATGCCTCGATAATTACAAATTAACTTAAAGCTGAAGGCTCTAATTATATGAGTGGATACAAAGAGATACTCCCCGGAGAGGAACCATATTCTCCTCCGATGCCGGTCAAGGAGTGATGTAAGAATGCCCTTGCCTCCCTCCTCTCGAGAAAGTGATTTTCACTTTCGTTCCATGCTCTTCCCCGTACCAGACCGGTCTCATAACGCTATGTAGCCCGTATTAGATATGGGAACACTCTTTATCAGTTTTTTAAAAAATAAAAATATATGAATATCGAAATAAATAAACATATTTACAATCGAAATATGCTGAATTATATTATAATTGGTTGTTCAGAATTAGCTATAAAAATTGTTTAATCCCTTTAACACATGTTGAAAGTTTATAAAAAATTAATAAACTGTCAGTTTTGGATGGTAGGCACTATTAACATATTTACATATTTGTAATGTATTGATTGAAATTTGTCTCACATGTCGGAGAAAGTGCATTTATAATTTATTTATACATTTCCCTAGATCGGTACGACTCAAAATATTATTTATGATAGCATATTAAAAGTAACAGTCTATGTAAAAATATATTACATCTATAAATACTTGAAATCTATAAACAAATATATGTAATAGATATACTTATATAGTATATTGATAGATTTATTTATTGATAGATATTACAATCTGCCACACAGTTGTGGGCAATAGGTAATATTGATGAATGATCTCATACATACTAAAATAAAAAAAATAAAAATAAAAAATAAAATAAATAAGTAAAAAAAATAAAAAATAAAAAAATAAATAAAAAAAACTCTCTTAAAATATATACAAACAAAAGAATAGACAAATATAGTATATTAGTAAAACATATACACTTAACTTAATAAATAAAAGCAATAAAAAAGGGATTGTCCAACAGATATTTCGTAGAATATAATTAATTAATATACGGCTGTATGTAATAAATCAATGCTAATTGGTTACTGGAGGCGGTAACTAACCACACTGGAAAAAATATATATATCAACTTGGAATTTTTATTATTTGTGCATACTTTGACCACATTTCAATGTTTTGATACCGTTGAAAATATATTTCTCTCATTCTAATAATAATAAATAACACATTTCCTGGTTTTATATAAATAAAATGCTGTTCGAATTTATTGAAACAATTAAAAATGCATATCTGACATTCAATTTTTTTTTTAAATACTTTTTATTTATTGATAGATATCAATCAATTTTAAGGTTCGCTACTTCTTGCGTGTTCCTCCCCCCACTCTTAAATACCAGCTATTCCTATTAATAGCTCATATTAATTCATAAATTATGAAGGGAGTCATTTGTTCTCCTCACATTTCTGCCAAGTTCATTCAAGAAAGTCAGAACTGAGGTGGCCATTTTTAATTCATAACTTCTGTACTTAGTCATGCATAGTTTGAATTCACCTTTTAGTGCAATCATCAGGAACTGCTTATCTACTTAGCTAGCTTTACTTTGAGGGCTGATATCTCAACGAGTATATCTGATTTGAAACAAAAAAAATAATATATGATTAGCTGTATGTCAGAAACTACTATGTACTCATGTCAATCAGTACTCAAGCTGAATACAAGCTAGCTTCAATTTTACTAAATGCACCATGAGATGCAATAGTTTATCATGAATTTCTTCCAAGGAATAATATTTTCCTATACAAATTTAAAAATTGTTAATTTTGAATTTAATTGAAAAAAATCAGGATTTTTATTGATTATTCTGTATCTTAGTAACTATTAGATGTATAGAAATCTTTTAATACCCTAATTGAAGCTTGGTAAATGAATCTAAAAGTATCTGACGATCATTTCGCATAAGTAGCATTTTACTTGGTACTCTGAATAAATTAAACAAAATTTTGATTTTTTGTTATTGTAAGTTACCTTTATTGTGGATTGTACATTCTGTCACATAAATTTGGACACTAGTAACAGAGCTAATAGAACTCAAACAACATATAAATATAACTCACGGCCCTAGTACGATATCTGCTGACAGGCCAAACCTCCAGTTAGTTCTATCACAGCAATATAAAACAAACTATAACAGACAATATGCGAAACGTCGCCACTATAAAGCAGTATTATTGACAGATCCTCAAGACCCACAAACATATGTATCTCCGACAGTCAAGAATAAAATTTATCAATATAGATACATTTGTTATCAATTAGCTCAATGTCGAGATAAAACAATATAAGTTAATGTGTGTGATTCTTTATGTAATTCTTAATTTGGAATGCAATAGAGTATTGATATGATTAATGTTTTTATTTTATTATTGAAGTTAGTTACTTTTTGTTATATATCTATTTTTTTTTCTTAATTTTTATTCATATAGATATCATATGCGAGTGTGTGTTTTATGGTTTTGGTATGAGTGTAATGATTAACTTGATTATCATTTATTTTACTATACTGTGGCAAATTGTAATACCTATCAATAAATAAAATCTATCAAAAAAACAAAACAAAAAAATATGAAATTTTTAATGGTTGAGTTGAATAATAAGGAAATATACCTCATATATTTTTTTTGCGATTAATTTAGCTTTTGTATTTTTTCTAGTTTATTTAATTTTTGCGATTAAATTTTTTCAAAATTAATTTTGGATCTAGGAATTTTTAAAAAAAATTTAATTTCAATAACTCTAATATGTTACTTGTTATTAGGACCCATAACTACTTTCAACTATAATTTTGCGCTAAGTTGTACAATAATAAATATCTTCATAATTTATTTTATTAATCTAAAACGGAGTAAGGAAAAGAAGGATAGGTTGGGGTGACTTATGAAAAGGGGTGGTAATTTATTTTGGCAATTTAGACGAGCAATAGGCCGACCTTAGGCTATTCTTTATCAAGCCGTGATCAATAGCTGTGACGTCTATCCTCCCCTGGAGTACTGTCTTCTCGCCCTCTTCCTCTCTCTTCCAATACATCCTCACAAAATACAATTTGTATTAGTTTTTTTTATCTTTCATTTTTTATTTACAATCACATTACAATGTACATTTAAAATCAGCAAATGAGATGTTCTATCCATGGCATGAGCTGGCATGAGGGAGATAGCACCCAGTGGTGCATCCTTCTGACGTTAAGTTAATTATTTTATTACACTAGGAGGTCCCGCATCCAACTCCTCTTCAGCCTACGCCGAGTTACGTCAGGAATGTAATGTGTTGCCATAAATTTATATGTCGTATAAATTTATTGAAATGTCCAGGTAGCGTGTTGTGAAACCGCTTGTAAGTCGTATTAATGTGGTCCATTACAGTCGGAATGCGTAGGTCGGTATGAACGGTCTCGTTTGAAACATAAAGAGGTGAGTTCGTTGCCAGTCTTAAAAATTTTGTATTTTCTTAATCTGTGTCTTTTTAGCAGGTCCATAAATTTGGCAGGCGTAAGTCCATATGGATTTTAGTAAGTAATTGTATATGATAAGTTTCTGTCTGAGGGATAATTTAGAATCTGTGTTGTGGAATATAATTGCCTCAGTCGGAAATTTAGCGTTTTACGTTTTGTCTTGACGTGTGGGCTCCATGTCAACCTTATGTCATAGGTAAGTCCTAAATAAGTTACTGTGTTTATTTGTGGTATAGGGTGGATGACTCTCAATGTAAACTGAAGGGCATGTTTTGTGTAGTAGAGTAAATGTTACATGTTGTGACTTGTCGTGATTAATCTTATTATTTCATTTATATGGACCATTATCCCAGAAAGTGTGAAACGCTGTCCTGCTAGTACTTCCAATTTCAATAAATATATAAAAATCAGAAGCTATATCTCGATAAACTTTCTACATCTTGCATCATTTAATAATTTAATTAAATAATTTTAGAAATAATAATTTCAGACGTCAAAATGTCAGTTCACCTCATCTTGATCTAATCCAACCACTTCGATTTGGATCTATATGGATAAGATTTTTAAGTTTTATGTGTTAAGAAAATCAAATGATCTTGATAAATATGTTTATTTTAAAACAAATATGTATATAGAGATGTTTCAAATAAAATAATTAAAAAAAAGAGAAATTCAACTTATGAAGTTTAAAAAAAACAAAAAAAAAACACAAGAAATTCTAGACAATTTTTAATTTGTTGAATAAAGAGAAAAACACGTTCAACTGTAATGGTTTTAATTCTCCATCTTCATCAATTACTTCCATAAATTTCCATGCGAGATCCATTCTCAAGTTTTCAAAAACCAATTGTCGACGATTGTGTTTACGTCCGTATGGTGAGTATATTTGAGAGTAATAATATTTCTAAAACTAAGCTTCCCAGAAAGCAATTGAAGACTGGATTTTTTTATTTTCATAAATTTTTTCACGTTTTGACTATATACAATTTTTGAATCAACTCTTACCGGACCCTCCCCCTAACAGCAGCTCTGAGCTCTGTACTTAATTTAATGAATACATTTTCTTTTATAATCTCTGTTGTAATCTTGATAAAATTAATTTTGGTTCCTTCATCTTTTTATTACATCCACAAAGATATATTCCATAGTTGTTTATTATTTTACTTATACAAATAATAATGAATATGTTTGTTTTATTTTTTAACTTAAGTTGATGGGGAGTTACAAAAAAATCTGAGACATGAAAATTAGCATTTTATAAGAAATGGTATATTTACAAAAAAAAACAGATAAAAAATGTTCGTTTTTTAAAAAAATTATAATTAATATTTTTTTTTTTATTAGTAGAAGAATAAGGCATAATTTATTGATGAAATGTATGTGTATAAATTCTTTGTTTCTGGTACATAATCAATCAAATGTTGGAATAAAATGATTAGAGAAATTTTGCATTCCATCTTTCTAACACGTCATTTAGTAACACATTTATGATCAAAATCAATTTTCCCCTGATCTCTCCATCAAAACCACTCACGATTCGACACCCACGGGCGATATTTGGAATGATATGTCCAATTTGGCCTGGGGGGATTGGGTTTGAAGGATCGCGAGGAGCTTGATTGAAATCCGATGCGACCCTAATGGTGTGGGCAATTAATTGGAAGAAACTAAATAAGAGATTCTCTTCTATTTCACTGAGCACTCTTCCCCTCTCTGACGTTTCATCAATATATTATCTTAGAATTCAATTAAACAATTTGCTCGTCAGAATTTTATAGCTATTTTAAAAAAATACAATAACTTTATTAACAATTTTTCATCAGGTTAAATATTTTAAAAAAAATCAAAATATATGCCTTATTTTTGTCAAAATTCTGTGACAAAAAATCTTTATTCAATTAATTTGAATTCCTGTTGGTATATTCCTCGCAATACTAATTCATTTTTTTTTAATTTAATATATTTATTGAAATTCACAACCATACATTATAATACATTTGTTCTATATTTTATAATACATAAATTTGATCTCAGTTATAATGGATTGATACAGGTATGTAAGTAGCACTCAGCATACAGGTAGTGACGTTTTTACATTAGCAGGTCTCTTGGCGATTACATATGGCGATTACATTGGCGATACATAACATTAAAGTCTTTATGGATGATTTTATTGGTGATAAAGTAAGGAGCATTGAGGATTTTGGATTGGAAGGTTTAGTTGAGACCCAAAGCACAACTCTGTATGTCCTTATAGTCATGTACATTAGCTTTTTTTAATGAATTGGAATTTTAAACCGTTTGTCCAGATGTAGTCCAAGGTAGCGGATCTGTTTAACAGGGGTAAGAGCAATATTTTTAAAGGAAACTGTATGTTAAATAAGAATTAATTGATTTAAGTATTCACAAACTGTATAAAACAGGATATGAGTAACAATAGAAATGGAAGCGATTTCTATGATATAGATATAGGAGGAAATTCATTTGAACCGGTAGAAAGATTTAACTATTCAGGGCCTACAGTAACTAGAAAAAAAATAATTGATCAGGAAATATAAGCGCGATCAAAGACACAAAATACTTGCTCTTTTTCAATTTCGAATTACTTAGCCTGCGGCTTCTGTCCAGAAGCTAAAAAATTAAAATTGACCAAACTATGATCTTTACTACTAATCTTTACGGAAGCGTGGTCTCTTACACTAAGAGAAAAATAGAGTTATAAGGTTTTAGAATATTGCCCAAAATAATCAGACCAAAAACCAGACTTTAATCGGAAAATTTAGAACGTTACAACTGATATGCTAGATTCAGATTCGGAAAGGCTTTACCGGACGGTTATTTGTAGATAACGATTGGTGGTATCGGCATCGAACTTTTGTGTTCGCAACTCTTTACTATTATTATTCAGAGGCTCCGTCTCTACTAATATATACTCGTACTTTATGATGAACTAGAGTCTGCTCAGTATAACTTAAGTCTCGTGCGTTATCTTAGTGTATGAAAACAGTAGTGCCCAGCTTATGGTTCAAATATACGTAAGGATGTTGGGTTTTAAATACGACTTATAATTTACTAACTTATCCCTTTCATGTATTTTTTTTCTAAACAAAGGTAATTGGATAGTATAATTCGTGTTAAAATTTTGAAAAAAATTAATTCAGATAACGAAATTATAACCTGAAATCTGTAAGTTAAAATTCGTTAATAAGATTCCATAATTTATTTGCCTTTCTTTTTTGGCATTTTCTTGGCCATATTCTTTTCGGAAAAGTATTAGTTAAGTGCTCTGTGGTTTAATATCCATCGATGCCATTATTTTATCTTTAATAATTGGCAATATTGATCAATATGGTTGTGTTTGAATCACTCAATAGAAATTAAGTTTACTGTATTAAAAAATGATTGAAAAGTTAGGGATGAAGGAACAAACATAATTTAACAACAGTCCAAATTACATTTCGGGCTCATCGTACGAAATTCTAAACCTGGAGGTATAGATTAGAATAGCGGTGGTGTTAGATTTTTCAATATGAAAATTAACTTCCAATTAATTTTTTTTCAATCATAAATATTAATTTTTAAATATTGTTAACTAAATCATCGAATTTCTGTCGTATTCTAACAATCTAAAATCCTTAATTCTTACTTCGTCACAAATGAAATCATCCATAATGACCTCAATGCTCTATATGTTGCCGATCCTATATGACCAAAACAATATATCAATCCTTTCATAATAAACTCCTCACCAGCCAAAACCAATTTATTTCTAACCTTGCCTTCTCTTCAATACCTGGTGTCTACAAAGATGTTCACAAGACCTTCTTCTCCAGAAATGGAGTTCTATTGGAGTTCTACCAATGACTTCTCTGAAATGATTACTGTCTTCTCTGACAGTAGTGTGCCATTGTAATATGACACATTACACTTATCATTTGAATATTAATTTAATACAGTTATAAATTTTAATACATAAATAAAAAAAATAATATTTCAAAAGTTTTACTATTCGATTACCTTAGAATAATACTATCGTCTAAAGAGCCTGATTTGAAGTACATGTACGATTCAAATATGGACAAAAATGTTTTATTTCTTGGCCCTTATATTTATAGACTGGTTAAATGAACATTAACAGATTTAAAACATTATTTAGCTGATCTTGAAAAAACAGGAAATTTGCCTAACAAAGATTTAAGTGCTCTTTCTGGTTTGATCCATTCAAAATTGTGTTAAATATTTTTTTAATGTCATAAGTTCCTTCAAAAAATTGATGTAGTTACTCCATATATTATTTTTGAAGTTCATTTCAGATATTTCTGATTTTTATTATTACGTTTATGGCTATACGATTTTTCCCACTCTTTTGTCGTAATTTTTATTCAATTTATGCATTTAAAAATTAGTATAATTCTAATATAAACACATTTAGAAACGGTTTTACAACTATTATTTTTATTCATCCAATGCCATTGTCAGATGAAGGAAATTCTTTTCTTGGTTTCCGTTTTTATTGACTAATGCATTTTCATCCGCCTGCTAATAGATAGTAAAAAGAATATTGATAGTAAATATTTTCGCTATACCAGCCGGATGTCGTGAGCGATGGACGGAAGGCGTGAAATCGTGAACGATGGAGGAAATTGTTGTTGAGCAATGATGAATAGATCGCTGTCGGATAAATTTCTAAGGACAGCAATCGGATGAGAAAGTTATAATATTATTGTCTATTTTCTGATGCGGTATTTTCTTATATTTTACACATTAACATGTTTAATATCTTGTAATTCTGTTTGGTGTTTAAGTACACTGTTGTTATAAAATGTTCAATCATGCTTTCACGCCTTATTTGAGAATTCTATAAAATTTCGATAAATACATAAATCCTCTCTCGTTTTTCTCCACTTCGACCATGGTTACTTGGTCTACGAAGAGCTAATTTAGATATATGCTAAGTTAGATATGAGTCTGAAGAGCCTCATGGATCACTAAATAAGATTAATCTTCGGGTTTCCAAGGAGTTCTCACGTCTTTTGTTGGTAATATCGGGTTAAAGTAGCTTTATCATACTTCTGATAGCAGTACCTTCTTGGTATTTTACTCTTTAAAATCTTTAAAACAAAAAATCGTACCTACATCCTCCCTAAGTTCATCCATCTATTCACTAAATACTAGATCCCAACCAATTGACTTATACATGTCCTCTTACAGAACCGCCACTCTTAGCAAATCATTTATCATACGTACAACCTTCTTCTGGAATTATTATTGTATCAATATTCGCTAAAACTGCTTCGTTTTTTCTTTTAAACAACATCTAGTTTTATAAGGCGTGTTGATAAATCCTCACGTCATTTTGGACAATAATAATTAAAACAGGTGGTATAATAACTTCGTGATAATTAGTTACTATATTTTTCAAGGATTTTTTTATAAACAAATATTGAGCTATGGAACTGCAAAGTGTTTTTTTTTTCAAAATATCGAATGGGACTGTTTCCAAGAATGTGAATGGGGTCGTCCGAATGATCCCTAATAAGAGGGATTGGGGTGGACTGAAATGGGAATTGGTTCTCTTTATGTTGACTTGATTGGCTACGTTTGACTAAGTAACTAGCGAGCGAAATTCAAAACCCGTAGCCCACGCGGTAATTTCACACCCTTGATCTTCGAGAATCACTCGGAGTGGAGTAACTCCATCCAATTACGCCTCTATTTCCTGCTTTATTCATAACACGGAGTTTTGTCTTTGTTGAATGTTAAATGCAACGTTTAAGCAATTAATCTTTTGAATGTTCGGCGCTAAAACTAATTCACTAACCTCAAGATATCGTTTTCACAGAATGTTAATATAGTTTATCATTCTATTACAGACGTTAACAAATGAGAAATGAAATTTAACCATGTTGCAACATATTTTAGAGATATTTTTATATCCATGAAAGTTTTGGGATTATTAAAATAAATATTTTATATAGGAATGTATATATACGCATATTGGTTATTGTAGAAAATTAGATCATTACACTGCTGAATATTATAATTTTTTATTATTAGAGCGGCTTAGTTATTATATTTGTCATAATTAAATGTTTGAATTAAATACAAATAGAAAGGTGTAAATATGTTATGTTTTTAGTTTGGTTTGTTTGTTTTGACAGGGCGTTTAACAGCTTGGTTATCAACGCCCGTTGGTTGTTTGATTTGGTAAGACCTTTGGCATGGTTTGCGGATCCGCACCAGTGGGACTCATTTCCCTCATTTTAGAAATTTTATCTAGCTAGACAATTATAATTTGTTCAATAATCGTAACGATAGTGGAAAGGTTGGGGAAGGATGATGAAAAGCAGATAAATAACTATTCTAATTTAAAAAATAAGGCAAGATAAATAGATAATTATAATAATTAATGGCTGATTATAAGTTAGTCTTGTGGGTGAATTTAATGACTCTTTCTATAACGGAATCGTCGTTTCTCAACGCCATTGGAACATTTATTGGTATCCCTAACTGGTTCAGAGTTAATTTCTAGTGACGACATTCTCCAAAAATCTGTTTGTCGGTCAGATTACTATGACATTTCGAGCATTTTGGTGGGGCTTCCCCTGTTATCAGGTGGATGTGTCTCATTTGGGTATGTCCTATTCTGAGTCGGGTGATCACTACTTCTTCGCGGCGTCTACTTCGGTTTGATGTAATCCAGGACTTCACATCTTTCTTTATAGAATTCAACTTACTTAGTGGACTTTCATTCCACATTCCTTGACATCTTTTATTTATACATTCCTTTAATTGGCGAACAAGTTACTGTGGAGTTAAGAATGCTGTGGAGGACTAGCGCTTCTCTAGCAGCATCTCAATTCCTGTAATACCAACATGCCCAGGAGCCCAGATGAAGTAGACTGATTTACCCATTTGTTTTAGCATTATTAAGTATTCATGAATTCGTCGAACGAGTGGGTGAACTGAATACATTATATCTAGTCCTTGAAGAGCGCTAATGGAGTCCGTTATTATTACTATATTGCCATTTGGTATATTTTAATGCAAAAGTAAAGGGCGGATGCTATGGAATTTAGTTCTGCGGTATAAACATTAGAGAGATGATGCAGTTTTCTCTGGATTGTGTTTTGTGTCACAAAGGAAGATCCTATTGCGTTATCTGACTTCGAGCCATCTGTATATTTAGCGGTATGTTCTGGTAGAGTTTGTAGCAGTTTTCGGAACTTTTCTTGATATTTTGACGTTGTTGTATTTTGTTTGCGGTATTTAGATAGTTAGAGATTTACATTTGGACGTTGGTAGGTCCAGGGGGGCGTGTTATTTTGTGGTACGTTAGTGGCTATTGCTTTTAATTCTGTGACAGTGGCCGATAATCGTTCAGCGAGAGGTAGTATTGTATTTATCTTCTGTTGGAACTGTCTAGAGAATTTCCGATTAAAAATTTACTTATAAGTTAGATGCGAGGGTTGCAGCCATAGTCGGGAACAATAATTTGTAGCTAATATTTGTCGTCTAAATAGAAGGGGTGATATTCCAGATTCAGCACAAAAACTTAAGATTGGACTGGTCCTAAAGGCACCTGTGGCAATGCGAATTCCGGTGTTCTGAACGGTGTCAAGTTTGACAAGGCTTTGGAAGCGAGCTGAACAATACACTAAACTTCCATAATCAAGTTTGGAAGCGGAAGGCTATGTATATTTTCAACATCATTGATCTATCAGCTCCCCAAGATGTTTTGCCGAGGACTTTTGAGATTTTAATTTTATCTACGCATGTGTTTCTAAGTATACTGATATGGTAGTTCCAAGAAAGACGCCTATCGAATATCAGGCCTAAAAACCTTTCGTTCTTAGTTTGGTAATTATTTATAAGTAATATGCGTAATTCCTTATTAATTAGATAAATAAAATGTTTAAATCTATTTAAACATTAACCCAAAAAGAAACCCAATGGTAACCAGATTGTACAGGTGGCAGTAGCTTTGCGTTGAGTATATGTTTAACCGTAAATGCATAAAATATTAAAACATTCGCGTATATACTTAAACTGAAGGTTGTCAAATAATTTGTAACTTAATTTAATTGTTATTTAACTTAAATATCATAACAGTCCTTATCTAAATGGTAAAAAAAAAATCGTTCAATGTCATACTATCAGGTCCGATAGAGAGCTCATTGGATATCCATAGAAGTAAAGGGATTTAATAAATATGCTGTTTTTCAGAGGAAGTTGTTCGGTAGTTCAGACGCCTTTGAACCGTTAACAGTCTTTTTAGTTAAAGATTTTGGAAAGCCATTTACAAACAGCGGTCAGTTTAGTTGCTAGCATGCCTTTAAAAACGTAACTCCCTCCTTTTATAAGTAATATAAGAAGTTCAATTTCTTGAGACTGGTATTTATTTATTAAATAAATCAAATGGTATCCTTTATTTATATTAGAATCCTTTTGAATTAAATTAATAACAAGCCTGACCTGAGTTTATTAAAAGTTATGAATAGTTTGTTTGTATGATATTGATAGTGTAGATTAATCGAAAATTAAAAGTTTTAAAAATTAATGAAGTTTTGAAAAAAATAGGTAACTAAACAAGCTTAGGTATACTTATTAATAATTAACATGATTTTCTATTAATTGACTTTTTCATAGGGTGATTTTGACTTATAATTAATGACCTGGGCAGAATAGCCTGCAAAACATTTTTAAATTTTGATTCGAAGTTAGAATTTGTATTTGAAGGTATGTTATATTATTAGTAATAATGTTGTTGTTATAATTGTTACAAATGAATGTATAATAAGCTGCTAACTGTTTAGATTGTCCTTGAGAATGGCTGAATTGGCCACTATTGATATAATAAAGAGTGTAAAGACTAAAAAAAGATATCGTTTGATTTATTTAATTAATATATAATATTCGCATTTTTTCATATACATATAATCATGGGAATTTTCTTCTCAAATAAACTTTTTTTTTTATAACTGCGAAACCACATCTTGTAATATGATTTTGCAAAAAGAATTATTCAATGCGAAAAACTATAATAAAACAATTTTGAAATATTTATCAGACTCTAGAATAAAAACATTTTTGAAAAATTAGTAGCAAAAAAAATAGGAACATATAAAATTATCAAAAAATAGATACCTGTTGCATGTTAATTAATTAGAAGCATTAATGATAAATTAACATAAATATGCCTTTAATTATAGATAATGTATAGTGATTTTTATAATAATGGTTCCTAGCTATTTTAAATGAGTTGAAGTGCTCCTGAAATAGGAGAAATACCCGACCATGCAAACATTAAAGAGTATTGGTCAGGTTGTGCACACTGTACACATTTTGTTTATTCTGGGTTAATTATAATTTTATTCGCATATAATGATTTACTAAGAACAACAAATTTCTACAAAAAGTAAATTTATTACTCTAATTTACAATTTTTTCTAGGTTGTTTTCATTTTTCAGAATTTAATAATAGATCAACTGGTTCTTTAAAAAAAATATTTTTTTTAAGAAAATGATAAAACATAATACTGAAAATATAATTGTATAATTCCACTACATGCAAATTTTTATTTTTTTACTTTGGGTTATTTTTTCTGTAGATGCAAGAAGCATTAAAATTATTAACACTTTCAAAAGATTCAATGCAACCAGATAAATATAGAGTGATAAAATTTTATTCTAACATTATAGACATTTTAAATAAAGTCTAATAAAATACATAAGTATAGTTTATTACATCATTGCTTCATTTATTTTCTATTATATTCCTTAATAATTAATAAATACTAAATTGTTGTTAATTATCTTTCTTCTAGGCTATTTTATTTTTAAATTAAACTAAATTTAATATAGATGTCACTTAACATCCCAACCAATCCTAACACTATCCTCACCACGTATGCTGATGACACATGTGTGCTCGTAGTTAATAATATCCCTTTAATTGTATTCCAAATTCTCTAATCCAATATCACAGCCCTCGAATAATGATGTAATTAGAGGAATAAAACAAAACCCATCAAATTTACTCTTCGTCGTAAACCTGCCGACTGCCCAACAGTATACTTTAATAATGTTGCTCTTACCCCGGTTGAACAGATCCACTACTACAGACTACAGCTGGACAAAAGATTAACTAGAAATCCTCACACAAATCTGAAGACAGTAAACTGCACGTCGATTTCGACTATTACAGCACTTACTAGCCAAACGGTCTAAACTTCCAATTCATTACAAAATACTGATTAACATGACAATAATAAGACCTATCTGGACGAACTGAGTTGAGCTTTGAGGCTCCACTAAACCTTAGAATTGCCCTCGTATCCAATCTTTACAATCTACAATGCCTAGTAAAATCCTTAATGCTCCTTACTTTGTCACAAATAAAATCATCCATAAAGACCTTAATGTTCCATATGTAACCAATCTAACCTGAACTACATATCAATCCTTCCATTATAAACTACCTAACCACTCAAACCCATTATTTTCTAATCTTGCTTCCTCTTTTATTCCGGACAATCCTCCGAGGCGTCTGAAAAGAAGATGGCCTTAAGACCTTATATAGTAAAAATGTTCTTAGAGTGCTACCAATGGGTAATTTCTCTACATGCTTGTACCATACCACTATGATAATACTTTAAATTTACTTGATGTATTTTATGTACAGTTGTAAATATCAATAAATAAATTTTTAAAAAATATATATAAGTGATTATAATAATATTCTCATATCATAAAATTTAACTTAATTTCCGTTAAAACGTTATTGACAAAAACATTCGAAAGATAATTTAATGACTAGTTTAAAATGAAAATATAATAATGTAAAAATAATAACAACATTAAATACTGCGATTTATGGCGCGGATGGCCGATAACAAAAAAAAATTATGTTTCTTTTTTCATCCAAATGTTTTCAGATTTGAGAAATCTTAAATTAAATATTTATTTATTCTTACTTTCAATTGAAAAATTAATTTATTAAATTCTGAAAACTACCAAAATTCAAGGCTTAGAAACATTAAAATATGTATAAAGGGTATTTAAAATATCTATAAAGCAAAATTCTGTTTTTTATACATCATATATCACCTTTATTCACTTGAATAGTAGATATAAATATTACTGATAGAACAGTAATAAAATCTAAAAAAAAAAGTGAGTACAAATCTTGTTAACCACAGCGATCTATTTTGATTAATATATCAAGTAAATTGTGTTTTGTAATATATGCATGAAATGTTTCTGAATTACATCGCTCTCCAACGCGAATGCAGTTTATGGACAGGGTTGCATAAAGGATTTGCGGTCAGCAATCAATTTCTAAAGTACTTTGCAGGTAGGTGGGGGACCTTGATGGATGAACTGTGATGCAATGTATTTATCCTATAAGTCTGATTAAGTAATACGTGATATCAGTACTGATATAACCGATACGATTCGCATTGAAATTGTATCTTTAAAATGCTTATATATTTAATTAAAATTTAAAAAAGTTATCCTTTATTTATACTATTTTTATATCTCCTGCAATTTTATTTTAACCCGATTTAAAAAATGTATTCCACAAAATGTTCTCTAATGTAGTTAATTAATTAATTATTTTGGTAATCCACAGTTATTTGGTCAATTATGTTGACTGCACATCACGAGGAATGTACTAGCAGTAATCCAAGGCATGCTTGTTATTTATTATCGAGCCCATAAATCATTGTTGCCATTTGAGACGACCGGAAGATAGCACGAGGGGGTGAAAGCAGATTAGCCTCAGGGCGAAGGGAAAATTCAAACCCGTTTTTCCGACGCTCACTTCCTGTTCTAAAACATGTTGAGTGTGTTCTGATGTTCCTCATTGTTGATGTTTTCTTTATTGAGGAGACTCGTCTAAAACTATTTGTTGCTTTAGTGTTGAGTAATTTATCTTGTTAAATGAAGGGAACAATGGAATCAACACATTAAGCGATTAGTCTAGCGAAATCTTTGTTTTACTTAAGAATATTCATTCATATCTTTCTTTATGTTGCCCATTACATATGATTCTTCTAATCATATTGTATTATATAAGAAAACATCTCTTGCTATATCTCATAGGATGCCTTCCAAATTATCTGCAATCTCATATTGTATAACCTTTTTTTTTGTCAACGTCCATAGTAAGGTCGTGTTTAGACAAATGGATTATAGAACGAAAAGGCTAATAGGCTAGAAAAAATGGCAAATCTTAACTTTTATTTATAAACGTTATAGATAAAATTCAATTTATTAAAAATTATATATTAATTTTCACCACTTCTCAGTTTGGAAATATTCGTCAAAAAAGTTTTGGAAAAATTATTATTTTTTTTTTAAGTTCTGTTGTGAGTTTTGAAGCTTCCAAAGAGTTCTAACAAATATCCTTAATAATCAAAGTACTAAAGTTGACAGCAAATAAGTTATAGGGGGTCAAATTTGCACAAAACGTGAAGTTAACCACACGTATCTTAGAATGGTATTTTTCATATCTTAAACAACAGAGCTATTTCTGATAAATATTGATAGGAATTTGATAAAAAGTGTCGAATGGTCCAGAGAATCAATAGCATTAGAGAAGTAAAGAAGTATTAGTACTGTCAGTTTATTCACCCAGTGATTTTGACTAAAACAGATTTAAGTGGAGAAACCGAGTCAGAAACCACATTAGGGAGGAGCGAGTGAATGGGTCAAGGAAATTGGATATTACTGAATGAATAATTCTTTCTAGTAGTTTGGTGAGTAGGAAGGCTGGATTTTTTGTTAATGGGATGGATTCGGGCTAATTTTCGGGATGTGGGAAAAGCTGAGAGGGGAAAATTACAGATGAGAAGAATCGGCAGGATTGAAGAGAGACATTTATGTCATGTTGACGGGAATTCCATCAAACACTGTGGCGGTTGGTACGGGATTTCATTGCGGAGGAGATAAGGTCGGTAGGGCAAATGTCGGAAAAATAGAAATTATCTCAATTGAATATGGTAACTAGAAAAGGTAGAAAGAAGTGGGCGGAGAAAAGGTAGATGAAGCAGATGAATAGTTTGAGTCTTATCCTTGAGCTTCTAGTACGTGAGCCGAGAAGAAAAAAAGGCAGTTATCTCACCCCAATTTTTGATTACATTAATGAAAACTATGTATAATTAAAAGTCAAATTGATGAGTCAGCCAAGTATAAGTTGGGGGAATAAAAAATAGCGCCTGTTTCAAAACCTTAATAAACACTAATTTTTCATTCGGATCTCTATATCTTAAAAACTACCAACACTAAAAAATCTAAGAGAACATTATTTGAAGTAGAGTATATTTTCTGAAATATTAGCCCCAAAAGAGCTATTTACGTCCAATAATTCTCGAGATATAGCTTTTGAAAAAGCAAAATTTCTTAAAAATCTACTGAATGGTTAGTAGTTAGTTAATTTACTTTGAGAATTTTATATCTCAGAAACGAAGTGACGTACAGATGTCTAATAGCACCCAAATTAAAGCTAGTTTAATGGACTATAAAGACGTTTATGACCTTTACCTTCGTAGGAATCGTAGTTTTCATGATATTTGCTAAAATAAATTGATTTATAGTTGTTCGGACAATAAGTTTGATTAATGAAAAACTTCATTCCAGAAACCATTGGACGTACAGATGTCTGCCAGCGCTCAAATTAAAGCTAGTTAAATTTACTACAAAATAGTTAAATATGTTTATCTTTGTAGGAGTAGTAGTTTTTATGATATTTGACAAAATAAACTCACATAATGTAATTTCTTGTTGTTCGTATAAAATGTTGGATTTTTGAAAAAAATATATCTCTAGATCCATAAGACGCACACATGTCTGCCAATACTCAAAATAAAGGAAATTCAACTTGCTATAAAGTAGTTTATGACAATTATCTTCGTAGGGGTATTAGTTTTATGATATTCACATATGAATATGAATTTAGCAAATGTAAATTTGTCCGAACAACTATAAATCAATTTATTTTAGTAAATTTTGTGTAAACTATTACTCCTACGAATATAAACATCATAAAGATAACATTTATAGCTCATTAAACTAGCTTTAATTTGAGTGCTAATAGACATCTGTACGTCTAATGGTTTTAGAGAAATAAATTTTTCTAAATAAATTTCACTATCTACTGATCTTTCAGTACGTCCCATACAACATTTTTATGAAATGTTGCTTTTTAAAAAGCTATATCTCGAAAACTATTTAATGTAAATGACTATATTAGAGCTCATATTTTAGCTAATTTACTCTTCTTTAAATGACGTTCTCTTAGGTTTTCTTGTGTTGTTCCTACTTTTTAAGATATAGAGCTCCGAATGAAAAATTAGTTTTTTTTTATCGCTTTGAAACAGCCGCCATTTTTTATTCCCCCTACCTATACTTGGCAGACTCATCAATTTTGACTATTAATTATATATAGTTTTCATTAAAGTAATCAAATATTGGGTGAGATAACTGCCTTTTTTCTCCTCTTGGGCTCTTGTACTATCCAGGGCCTGGGGCAGGTTGTCCCCTTTGCCCTTCTCCCCACTTAAACTAAACATTCTCTTCTCTCAGAATAATTCATATCTCGATGACGAAATCGTTTCCTACGGAAATGATTCTATTA
>NW_027107476.1:517517-520539 GCF_000696795.3 Halyomorpha halys
TAGCTTGTTTCTCAATTTTGGCAGATTTCCTTGGATCTCTACTAACGTTCTTGTCACAAAAATTATACCACTATATTTTAACAACAAAAACAATCTATTTTTATATTTAAAAAATGAGATGAAACTTATTAAAGGCGTTCATTATAGCTTGTTTCTCAATTTTGGCAGATTTCCTTGGATCTCTACTAACGTTCTTGTCACAAAAATTATACCACTATCAGATAAGGATTCAAGCTATCGATTGTTAGTTTTTATGATATTTAGGTATACTGCATATAAAATAAACCCATGTTCCAGTTCTAAGAAGAAGATTGATTAAACAAAAATTGATTTAATGTTGAAAATGTAATTAGTCATACAACATTTTCAAAATTAAATCAACTCTTCCTAAATCAATCCTCTTCTTGGAACGGGAGCATGGGTTTTCCTTAATTAACCCTTATCAATACGTTATCTTTTCCTTAATTTTTTTTTACCAATAATTTTAATTTTATTATCGTTCATAAGAAAATTCATACATAAAATAATTTGCCAAAATGGTAAATCTAAAGGAAAGATCATTCATTTCAATAATATTTAAAAGTAAAACAACAATAATCCTTCTTTGTTGGTATATAATATTACCAATAATATTTATATAATAATCTTATCAATAATATACTATTTATATAATATTACCTCATTTTTATAAATAACTAAATCATTTTTTTTTTTAATTAATACAAACAATTAAACCAATAACTAATCGATCTTCTAAGTGTATCAATATTATAAAACATTATGAAGCTTATAAAATTTAATGAAATTATTAACTCACTATGTGCTATAGAACGTAGAAGCAGGCTTAGTATAACATTAAAAGGATAAATCAATTACTTAAGAGCTTTTCCCTAATAGAATTAGCTGTACAGTTAGTAACCTCCACGTGTCTTCGGTTCGTTAATTCTCTATAATCCTTTGTTTATCTCTAAGATATAAAATATTTAATTGGATTCGTCTAATATATCACATCGTCACTAATTTGTAAAATATATTAACAAAATTTTAATGTAGGATTGAATTAGTGATGGTTTGAAGTTTGCATTATGTTTCAATAAATGGATTTTATGCAATTTTTTATAAACATTTCTTCTTCCTGAATCTAACCGGGAATGTTTGTTCTGAGAATATATCATTCCATATTTTATAGCTAGGAATATTCAAGGAATTTTGGGATAATATCAACTTTATTTTTTAAAATATTTATCCCTTGAGTTGATTCAAAATATTTTAATATTCTGATTCTATTATGTTATAGAGGGGTAAAAATATGCCAGTCATTTTCGTATATTTAATAAATTAACTTACACCATCACGTACACGTATAAACTAATTTAATACAAATTAAAATATTGTTTTGATATTATACACCTTAAAATAAATCTATTGGTATATTATTACCCCTTTATACTATGAATAAGATCCACCCTTAGTACAAAATAGGAAAATATATTTTATTCAGAATAAAATAAAGTTGATATTCGTTTTGCGCAACTAAAAAATCCTTTATTGGAAGAGGATAGTTGGCCGTATGAAGTAGATTGTAGGAAGATAGTCCGGGGAGCTGTCAATAAAGGTACCAAAATAGTAAAAGAAAACTAAGATTGAAACAAAGATGTCAACTCAAAGTTGACTGAGATTTGACATCTCTGTTTCAATCTGACAACCATGACGAAGCCCTGCAAAGTTGAGCGAAACGTTGGTTAACAATAAATAGCTTTCTTTTACTATTTTGATATCTTTATTGACATACTATCATCAAACACTATACTTCATACGGTCAACTTATCTTTTTCCACTAAAGGATTTAAAAATCCTTTAAATACAAATTTTCATAGTAATTGAGAATTAAAACTTTTTTTTTGCTAAAAATACTTGACCGATAGCAAAACGCCTAACTAAATTTTTGTCTTTAATTTTTTTTTTTTCAAAATAATATTAAATTTATTGATTTCAATACGACTCCACCAATCAACACGAAACTTATGTGTGATTTAGGAACATTTATACTGCACGAAATAGTACAAATCAGAACTATGTAAACAAATTAGAATCAGAGACATAAAATAAAACGTTTTAGTAGCTTTTCTTTATTTGAAACTATGATTTTTCCATTATAAAGGAATAAAATCTAAAGGATATTGATATGGGTTGGAAAAGTGGTAATTCAGCTTTTCCAACAGGTATAGTAACGTTGAATTTGGATAACATTGCGAAGGGTTATTAATTTTGTTCGTTAACATTGGCAGAAAATAAAAAATACATCAAAATTCAATTCCAATAATTTAGTATTTAGTAGTCTCAAAAGAGTCTGAAACCAAATTTGACTCGAAATTTCCGAATACAAATTATTCATCGCGCTTTGTTCGAAGCATGTTTTAGTTTTTGTAATTTTTAATACACTTAAACTCATTTAACACGATTAATAATGGTTTTTTTTCTTATTCTTCATTGAAAATTTAAATCGATTGGTATATGATGACCATTGAATGCATACAAAGCAAATCCTATGTATGGTAGAGAAAGTAGGGCATTGTCAAGAATACTTGAATACGCTCGCCTAATATTTTTCGACCTAGTATCACTAAAAAGGTTTCAATGAAATCAGTGATCTCACGTACGCAGCCTTTCTTTGTTAATATATTCGGCTTGGAGTCATGCAAACCACCTTTAATCAAAGGTTAAGAACGACCAAATGGTTAAGTACAAAACAAAACCATCAAATGATCAATTTCGCATATGTTTCTTATTCACATAAATAAAAAATGATTAGGCCTAATGTACAATAAATGAGCATGAAACTCCTAACAGTGACCATTGAAGAACAGTTGGGAACTTTCACTCTCTGAAATGGTTGGTGTCGGTTTACACATCTCGAGGCTACCGTTCGTGACTGAGGTCACGGGATCTTTCCATTACCACACTTACATAACTCTCAGATATGACTTTTAGGAAAGAGAATGACTTATTTCCTTTATATATA
>NW_027107476.1:520969-537137 GCF_000696795.3 Halyomorpha halys
AATATTTACACAATCGACCTGAGGATCTCTGAGCCCACTCTATCCCCCACGTGTGAGGGGTAGAGCAGAGCTCAAGAGATCCCAGCGCATCCCTCTCGCCGAATCACTGGTAATGAGGCAGTGGAGGCTGAGCAAGTGCGCTAAAAGGTCAATAATAGGTTTGTTTTTCAACACAGTTCAAAACGATGATCAACAAGGCAGTGAAGTACGAGGTACAGGATTAACAACATAAGAACTGTACTGCGCATAACACCCGTTAGTTTGTAGACAGTTTTGCTTTGAGATGCACAAACCTACCTGAAGGAGGAGATTTTATCGACAGCAGAAAAGCATAGAATACCACGAATGATATCCACCTTAATAAAACGACTTGGAAATCACATGATCACAAAAAAAAATGACTTGTCCTTAGTGGAACGACTACATAGAAGGAATTTTTCAAACTTCTCGTCGTATAAATTGAACATTCGCTATCACTATTTCTTATTGGGGATAAAACTTATGGAAACTGAGAATCCTCAGTTCTATGACGACCAAGAATAGAGTAACCTGTCCGCATGCAGAAAAGATGTGGACTAGTGAGACCAAAACGTTAGATGTAAATTCATACTAAAAATACCTTAACAATAAAAATTAGCAAACGATTGAACTCCGTGATCATAGAAATAGTTCTCAGATTGTTTTATTGCAATGGAAGATTAAATTGGTTCATTCTCATACCGTAGAATTATTTCATTTCAAAAGTTAGTTACGTAACTACATCAATTTCCTAAATGTTAAATGGTTCAAACGTGGGAGGGTCTTCGGCTGCATTCCTCGTATGCACTTTCGAGCCGTTTTCACTAGTAATTACGTTGCAACACTCCATCTCAGTATTTCGATGCCCTCTCTAAAAACTTAGAGATTAACTCTCTCTGATGTTTCAGTCTTTGTTTTATGATGATTGTACACTTAACTAAGATCTGTTCCGAGAGTTCGATTCACTTGTCCATCTCAAATCTATTAATTAGTACTATTAGAAAAATATGAAGGAGGCTGATGTGGTCAAAAAGGAACAAAAAATAGTTAAAAAATATTTATTTGCCGGCGTCTCACCTCACTTTGTAGTGCTTCATCAGGGCTAAAGATTTTTTAAAAAAAAACAACTAAAAATATTTTCACAATGTAGGCTAACAAGATACAAAAAATTAAACGAAATAATTAGTTTCCTTCAACTAATTATAATAATACTAATTATAGTAATTAACTATTTTTTGTTCCTTTTTGACCACACTCCCAGACTATTCTCTTCATATTTTCAAAATACGGAATCATTTCTACACACACGCACGTACACGCACAAATACACACACAGACACACAATATTAAGAAAAAAAAATGGTAGAATCCTTCTTTTTTTTGTGTGAGATTGATTTAAAATCTATAGGAGAGTAAGGTCTTTTAGCTAGTTCAAAAATCACAGAGACCTGCGGAAGAAATAAGAAAGATGAGCTGATAGAGTGAAAGTTATAAATACGAAGACGTTAGCAATTAGTTTCAGTGAGTGGACTAGGATAGTGGCTAGCTGGACAATTAGTTTAACTATTTGAAAGGAGATAAAAATACCTAAGGGAGAGAAAGTAATTTTGTTGTGGGTGAAGAATATTTCTAATTGTTTTCATACACAAGAATGGATCGAGTCTAGAAATAAAACAATTATACATTCAAGATAAATCGGGGTAAGTGTATATCCTAGAGAAAATATTTAAACGAGGATTTTTATTAAATTTGCTTTGTTAGTAAACCTACCATCTAAAGAAATCTGAAATATTTCTGGTGGGCATATACTACAGTCACAAATATAATATAAATAGAAAAAAAAATAAATTAAAAAAAATAATAAAACAAATGTTATAAGAAATTAATCGTGTTGATGACTAGTGATGTTTTACGCCATTAAATACAAATAAATATTGGTGCTCTGTAGAATTGGGTTCCTAGAATTAGGTGTAAACGTATTGCTTTAACTTAATATGAAACCGAAAAACTTATTTTCGAACAGCAAATTTATAATTATTTTTTTTATTTTTTGATACGACGCCTCCGGAAGAAAATCACCAAAAACTGTAATAATTTTTTTAAACCGTTTTTTTGACAATTTGCGAATAAATGTGCCGAAACTCGATAAACCGTAATGAAAAAAATCGTATCCTAGTTCCATTTGTCGTAAGAATCTACCATCATGATTAGGGCATTCCACAATTAAAACATCATAAGATCCATCTTAGTAGATTGGTAGAATTTGATGCTGGCCGGCACCGACCATCCTATTCCAACTCCAATAAACTGCAATGTCCTGTTTGCACGCAAAAATAAATCGTAAGGATGGGCTCGTTACGATAAATTTATAGCATTAATCCCCCTCCCCTTTAGGGGTAATGAGCTATCTGATGGAGTTCTGAGTATACTGGGTCACCTTGTATGTGTATGTGTGTAAATATTGATTTAAATATTGGCATCTCCATTTCTCTTATACAGAATAAAAGAATATTTCAAACAGGTTGCATCAATAATTAAGTCATCTAAACCAATTGCATAATGAATGAATAATTAACGTAGCCATGCAAGAACATCATAAGATAATTAACCGTTTTAAAGACTTTGGACTGTCACTAAAGGGAAATGTTACGATGTAATTCGCTTTCACAATACCGTCGGGAGGAACCCTATCTGTTATACAGAATGTACAAATAATGACTTGTCGATAGCAGGAACGATACGATGATGATGACTGACTCCTTGGTGGTTGGTGTCACTTCTCTGCTGTCCCGGAAGTTGTTGAGATAAGTTGCCTGGTGCTTTGCTCTGCGTGGGCTTGGCAGTCTGATCTTATCGAGTTGTGAGCTTAACTTATTCTGATAAATTAATATATCAAATAAAGTAACAATATTACTAAACTGCGATGATACTACACTCACAATTACTTATACACTTTACTATTGTAATAGTATCAAATAATCTTTTTATCCTTACAATTCTTCAACTGATAATGGAGGTTTCTGACAGGACTTCAGTATTTCATAAACTCTAGTTCTGCCCAATTCCAATGAGATACTGAATAACCTCAACCTGACAAAAACTTTAATTTATGTATTACGTATGGATGTGTAAAGACATAATAATAGAAATTAAAATAACTATGTATTTTTGGAATAATTTGTTTATAAAGCCCTTAATAATTAAATTTAATTCAATTTTAAACATTAATACAAACAAAGTTACCGATTAAACCTTCTACAACACGTGCCTGATTTCCTTTGCATTCTTTACTCATAATCAGTCTAATTGCGCCTTCGCGTTTCCCAAACGGATGAGCTCGTAGAATTGAACGGAAGTGAAATCAAAAAGGTTTGCGTTCTCGAAGATTAGCCACTGCTTCCTCTATGTTATGAAAGTGCAATTAAATAAAACAAAAACATTTCACCGACCATTTATTTCTTTTATAGAAACATTCCGGTTTGTGATTTTAGTTGATTTTGTTATTATCCCTTTTATTTTTTCGTTATTGAAAATATTCTTCAGTAGGTAACGTTTGATTTAATTATAGATTTGAGAAAAAATTATATTTACATAGCCTCAAAAATCATTAATTAGTAGCTAGCAACTTTCATTTATGTTTATATTATTCTGATACAAAGTCCAGATTTTTCAGTTTTACCTTATATAAGTCTACTGCTACTTAGAAGAATTTATATTAATATATTAATCATATATTTTATAGCCATTATATTATTTATTTATTTTTTATTTTTGTATGATTTGGCCAGACACTTTGTAGACATTCGTTTTTCATTATTACAAAACTTCTATGCTGGGTACACCGTACTATGTCCGAAAGGTAAGAAAGTGTTATTAAATCTTAATGTAATCTCTGCAATAGAATATTTCACATTTCTATAGTTCGATTCCCAACAGCTAAGAAGAGTAAATTCTTTTTTATTTTATTTTTCAAGATTATATCTTCTGCTGAATAAGAAGCGATAACTAATGAACTATTTGAGTTGAAATTTTATCTCCTGAAGTCTTGTGTTTTATCTACAAAAATTATGTAAGAAAAATATTTAATGTATGTATAAAAAATATTTAATGTGTGTACAAAAAAGAAGATTTTTCTAAGAAGGAAGTCTGGAGTGCAGAAGGAGACCGATAAAGAAAATTGTGAATAATTTATGATTTAGGGAAAAACAGAACATAGCGTTATTTAGCCATTTGAAAGACCCTATCACATTGTTTAAACAAAGACTAAATCTACTATTGTATGAAAACAATTTTATCTAGTTTATGATACTGCAACTTCGAATTACGCAACTTAAACAATGTTTTAGTTATTACTAACTATAAAACAAAATGGCAATCATAAAAATAAAATATAAATCTATTCCTATTCTGTTTGACATTGGAACATAGCCCACGAAAACCCTTTTATTTTTTTCTAGATCTAATATTAAATTTCTCATATCATATTGTACCCTATATGACCTAACATAAACATAAACATATTTTTTGTTCTCAGTTTTTTTTATTGAAGAATATTACAATATGCTTTATTTAAGGGCATTGAATAATAAATTTAGTTATTAGAGTAGGTTAAAATTATATTTTTTAGCTTTGGTGCAATATTTTGTATTATTTTTTTTATTAGTGCTTATTAGTCTTAAAATTTATTTATGAGTAAGAACTTATTGTAGTTCAGTTTAGCAGTTTTACTGTGTTCAACCACAATTTAATGTTGATCATGAAATACCCTTTTTTAATTTTAATTAAAAGTTAGACGAGTTCTAAGTTTTCATTCATACTATAAATACAAGACTAAACAATAAAAAAACAATAAAACAAAAAAATAAACTAATAAATGAAATAAAGGCGATAACAAAATAATAATAAATATTATAGCTATAAAAATAAGGAAAACAATATAACAATAGTACTAATTGAATAATAGCATACTAATTTAAACACGATAAACCAAATAATAATACGATCTTAATACGAATCAAGTATTGAAGTTATAAAAAATTGAATTTATTTTATAAAAAGGAATCCAAGAAACGATAGCTTTTTTTGTATTTTACAGATTAACACCGTATTTCTAAACAAATGACTAAATTGGGTCAATTACTCAAATCGTTCTTCTAATTATTATTTCATGACATTAACTGTACTTTCTCCTTGTTTGGTCACTTTCCATATTTTCTCCAATAAACCAAAATATGCTTCTGTTTAAGTTTGAAAAAGTGACTCCGCCTACTAAAAACCTGCGGTCATCGTGATCTAGAAAACTGTAATGTGAAGAAACAAGTGTCCGATTTTTAGCCACTCTGAATTATAAATTTCTCCTTTTTGTTAATATAATGTTATTTTTTTATTCTTCTGATCGCCTCGCTCAAATTCACATCCATGGAAAACGAATTTTACCTATTTCTATATACAAATATTGCCTATTCAATATACAATACGCCCATTGTGAAATACATCGTTGGACTCAATTACATAAAAGTTCGCTATTTTGATCATTAACTACCAAGCCGGTACCTAGTTTCATTTGTTTGTTCCTCACTCTAATGACTTCTTATCAGTCAACTTGATGAAGTTGGCAAGACTCTTGATATGAGAAAGGGAAGCTGCCAGCATCCGGTGCCCGTTCACTTCCGTTTGGATAAAAGAAGTTTCGAAAGGTTTCAAGGATTCAGATAGGGTAAATTTATTTTTTAATTGATAAGTAATTATTAACGTTCTGCATTATATTAAAATTTACTCAACCACCAGTTTGAAGTCTAGGATCCCGAGGTATAAAACATACATCTGAAATAAATTAAAAAATTAATTTATACCACCCTTAGCTCGGAACAACCCTTCTAGCGGCCATAAAATTATTACTGAGCATATAAATAATTTGATAAAGTAAAGAAATAGTTTTTTTTATTTTTCGCTTACAACTCCATCCATTAGGTCCATCTTTACAGCTACATATAAGTATCATACCTTAATAATCCACTTAAGTAGTGCGGTTCTGAACCGCGAACACTCATAAATTTTTTTTTCTAATTGGATCCAGTGGTTTTTTTTCGTAAACCAAGATACCGTATTATATATTAGCATAAAAGACTGGTTGTTCTAAAAATCTTAAGAATCAGCTAATAAGTTTGCTAATCCATTACGAAATTGTAGGTAATTTATTTATTCTTTTTGTCTCCTGCTAAACCAGGCAAATATTCTAACTAATAAGTTGAAGTATTTGTCATCGTATGAATTTTTCACTCTGATGTACTTTTAGGGTTACATCTAAAACCCTTACAACTAAAATTGCATATTTTTTCATTTTATCAAATTAAATAGCTGCTTATAAAGAATTTCGGATCCACCAAAAATGCCTTTCTGTGTAATTGACTCATAAATATTGTATTATATTTCATTTTTAAAAAACATGATTTCATAAGGTTATGGTTTTTTGTTTTACGGTGGTTTACGCTTTAGGAGCATACTACATGACCTAATTAGTAATGAATAACGTTAATGAACGGTCCTCATTCGGATCCGAATTCGATGGTCTTTATTTTGTTATATAACGTTTTCGCAAGCCTACACAAAGCTGTTTGGGGAAACCCCCTCAAACATTTTGGGTTGAACCTCAAGATGCTGCCATCTAGTGGTAAGCAAAGGAAACAGTAAGCTCTCAGTACCTAATAGTGTAAAAAAAGCCATTGATGAGTGACACACAATTGATGAGAGAACTGAACAAAACTAAGGGATATTCATAAAGCTCCACAGAAAATCTCAATATCTCACAAGTCAACCAAGTAAACTGTAATACCCTTCATTAATCTATGTAATAAATTATCAAAATTTAATTGACCTAACTAAATCACATTGTAACCACTTTTGGTTAAAACATTTTAATTTTTTCATTTTATTCAATTAAAAAATTACATCCAATAAAATGTTCAGACCAGATGACAAAATTTATCGGTTGGTTCCAAAATAAAAATGATAGACATAAGTGAAATGTAAATATTACAGTTTTGACTATCAGGGCGTTGTGGAAGCTTTACAATTTTTAAACTAGGTAAGTACAATATAAATTGATCTCAAGTGATACAACTAATAATTTCATTAACAACTAATAAAATGAAAAAGGAATAATATTTATTTAAAAAATTAAATTAATAATAATAATAATAATAATAACTGAGAGGATTTTGAAGTGAATATAAAGCTGGAAATTTACAATTAGTGAATTAATATAACAATGAGAATAAAATAAGATGATACAGAATATGGATCCAATAATATCTATTACTAAGCACACAAATATATTGGTAATTCTAATTGTAATACATTAAATAAATTATGTGGAGTTAAGAAAAAAATACAGGCAGATTTGGTAATTTGGTGAATCTAAATCAATTATTAGGAATCATAGAAGTAAGAAAGTACCCAGTGAAATATTTCTTTTTTATTTATCCATTTTTTTTTTTTTTGGTTGATTTATTTATAAAAAAGTTTAAGGTTCGTTTACCAAATTTATTGTTATAGGGTGGTTCAATTAAGTTAATTTTTTTTCTGAAATGTTTTAGATATATTATTTATTTTCTAAATAAATTAACTCAACACTCAATAAAAATCCAGTCTTTATAAATAAATATCACTTCAAAATTTAGTTTACTCCAGACTGAGGTGGTTGAGTCCATAAATCAGTTTTGTTGTTAAGTGTCTTTGAAACCAAATTTCAAATTATTTGCAGATACATGTTTTATGTAGTAGGTTTTATGCTTTGAACTCCTAAACTATAAAACTAAGCCATATAAAATCTATTGTTTAAAGTTGTATTTATGTTGTTTAGTAGGTAAAATATATACATCGCTGTTTGTTTATTAAACCTAAAAATTAATCTAATCGATATAAAAAATAAAAACCTCCATCGTATTAAAACTTTTGTCATACTTATTACGAATAAGTGTCAAGAAATACCTTCGGTATATCTTGCATTAATTCTTTACTACATACGGTATCTATAATTTTTAACAGAGTTGAGGTATACATAACTGGGAAGTGGATAATAGTAATAGTAGAAGAAACAAATATTCTCGGTTGTACAACAAAACTACACCAAAATAAACTTTAAATAAGTAAGTAGGTGATTCTTAAATGTTCTTACATTTCTAAATTTCGAAAGAGAACTTTAGGTCAAGGACTTAGTGAGGAAATCTTTCTTTTTTTTCGTGTCAACGCCTTCTAGTTTTGGTGAAACTGTCAATTCAAATGCAGTATGCTTATGTTAAAATTTCGTCATACTAAGTGTTGTGGACGAATCTTAGAAAATGTAGAAAAAGCACTCGAATAAAACAGGCATTTTACTTAGAGTGAAAGGGAACGGCCAGTTATTTGTAGGCGTTGCACAAGCAGGATCTTCGTTAGTAGTTTCCTTTCTAGCTTTATCGCTGATACAGAAAACCTTCGTCATTGTGTTAATTAGAGGCTACAAATTGTTGCCATATTCAGTTAATAATCTTTGATATAGACTGGCTTAACTGTTGTCAGTGATTTATTTATAATTACAACAACATGTTCAGAAGACCTAGAAAACATTAACCGATAAAAGAAGGATGACATAAACAATTTCTTATTTTCTGATGATAATTTTATAACAGTAAACCTTTTATCTATTTTTTAAATATATACGAAATCAGTTCTTAAATGCATTTTGAAAGTTTGATTTATTCTCAGCTAAACATGATGGTCCAATCATAATGGATTCACCCATATATTTTTTGAGTGTTACTACTTTTTAGAATGTCCTTCCAGATGTTCATTTCCACTAAATTGGGTAGGAGAAAATTGTCTAGTAATATATATCTAGAGCTCCTGCTCTACCCCTAGCTGTGCGGGATTATAAGATTTAATTCGCGAGACCATAACCGAATTTGTTCGATAATTAATATTTATTGAACTAGATGTGATTCGAACCCGGGCGACCATGAGCCTGGTGCTCTTGGTTCTCCTAAGAATTCTCTTTTCCTCCTGTTCTCATGGATACAAATCCACTATTTTTCTAGTACCTGTCTTAAGAATTGCCCGCACTCGTTTCAAGCAGCACCCAATATACATACCGGTATATGGATGTTTTCAAAGTTTCGTCTCTTTACTGAAATAGCCATTTGTATTAATTATTTTAACTTTATGAAACACAAGTAGGACTGAGAAACAGGAAATAAAAATTATAATTAAGGAATTTCCAGGTTTAAAAAGAAAAAAACATTCCAGATATAAAGTACAAAATATATATTTTGAAGATCCTCTTCCACCACCTTAACCACCTAACTAAATATAAATATATTATGTATATATTTTGAGTTTTTTTTTGCTATGAGAACAATAAAGTCGCCACAATATTGTTGTTTAATAATTGACTGATCCTCAAGAACCTCAAATATATAGCGTTCTTGCCTCCTGGCAATATATAGTGACGAAAATGGTGCATTGATTTTCTTCTGTACACTTTTTCTCATCACAAAACAAACCGATCCCAAGTGACAATGGACATTATTAGATAAGTACAGTAGGGCTACGTGACTAATTATCTCTAAGCCGCCCAGAAAATCGGTTATTGTCGTTGGGTGAGGACCATTGTCGGGCTGTCGCTGACCGATTTTCCTTTCTTTTCTTTCCTGGTCTACTCCAGCAGCAGTCGAGGCTGACTTTGGAATAATAAGTGCAACTGTTTAATAAATATTTTTGTCAATATAGTACTGAAAAGAACTACGGTATATATATTTCCGATTGATACAGAAAAAATCATTTAGTAAAAGACTAAAAACTGAGATCGTTAAATTATGCGTTTAAAGTCGGTAAAACTTGTATATAAAAAAACTAAAAGAAAAACCCTACAAGTTTTATTTGCAACATATAATTTATATTCTTTTTAAATCACACATATAAAAAAAAAATAATCGGTAATATTTTAATTATTTTTCAACGACTAGTTAAGCCTATACTAAGCTAAAGTATTGCTCGAAAAAATTAGGCTTTAACAAATAAAAAAGTCAAGTATAATAAACAAGCATCTATGTGCCGATTAAAAGTTACCTTTTATTTATTGCGCGTAATAAAATTTTAAATAAATGTAATTAAATAAATCCAACCACAACCTGAAGACTGAAACCCAGGCTGCTTTAGGAAATCCTGTTATAAATTCTATATTTATCAATTCTATTATCAACATTACTTCTATTTAATTTTTTTTCTCTTCGTCTTTTTTTTTAATCACTTGTTCTTCTTTTTTTCCACCATTAGAGGACAATTGTTTGTTTTGTTGGATCTACGAATGTCGTTATTAACTTTACTTTTCTCTCTTAAGAATTATTATTTTTATCTATTTATTTTATCTTTTTTTTTTTGTTTATAACAGTTAGAGATGCCTTTTGTTCGCGACTATTTCCCCGCCCCTGCCCATAAACAAATTATTAAGTTAAAAAACTGTTATATCAACCATGTAAGGCCGATTTGGTATTAAATAAATAAAAACTAATATTATTATGAAACTGGGCCATGATCACCGTGTAATAAAATAGTTATTTCCACTTGTCATACAATTTAACATAATTTTAAATTATATACAATATTTGGAATGTGTTACATCTAGCCCAGGAAATGAGAAAGGGGTTTCCAAATTCTTCATTACTTATCATAAAATGTCAGATCATTAACATCTGATCTACGTAGATTATCTTATTGAACATCTTTCAGCGCGAGTGGATATCTCATGATCGTTAAGATATCAGCTACTAAAGATATAATTATGTCGAAACAAAAGTTCATGAAATAATTAAATAGCCAAACGTGTTTGACTGAATATGATCCATGTCTGTTTATACTATAATGATGAGACATTGTTAATCATAAAGCGTTCACGAGGTGCTTTCAAAACTAGCATATTAAGTATGAACTCTCCATTCGCAACATTTATATATACCATATCTCAAAGATTAACTCATTGATATGCACTACGTATCTGTTACACAATGACCTTTCAATACTTCCCGGAGCATTTCAGTATAAGGTAAAGTATTAAGTAGAAAGTAATATGTGTTGCAACCCTTTCGTAATGTCGATATCCTCTTTGGTACTGATACGAGCTTTCAAGAAAAGAAAGCATTTTTTGTGGTTTAAAAATCCAAGTTATGTGAAGTAAATTTTCGGATATATTCTTATATTTTTTGTGAAATTTAACATCCGAAAATGATATATTGATTTGATCCGTTCAGGGGTCTTATACAGTAAGTATTTAATAGTCCTTAAGTATGTATTAGTATATCATTACTGGCAACTGAACCAAACTTCCTTCAGCAGCTGCAGTGAAAATTAATCATGTTATGTAGTTTATTCAGTATTAATATACAATAAACCATTCGGTACCCATAAGATTTCATGAAACCACAAAGTTCTGTTGTATTTTTTTTTTTTTTTTTTTTAATAATTGGTTTAAAAATATTCTAAAGAGGGTAGAAAAGTAAAGTTAAGAAATGATCGAAATATATTGTGTTTTTCACACTGCAGAACCTTTTTTAATTATCATTATTGATTTACTAAACTTATTTTTTTTCAGAATGTATTAAAGGAACTATCTTTAGAAGACAGTACAATCAATATAAGTCAATGAGCCTATTTAAGACAATAAACTTATTTATGCTATTTCCTAACTTCTGCTTCGTTTACTGTTCTTCCGAAGAATAAACTTTAATATTTGTTGGTTACTCAAAATATATAACGTTTTTTCTATAACTTGATGTTAATTATTGAAGCTCGTGGTGCCTATGTGATTGATCTCAGTCTGGTTCAGTTGTTTGGTAGATTATTCATTCCACTAAAACATTAAGGATTTATTTTGTCTTTGTTTACCCCCTCCCTGGCCATTTCGGAAATACAAGAGTATTGACTGCTTATCACCCTATTATAATATGGTGAGGAGTCATGTTTTCATTTTGGGGGACCACCACAGAAATAGAAATTCGGATTCGAACCGGCGCAGCTGCAGTAACAAGATTGGTAAAGTAAGCACTTTATCCCTCAGCTACTGGCGGCCCAAGGTTGGGCATTGGGCAGCGACCACGTTCAACCGTCAGGTTCTTCCCAATTAAGGGATATGGGGCAGATTTACCAGAATCAAAAATTATCTGCCATAGCTGGACCTGAACCCGAAAAATTTAAATGAAGAAAAGTGTCACCAACTTAGCTACCTCAGTCTTTTGAACATTACTGAACCATATTTTTAGCATTTAATAATTTAGACATTTAATATTTATAGATAGCATTTAATAATTAATCTAAACGCAATTTGATTAAATTAATTCTTTTTTTTTTTTATATTTCAGGTAATTGGTCCAATCTTGGAAACGGTGAAGATCGCAGTGGAATTGAGAAAAACGAATAACTGCCCTCGAAACTTCAAATACATTCTAAAAGGTTAGTTAAAAACCATTTTCTCTTCACACACAGCAGTGACATGATAGTTTATTGTTAGTTGAAATCCATTAAATATTTAGTGTGTAGGATTCATTCTGTTACATTTGTATCGACTCCTCTAGGAGTTCCACGAAATATTTTAGGAGTGGGTCATTCCACTCCAACTCAACACAGTTTTGAACCTTACCATCTTTGATTTTCTTCAAATTTTGCTTAGGTGCTGTGCAGGTATCCTTAGCTTTAGCTGAAAAGACGCATCACTTAATTGTATCAAATGGTTTCGCCATTTTCCAACTTCCACCAAAAGCGTTCAGCCGCCAAAAAGAGGTGGAAACCACTGGTTTAAAGTCATGGAAAATTCGTGGATAACCTTCAAGTAGAATTGTTTTAAATGAACTTTTAATTTGGCGATATTAAGTTATCTTCATTATATTGAATGCGACGGGCAGCGGAATAATGATTTAATATTGTTATTTATTCTTGGGGTTAGTCAGTATTATGGTAAAAAAAAACAAAACAATTACTTTTGGTTTTGTTTGTCAAGTTCTTTAAATTACCTGAAAATTGGTTAAGAATTTAGCCGAATCAATTAGAAATATATAAAGAAATAATACAGTATATACAAAAAAAAATTGTTGCAAATCTATACAGTAAATTTATTCATCTTTAGCGTATAATATTTGTTTAATTTCGCCATATTAGTATTTTTCATCCTATATTATTAAAGATTAATATCCATAGGATTTGAATTTGAAAAAAAAACAAGAAAATAAAATTATAAGAAATATGCGAGATAAAATTAGTTTGAATATTGTATGTCGAAGTTATAAATATACTTAGAAACCAAAGTCTTTCTTCAGAGGAAGCTGGGGAAAAGTTATATTTCATTGTAGGAGCCTTATAAGACTATCCAGGGACATGAAAGTTGAATATTCTTCTACTTCGATGCTTAATTTCTTCTGCAGAACTTACCAAAGTGCCAAAAGCAACTGTAGTTTATAATCGTAAAAAATAAAATAATATATTGAACTTTATTAAAAATTCTCAATAGAACTCGTTAATATTTTTCAAAAGTTTGAGGTATATTACTTAAATGATAAAGCAGATAAGAAAATAATTAGAGTAAATAATAATTGAAATTAGCAAATAATTTTTGAAGCCTTGTTACATTATTTTTTTAATTTATTTTATTATTTAATTAGAGTTATTTGGAAAAATTATCTATTACTTTAATTTTTTAAATAAAATTTAGGCCTGATATCTTTGTTTAAATTAGGAATGTTGATGCTATGTTCAAGTTAAAGTTTGAAATAATATCCTAAAAAGAGAATTTTGTTAAAAACATTCAGTTAAAATGAAATCATAAGATCTATAATTAGTATATTTATTCGTGTAATTAGATATATTATCAGAATGATAAAGTTTCCAATTAACTATTCCTACATATGGTGGGAGATCCAATTTAAGAAAAGAAAAAAAAAACGTATCCGTGAAATATGGAAAATATCGTCGCAAATCGAATAAACTGTCATTGAAAGGAAGTGGAACTGACACTAAACCACGGGACGGGCACGCCTATTCAATTTCAGAAGAGTCCTTATTTTTTTTTTTTACTTTCACTGGAGTAGTTACTCCTTAGAAAACCAAAACGTCACCTTTGTGTGTGAAGGAATCTATAAAATTTATATTATGATGCTCAGAAGATTATATGAAAAGTTTACTGCATGTTGAAAAATTATCAACATTTAAATTATTGTTAAATTGAAATTATATGTCATTATATAAACATTTATAGTAATTTTGCTTACAATAATATGCTATTATCGATATTTTATGTAAGTCGATGTAACCTTTAACAATTATCAATTCTTCGTATTTAATGATTGATTACAAAAGAGAAATCAAAAGCTAATAGGTGGAATTCCCTATCGTGTTGCTGCAATATTATGCAAGGGTATACAATTATGTTTATCTAGAAACATTTAAATTGAAATCTATTTTTAATTATAATATAACTTTTAATTTTAAAGTTCTATTCCTTCTTATTTTAAAATATATTATTTAAATTTAGTCCATGAATTATTATAAATAAAAGGTTACTGACTGTATGGTTAATGGATGTTACGTGATCTTCATTAAGAATATATTTAGTTTCTGATTCTTCAATTATTTCTTCAGCACATATAAATATAGAAAAACAGAGAGTGAGAGAGAATATTTTAACATTATAGAATTTATATTTGTATAAAATATAATTTTATACTCATATAATACAACATAATTGAATATTTTGATGAATTAATATTTAAAACAAAATGTTGGTACGGTGGGCGCATAATATGTTTTTCACACCACTTTGAATTCATAAAAACTTGATTGAATTCATAAAAACATGACCCAAACCACTCAGATAGAATAGATCAATCTATTGTACTTTATATTTATTATAAAATTTCTCCTTGATTATATAAAAACAATATAATATTTTATGACAGAAAATAAATATTTTTATATAACTATCGAACACTTCCTTTACCCCACTTTGAGCTTATTAAATTCATTGCAGCATAAAATCTTATGCTTTATCAATTTTTTCTCTCTAGATTGGGACGCTATTTTTATGGATTATAAATTTTGGTATAAACACTAATGATCACACTAAGGATCATGTGTTGAATTAAAAACAGCCCCATAAAGAAAGAAATACCTTAGGGCAGCCCTTATGTTTTTTATTTTTAAACAATTTTGAAATAGCTGAGATTAACTCAGCACTTTAATAAAACCTTCAATCCATATTCTTAAATCATTAATCCAAATCAGCTTGAACATATTACAATGTAATAAAACCTTAAAGCATTTCATGCTCCAGAAATATTTAATATTATTCAGTAATTTTCCCACAACCTAATATTATTCCAGGGCACAACCTAATTACATCCTACTTCTTTTCTAAAAAGCTACTTTTTTTCTGACCTAAATGTATATTGCTATACTCCGTTCCATATATTTTCCGGCTCCAAGTAAATTATTTATTGTCAAAAAATCTCTTAGCCATCATGTAATGGACAATATCATGGAAAAATATAATTCTGTAAGGCACTCATCTTAGATCACCATTGTCATCGTTGTCATGTTTTTATTAGAGCGCGTAATGTACTACTCGAGAGTCTTTCTCGATGAAGAATAGGTTTTGATCCGGTCGGGCATTAGGAACTGCTTCACAAATTCCTTTAATTTCTACCCACTACATACTTCCTTATTATTCGTTGGTTCACTGACAGATTGTTAAAAGTAAATCACAGTAGAACCTATTAACTCCAGTTCTCAGACTGCTGGTTTTCGTCTAGTATCCCTCTGTCAAGTATGGCTCCATCCTTTATACACAGCTTCTAGCTGACACCCCAACTCATGCTTACACTGTTCTGACACTATCCTCACAATGAATGCCGACGACACTAGTATACTATGGGTGAATTAATATCATCTTAAATTTTCCAATCTAATAAAAATGGTTTCAAAACTAAAGGATTAAAATAAACTATAATAAATATCATCAAATTTCCATTAACATTCATAATCTGTATAATATTACGAGTGGGCTTTTGTAGTGTTTTTGAAGAACAACTGGTTGTTGCTCACTTGCCCATTTTTTTTTTTTTTTTTTTTTTTT
>NW_027107476.1:537227-585563 GCF_000696795.3 Halyomorpha halys
TATATATATATATAACCTACGAATCACTAAACAACACAAGACCAACATTGAGAAATCGTAACCAAATTCGACGGTTTCATAATCTCCTTTGATAATAATCCACTCATTCCTGTCAAACAGATCCGTTACTTAGAACGACATTTGGGTAAGCTACTATCTTGTAAAGGTCTTACACGCCTAAAAAGAAAAGAAACTTCCTGTGGATTCCGACTTTCGCAACACTTACTAATCAAATGGTTCAAGCTTCCAAACAATTACAAAATGCTTATTTACATAACTAACTAGACTTACGGAATTGAACTTTTGGGCTCCACTAAACCATCCTATCTTTACGATCCAAAATACTTCCTAATATCCTCAAAGTCTTCTAAACCCACTGTTTTCTAACCTTGCTTCCGCTTCAATACCTGATAATCCTAAAAGCGTTAGAGAAGATTGTATTTTCCTAATGTAGGAATATTATTAGAGTGTTACTAAAAAATGGTTTCACCTCCGTAACATGTCGTTAAAGATCATTATTCACATAGAATTTACTTGTTGTACTTCATAGTTGTAAATTTCAATGAATAAATAAAAAAAACATTATCGAAGTTATTTATTTCCCCATTGATAAATATTGCTCAATTCATTTTCAAAATGGGAATACTACGTTTAGATGGTATCAATTTGGTTTTTAATATCCAAACCCTAAATATTTAATTAAAGATGACGCATCGAAAAAGGGTATTCGAAATTTTCCTCGGTTGAACAGTTAGAACTATAATTTCCTATGAAAATGATCCAATAAATTATATAGTTTGCGCAACTCCACCAACCTACGCTACGCAAGCAGGACCGCAAACAGGGTCCGTATGCCTTCCAGTACGACGTGCAGTTGAAGGAAGTTGTACTTTCTCTGTAGTTATGATTTCTTATCTAAAGGAAGCAGGAACAACAACGCTAGCGTTAAACTTTCAGAGCACTTGTGTTCTTTATATAATGAGGTAAAGGACGAATCTTACATATTCGTTTGCTAGAATTTCCTATTACAATGTTCTTAGAAACACTATATTTTCTGCTTAATATTATATAGAAATCCGAATTTTACTATTATGAAACTATTCCCTCACAATGTAGGATATAAGAAAAAATATATACCACTACTAAACTGAAGGTTATTGAAATTACGAAGTCTTTTGATTTATATTAAAATATATACAAACTTTTAATGTAGTTAAAATGTAGATTAAATTATTTCCAAGTTGTGAAAATTAATCAGCAACTCAAATATGTAGAGTATTGGGTTCGGACTCGAGATCCAACTTAAACGATTCAAACAAGTACGAAAAATGTATTGGCAGTTGTAATTAATTGCACAGCCTAAAAGATAATCCTAAAAGCGTTAGAAAGAGATTGAATCTTCCTTATGTAGGAATATTATTGGAGTGTTACAAAAGAATGGTCTCACCTTAAATCTGTTTCATGTCATTAAAAATCATTATTCACATAGAATTTAATTGCTGTACTTCATAGTAAATTTCAATGAATAAATAAAAAAACATTATCGAATTTATTTCCCCAGTGATAAATATTGCTCAATTCATTTTCAAAATTGGAATACTACGTTTAGATGGTATCAATTTGATTTTTAATATTCATACCCTAAATAATTAATTCGTACAATTAGAAGACGCATCGAAAAAGAGTAATCAGAATTTTCCTCGGTTGAACAGTTAGAACTTTAATTTTCAATGAAAATAATCCAATAAATTATATGGTTTGCGCAACTTCACCAACCTACGCTACGCAAGCAGCACCACAAACAGGGTCCGTATGCCGTCCAGTGGTAATCATTGTTCATATCAGTTATGGGTTCGATTCACACCTGGATCAGTAAACATTTATTTCATGGCAGACCCAATAAATTAATTTGATATTCAGTCAGAGGCTTTATAGGATTTTCAATGAAACTCTTGAGGTAATGCATTTACAATAATTCAAAATTTACTCAAATGGAAAATGAATCTTTTAATGTCTATTATTATTATTATTTATCTGCTAAAATAATAAACATAATTCATTTTCAGATGTCTTATTTTAGAAATTTGGAGTTGAAGGACTTAAAGTTAAAGATCCATCCGGAATAACTAAACCAGGCATCCTTCTCTGTTACCATCCAGAAATTCCTCTTCTTTCTTAATTAAATGGATCAATAGCTTCCGCTCAGTCACTATGAAAATACTGGACAGTTAATCGATTTCTAATCTTAGTAATTATAAGAAATCAGTAAAAAAACAAAACAGATTTTTTAATATAAAAATAAATCAATACAAATCTTATTTAATATAGGTATACAAAGCTACCGAAAAAAAAATTATTAACTATCCTCGTCTTGAATACGTTTTTTCACCATTTATAACAAACATAAATTATTAAGATGTACTTAAAAAACACAGTTTTCAATACGCTGTGGTTGTAACAGAACCCAACTTAGGTGACGCTAAACTCCCCTCCACAAATATTATCAATGAACCCAATCTTATTGGATTTCCCTCTCCTCCTCCACCCTATTAACGTAATCTTGCATAATCTGTGAACTTTCGTAGTTTACTTTATTTATTATTTGGGGAGAGGGTGGAGTAGAAAGGGCAATAGAAAGTTAGAAATTTTAACTAAGTTTAAACTTTCATTCTTAGTGTAAAAAAAAAAAAATGAAAAAAAAAATAGGGAAGAACTAAAACAAAACTAACCATGATTTCGGTTTTAGTTTTAATTTCACTAACCGAAATAAGATTTAACTTGAATCAAACTTTTCTTTTTCTCTATTCTCTGGAAACATAAGTTCTTGCTAATCCCACAGTTGTTAAAAATGTTCAAAAATTTTAATTTCATTAAAAAAATTTTTTTTTTTCTTAATACTACTTCTTGTTCAGCTAGGATTAATAATTGTTTCGTCAATGTATTCCTAAGAATATTTCGTTAGGTCAGGTATGGACAGTAACATAATTAAGAATATTGAATTCAAATTTCATTCTTGATAAACTTTGACCATTCATTTATTTATGGATGGTAGGTAATAAATGAATGAAATAAATGGCACCTACTACAAAATAATTAAAGGTAAGTAAAAACGACCTAAAAATCAGAAGGGGCCATTTTGACGTCTCGTGTATATGTCCATAGAAAAAATATTATATGAATAATAGTATAAAAAATATATATACATATATTTATATATATTGTACGCCGAAAATTAGGCCCGTATTGCTTTGGTTTCATCAGTATACCGGTCCTCCTAGAAAAATGTATTTTCTTATTCATATTTTCTAATATAATATCTGATAATTTGCTTCTTCTTGATTTCTTAAATCACTAATTCTGTGAATCCTCAGAATAGCTCATTTGGTTGCAAACAGCTCCAGTAAGTCACCAAGATTTCGATCTTAGTATTTTACAGCTACTGAAATAGTCTTAACTTCTGGTTTTATTACTAACCGATGGTCAATCTGCACTTCACCAAAGTATACTAGTTCTGTTTGGTGAGTAATTAGTGATTTAGGACGGAAATTTTTTTCCGTGGAACAGAAATGAAGGTTATCACCTTTTTTTTTTTTACTTTACTGCATTAGGTATCATTATTAATTAATCACTCGTAAAATGAGTCATGAGAAAGAACCACTCTATTAGAGGTGACTCATTCCGATCAGACCAATGAACAGAGTGGTTTTGCTCTTCTCCATAAATACCTGAGTTGGAATATACTACTAAACACTGGTAGTAGATTGTTAGTTAGTGGCAGGTGTATGAGGAAGTATAGATACGCATTCTTAAGTCCTTGTCCAGAAGGACCAGACGCCCGCTCAATAATCAGTACGGAAAAGTTACCCTCTGCAAACAAGAATCCAAAGAATTTTGTTGTGCCCTTAGTGGGATATATCTATTTAGGAATAAACTTTAATTACGTTATTTTTTTTACTACTGTAGTAAAAAGTAATATATTTTTTAAAAGAATAATATTCCGCGTTATATAAGAGTGCTGATATGGATGACAGTATTATCACTTCCACACCTCTCACTCTTACTCCTCCTCATTTCGTGTTACGTATCTCCTTGTTGGGGGTCTTCTCGTTTTTATGACATTCTGCGCAGTTAATATTACTTTAGCCGTAACGCGGCCTTATTCCGTATTATTCACCCCACTCTTCGATTTTTTTTCTTGAATAATTGATTATTAATATAGGCGAATAATATTGTCATACTAAATGGCTTCCGGACTTCTTGCAAGCCGGGACATACGGAACCTCCGGGCCTCTCCAATGACTAATAATGGTTTGGTGGTCGATGGCGTGGAACTTTCTCTTCCAGCCTTCGTGGAACCGGACTGTTGCTAACTCATCGTAAAGGTATTACCGCAGATCGTAAATCGTGCCTCATTAATAATAACTCGTATGAGATAACCTTAACTATTGTGACACGCGAGCATAATAACGGAAAGCGTGAGGCCTAGTTGTCATGCTTCTTATATTTCAGGCTGTGGAAATAAATTTAATTAACGAATTAATCTTATGAATCCGAAGGGTAAATATGCCAGTGTATATCAAAAAGATATTTTCATTCCATACAAAAACTCAAGATAGACAAAACTCTTTACTACACTGAGATCTACTAATCCATCACATATCTTTCACAAGATAAAGTTTTTTAATAGAATATCCAGTTTTCAATAATTAGGAAAACTGGGAAGGTAGAATGACACCGAAATGTTAAAACAATACATAATTGAAATATCGAAATAACAAATAACATGACCACTTATCATGATTGAACCAACACATACTGGATTTCTACCTCTATTATGACCAACACAAAAGGATCGACAAAACGTTTCAAATTAACTTTCATACGAAGAGGTGACTAAAAAAAGACCTGACATTGAGTCTAAGATGTGGAGAGGCGCACGTCTGCCATCATTCATTCATCGATCTGACATCAAATTGGTTCGCTTATCGGTGGAAAAAAGGAGTAAATGCTTTATGATAATAACTCCTTCAGAATATATTTATAAAAAGAGTTTTAAAATAGGCTCCACACCAGAGTTGGACGAAAATTATTCGATTGACGAGAGACGAATATATTTTTATTCGGAGATAGTATTCATGATTTTTTTACACGAGTAAACTTTTATTCCAACCAAAATGTAACTTAATAATCCGAATACTTTTGTGTTCGAATATTTGAAGTATTATTTCAATCGAATAAAAATTTAGTCGACTACAGAATTATTCCAATAAAGATTTAATTGAATACTAATTAGAATATTTTTTTTAAATTCGCTTATTTTTTACCATTTCCAATTTCGAATGTATGATGTATATATTTTCAGATGAGTAGAAAACGAAAATGCCATCGATTTTAAGATCATGTATCGATTTACATTAAGTTTTTTGATATCTTACATATTAGAGACGCTTTCAATGTTTCAGGAGATTCAGAAAATGAAAATGCTATCGATTTTATGATCGCATATCGATTTTTATAAATTTTCTGATTATTAACACGTTAGGGTGCCTTTCTATGTTTTAGGAGATGCAGAAAATGAAAATGCTATTGCTTTTACGATCACATGCTAGCGTATAGATTTATTTTCACAATTATGATCTCTAACATATTAGAGTCCTAGGCTATGTTTTAGGGGATCCATAAAATTAAGATCACGTATCGATTTTTTTTTTCATATTTTCTGTTAAAAATCGATGCGCGCTTTTAAAATCAATAGCATTATCATTTTCTTCATGCTCTAAAACATATAAAGGGATCTTAATATGTTAGTAATCAGAAAAGGTAAAACTAATCGAGTCACAATCATAAAATCGATCACATTTTCATTTTCTGCATATCCTTAAACACAGAAAGGAACCCTAATATTTTAGAAATCATAAAAGTAAAAATAAATCTAGGTGCGATCATAAAGTCTCCGCCGCCAAAAAATGTTTTCTTAGTGCAATTGTTCGAATACAAATGTATAAGATTGTAAATCTTATATTTTTTTCGAACAAAAGATTATTCGCATTTTTTTAGAATAATAGATTATTCGTGTAAAAAATTCGCGAATACCTATGTATTCCGAAATTCGATCGTAATTTTTTTCTGAATAATTGATTATTCGAGTAGAAAATTCAGGAATACAAATGTATTCATCTCTAATCAATCGAATAAAATTCGCGTGCCCCTACACCACACTAATGTTAAACTATTTTTCAAACAACCTGTCAAGTATTTGTAAAGAATGATATTCGGTAGTATAAATAAACCGATGGGGTATCCACTAAAATAGCAAGCCAGTTGAAAAAAATGATTATGGTTTAATTAATTTTATGCAATTGCACTGCAATGTATTCTGATGATAAACTACCAATCACTTGCCAGTTGCATCTACATCGATATTCATATAAAAACAACTTTTTTAGTGCTATACATAATAAAAACTACCTATTTAGCCCGATAAAAAAGTTGGAATCAAAAACAACTACAAGTTACCAAGCTTAAAATAATAGATAATTATGAAATTATAATTTCAATAATAACTTAAAAGTAAAATGAATTTTAAAATAGATTAGGTCAAAGTTAGTTATTTAAGTCAAAATAGAGAAACTTTTTTTTTCCTATCCACATGAATATTTCTGACAAACAGAGAGGTTATCATATAGGTAACAAAGAGTAGGAGGGTCGAGTTTTCATTCCGAGGGACCACCACGAGAAAAATTTCTTTCACTTATACAATAACATTCCCAAACACTCGGCTTCACTATATCAAACTATATATAAAGTATATAGAAATAAAAACTATATACAATGAAAATATAAGTAAATAAATAGTTTTACAGCTATATTTTCACCTTCTTGACCGCCTCCCGAACCATCAATAAAATTATCAGCAAGAAAATAGTTTAAAATAAAGCAATGCCTTTTATAATAATATTCATAATTGGTTCCAATTATGTCACTTAATTAGATTTTTGAAGGGGATCATAGCGTTGCTTTAGTTGGTAGATCAATCGACGTAGCCGAAGTCTTATCTATAAAAATTAAATTGCCATAATAGATTGATCTTGCAAATGTTCATTTGCCCAGAAACAACCTCTTCTTTGACTTTTCGGAAGATATCCTCGAGAATGAAGTAAAGGCGATCGTAGGCTGGGGATGATGACAAGTTGGTTCTTTCGCAAGTATAGGCCCCTCCAGGTCCCCTGCGTTCTCCTGGCCATAACCAGTCCGAATTAGCCATCCGTCTCTGCAGGCAAGACATCTCTCCACGATCCGGTGTCTCACTCTCAAAGTAACCCGAACTTTAAGGTAGGATTTACAACTTAGTAATTATTTTTTACTAGATTTTCTATTAACTGTTTGTTACACGAAAAGGTAATTCTAAAACTTATTTTAGTTGAACCTCCCAGCTACGAAATGCTTTGTTCTTAATACTCGTAACAATATCCTGAAACAAAGTTTAAAATTCATTTATTATGATCTTCTTTTAAATCTTAGTTTATCCAAAAGAAAAAAAATGTTTTTTATTTCTACTGGTCTGTCTTCTTTAACAGTGTTGGTCACAATGTCTTCGTCAGCAGTAAATCTTCCATTTGATTGAACTCATTACGAACTAAACCGATCATATATAATATTAGTACTATTTCACTAAATGTCTGCGTGAACAGACTAGCTCAAAAACGTAAAGTCGTAAGAAACTGAAATTGCATATTTAAGAAGGGTGTGTATATGGTTTGGATGTGACAGCAACTTTATCGCTAAAATCGACCGACCAGAAATGCCACTTTATAAAATCTATTTTTCATTTGTTTTTCTCCAAAACAGTTAATTAAAGATCAATTAAGGGTTCTTTAATACCAAATAAATCTTATCGATTAAATTTTTTTTCTCGAAAATCACAAAACTATCGAAAGTTTAAACACTAGCCCACTAATCTACACAAAACTCGGAAGCGTAAGTAGGTTAGTAAGTGAAATTTGAGTGATGGATTTTTTCGTTTAATTTTTCCAAATACTTCAAGCATTCGGTTCAAAATTAAGTATTTTATTTTTACAAGTTACTCTATTTGATTGAAAGAAGATTTTGGACGATTATTATTATTCCTCATTCTCGGCATTCGCCGAAAATGCCGACAACCCAGACTTAGGTCAAGGATCAGGCAAGACAAAAATTCAATTTTTGATGTTTATAAATTTTCTAACTATGCTTGCAGTCTCGAGCAACACAGCCCTTTGCATCTATACTAGGATGTTTAAGGGATGGGTCTTAAATGCTCAGCAGTATGATCTCCGGGATCGAACCATAATTGAAGATAATCATCGGCAGCACCCTGACTCTTTCAAGCTTATATTGTTGTTTCAGTTTTTCACCTAGTTCTTGATATTTCCGGATTCTCTCAGCAATCACCTTACGAAGGTTGTCATCCGATGACACACCTGTTTCAGTAATATTTGCACATTTTTCTCCCTTTGAAATAAACAAAATATCAGGCTTGTTGTGAAGAATGGAGTGATCGGCGATGATTGCCTGGTCTCAATATAGCTTGATATCACGTCAATATTATTATTTCTAAATAATTAATTATGCTTTATTATAGTACATGCATAATTAAAGTTGAATTCATTACTATGTTAGTTGCATGTTGATTTAGATCAATTCAACAGTTGCATTAATTCCCCACAATTAATTTGAGAAATAGATCAAAACATGTAAAAACTATTCCATTTTAAAAAATAATCACTTAAAAAATTTGTTACTTTATCTTATAAAACGCTTAGAGAAATATCCTGACCTGATATCATGAAAAATGTCAGTTTCATCTTTTCTCGATGATTTTTAATCTTGATTTTATTTAACTTTTTTAAATTTTAATTATTTGAATTTCATAATTCTCTCCTCCTCCTCTGAAAACGCTATGTGACTTCAATTCATTTAAAACATTAATTTTATTAACTACTCATAACAGTATATTTAGTGGTTTTTTTGAATTTTGAAAAAATAATCCCTAATGGAGCGGTCCCTCCCCTTTTTTGTTCCTCCTGAAGGAAGGTAGAAAAAAAGGCTACATTCATTTCGGCAAAAGTTACTTTGGAAAATCAAAGTCTTTTTTTTTTTTTTTAAATATCGTGCTTCCTAATTATTATGATTATAAATAGCGATATTTAATTCGAAATCAAAAATAGCAATCAATTTTTTCACATCAAATCCTTAACGAATATGATAGATTTTTTTCATTTTAATTGCAATTTTTTTTCTTTTATTTTAATAATCTGAACTGTCCATGTTTCGTAAAAGCACCGTTGCTTCATACAGCACACAAGTGTAGAATAAATTAGGTCAAAAATACTCGTTTACAGCCCTGTAGACCTACTCTCGCGTCCTTCAGGTATAAGAAAGTAAATTATTTCACAATCGAAATTATAACAATTTTTAAAAAATAAATCAATTAATAATACTTAGTACATTCGCTTCTAATCCCATGTAGACTTGGATTGCTGAATGAGGAAGATGTTCCATCTAATTTATTCTGGATCTAAAAATACCACTTGATCCTGAATGCTACCTACCGTGTGTTTTGCAATCGCTAGGTCACTAACTTTTGATAAAAAGAGGGGGAATGAAGCTGCTCTCCGTTGTGTAACGACCTACTCTGAAAGTGGATTCTGAAGAAATTATGTATAAAAAAAAAGGGCCATTAAAGTCTTGAACTTTGGATGCGTCTGATGATCAGTATAGTCTTCAAAGGTTATACGGATATTATGCAACTGTATATTTAGATTACTGTCTATAGCATTAAGTTTTTTTAATATATTGGAATACCCGAAGTCCATATGCGACCCATACAATTATTAGATGAATGGAAAGATTCCCTTGGAATCTAGAAGGGATCTTTATGACCATCGAAGATAGAAAGTAAATATTCAATGTGAAATATATATCTACTGTATTTATAATTAATATGTTAAACATCATGTTTATCTTTTTTAAAATAATTATATTCATTAATTTGTTAATCAACGAGCTACCTTGACTGAATTAAGTCTTCCTAGCGCCCACTTCCCCTTCTGGGTCAGCTACCTTGTTATTGATCATCTTCTATCTTAAGACGAAGTTGCTTCCCAGTAATCTATAGTGTGTCAGTAGGTGTCAAAATTTATTATAACATGAAATATATATTACTTTATCAACTGCTGCATTAACGTGTTTTTTATTCTCATGTATGTTTTTTTTTTCTGATTAATAGATTTATTTATTGATAGATATTACAATATGCCACACAGTTGTGGGCAATAGGTAATATTGATGAATGATCTCATACATACTAAAATAAAATAAGTAAAAAAAAAAAAAAAAAATGAAATAAAATAAAAAACTCTCTTAAAATATATACAAAGAAAAGAATAGACAAGATGAACATAATGAGGCTATTTGTATGAAAAATAAATAAATAAAATAACAAATAAATAAAATAATATATACAATATTTACAGAATCGACCTGAGGATCCCTGAGCCCACTCTATCCCCCACGTGTGAGGGGTAGAGCAGAGCTCAAGAGATCCCAGCGCATCCCTCTCGCCGCATCACTGGTAACGAGCCAGTGGAGGCTGAGCAAGTGCGCTAAAGCCGCAAACACTCAACTTCTCATGTATGTAGCATTTTAAACTGAATCTACTAAATTCACTTTGCGTATTTTACGTAGATTTCTACATGAACGGCACCTTCATATCCGTGGACGATATGATATCACTACAAATATATTTTAAATAATATGAAATAATTGGGTGAGAAGTTAGTATTTTATTATTAAGCCCATTTAGAGTTCTACTACGGGATGTTTCTCTACATACTGTATCATATCATTATGTCATTATGATCAAATTTGCTTGTATTTTTTATACAGTTGTAAATATCAATAAATAAATAAATAATAAAAAATTATTAAGACTTGAGTGTAAAATTTGAAAATTAAAATAAAATACAAAAAAAAAAGCCTCTATTCATTTAAAATGTCTGCATAAACAACATAATATAGGTGATTATTTTCTATTTTTTCTTTATCTTCATTGGAATTTACAACTGTTCATAATTATACATTTAATAAACTTTATGTAAGTTATTATGGAGTGATATAGCGGTGCAGAGAAACTACCCATTGGTAGCACTCTAAGATGTTATTATTTGAAAATTTATTTTGCATTTAAATTTTAACCATCTTAATAATATATAATTGACTGTCTTGATTTTCATTACATTTTATTATATTTGGATCTGTATTCAATGCTACATTAGTTTCCTACTTTCGTCATAGAATGGAAGGAAAATATATTTTTGTATCATTAACACACACAATTTTGTTCCAAATATACTCTCAACATTTATTTTCAGAAATTCTCCAACGTTTCGCCCCTCAGGTCATTTTCAAGGAAACAGCCTTAAATTTTGATGTCATATTCTTAAAAAAAGAAACAATTATTTATGTGAAAAAGTTTTAGATTTAAAATATAAAAAGTTATATATGACATGGGCAATAAGCCAGCAGACATTTTTTTAAACAATATCACATGAATATTTAAGGTTGTCTCCTTGAAAATGGCCTGAGGGGCGAAACGTTGGAGAATTTCTGAAAATAAATGTTGAGAGTATGTATGGATCAAAATTGTGTGCGTTAATAATCAAATAAACCACTCTAAAAAATCTAATATTTTTGTATTTTTTCGTTGTAATAATGTGTTTTTGTATAGTATAAAACCTCGAATTATATTATTTCTAAACACTTTTCTACTGTTTTATTTTTTCTCACTACGTCTTCTACTAAATTAATACATGTTTCTAAGCTATTTCCAAAAAATAAAATATCTATTTTTTTAAACGAAAATCTTGATTATTTTCGAAAAGCCTGAACATAATTGACGAAAACTCTTGTCATTCTGACGAAATAGGAATGTCAATAAAAATTTATAGCAAACGTAATATCATAGATTTCAACAAACTTTATATTTTAATAACTATTAGGGGTTAATTACTTCAATTTTGTATAGCCTTTTTGACTCTTTCATATTTGGTTCTTCTTTTTTAGAGGTTCAGCACTCTTGGTATCTAGGAGAGGGTTGACTATTATTTACGGCATCTTAAAGTATATCACACCCAATAATACTGAAATATATTAGATACTGAACATGGGGACATATTACCCTCAAAAGGTTCAGAATATAAATACATAAATCAAAGACTACAGTGATTTAATTTTGATCTGATAGTATGATAGGAAAAATCAATTGTAATAAAAATATATTTAAACATATAATTAACTACTTCATCATCGCATACGAACTGCACACATACACACTACAAATGTTTCAGTGGAAAAATAAAACTGAAATTATAATATGAATTTTAACTTATGGAAGACCGGTTCCTCATGACTGAACTAGAAGATAAAATAAAATAAGAGTTTTTTTAAATATTTATTATTCTCAAATTTATTCGTGAGATAATAATTTTGCTGGTGAGGGAATGGTTTTATTTTTATCTATTTTTTATTTCTCTCATTTTGCAACTGGCAGCATTCTTACCAGGAGCTTTAAGGTTTTGGTCGAAGTTATCTCATCTCAATTATCTTGCAGCCTAATCCTGGATAGTTCAAGGGATATCGTGAACTTCGGTCTAGCTTATCTAAGAAATGCTTTAGTTAGATATAGATCTGCTGATTTGGTTCCTATATGATTAACTTGGGAATGCCTTACTTATTTTTACTATCGTCGAGTTTTAGGACTGCCAAAAAATTTTCAAATTACATAACATGGCTAAATTTTTTTTTTAAAACGCGAGATTTTAGCAAGTTTACTCGACTTACCTTGAATCGATCTATAATATCTTCACGCAAGATATCGAGAGTTGTGTTTTATGCAAAAAAAGACATCGTGACATGCAAAAACCGACGATTGTAGGTCAAACCTGAAATCATCAGTCCAGAGAAAATTTTTCGATATCATCGTGAATTACATTAGGTTTTCATCGTTTATTCACTTAAACGTTTTCTGGATTTACTGAAAAAATAATTAAGCTCGGTATTATTATTAATAATAATAAAAATTATTAAGCTCGGTATCCACGTAATAGAAATTAGTTTACATGTAGTATGTACCATATATCTCCTGTTTATAATTCTCTCTATGGATCGATACATGTGAATTTGTTAGTTTTCTGATAAAATTATATAAAATATTCATTATTTAAAACTTTAAATGATATTTATTTAAAAATCAGTTTGTTAAATGATACATTCAAGTCCCCTGATACGTTACAGCAAAACGCTTTCCTGTTAAATTGAAATAGCATGAAAAAATTCATACATTTGTATATATTTTTTTCACTGTAAAAGCAGAATGTTCAGAAAAAAGTGTCAAGTTTTGTAAAGGAAATTGGAGGACAAAGAAAACTAAACAATTAAAAAACCTATTTAAATGAAACTTTATTGCCATTTAAACAACTTGTTTTTCGTTTTCACCCTGTTTCTTGAAAATGTTCGGAAGAAATACAATTTAATTATAAACGACCCTTAAGTTAATATTGAAGATTATTTTGAGTTTTGGGCATTGTTTAAACTTAAAACTCAATTTTCAAGTTTTTTTTACCCAACCGTATTCCCAGAGCTGACGATTTCATCAATTTGATGATATAGTCTTTATGAGACTCCCTTAAAAATCATCATGTCTGTTATCATCACTAGTTTTAAGCCTGTTATAAGTCGATAATAGTATTAACACATAGTACTGTAGAGTGTTTGTTAAAATTGAAGGTGTAAAACAAATATAAAGGACCGTTTACTCGTTGACAGTGTACAGCAATGCAGGAACTATCGCTGCCCAGTGGCAGATACACCAGCACTATGTGCTATATTATAACTGATTACTTAATCCTACGATGTAAAATCTTTACAATGTTTAGGTGATTGATAATTATCGACTTGACGTACGCATTGACCGTGGTATTATGAGCTATTATTTTATTATTGAGGGTAATTCCTATGAATGACAAAGTTCTTTTGCTTCATAGGGGAATTAATTTCGTCACTTTCACTTTCCATACAAAGGATATTACCGCGGTTAAATTGAATAAAAAAATATCTCGTGAGAGAATGTGGGTACTATACCTGGCACTGAACGGCTGATTCCGTGATATCCAAATTTTTGTGCAAATGATAATTCATAATAATTATTTTTGTAATGAAACAAAAATTTCACATCAATAACAGCATTTTCGCTCGTTGGTCTAGCAGTAATTAAGTCCCTAAAAAGTGAGAGAGTTTTATATTGTTAACTATTAACCTCGAAATATAAAATTTTACAAGAGGAGGCGTTATTAATTATTAAAACAACTATCAAAATTAATATGACCAAAGTTACGAAAATGATATCTTATTTACCTAATACCATAGAACAGAACTGGAATGTACCACACTAAATGAAACATTTATTAAACAATAAATCAAAATCTAATGCTGAATCTTGATAATATTATCTCTTAATTAAATCTTTTATTAATTTTTCCGAATAACCTCTTGGTATAAAATACAAATAGAACTTAATATTCTTAAGACAATATTTATTTAATATAATTATGACAATATTCTCCAATTGTAACCAAATTATTATAATTTTATATTGAATTTCAATATATTTTATAAATACTAGAAGATCGCTGATTGACCGTATGTAATTATAAATGGAATATGGTTCGGGTAAGGTCAAATAAAACTCCAATAGTATTAACTATTTTAATTGAGCTAACGTTTCGCCCCACGTTTTATTTGACCGCACCGGACCATATTCCATTTATTATTTTATAAATAACTAATTTTATAATTTAATTTTGTAAATATTGATTATCAATTTAGCTATACTCATATACTGGCCATTAATATTAATTCGTTAACCATTAAAATTTTATTTTAGTATAAAATTCAAATCATTTTTGTAACTCTGCACTAATTATTCAGCGTTTATAGAAATATTTATAATTCAAACAATTGGAATTTTAATTCTACTATGCATGGACTTTCAATTATATACTCTCTTGAGTTCATAGGAGGTCTTCTGCAATGACCTGTTGTTCAGTAAGGCAGATCATGAGGGAGACGTTCGCCCAGAAGTCGTTCGTCTCTTACGGAGATCTTAGAGTGTCTTATGCTTCAAATGTTTGCTATTTTAAAGGCGGTGTTTATTCTTTTCCTGGTTTTCATTGGTCAAAATTCTGTAAGAGCCGTCCCCGTTTCAATTATTTGGCTCCTTATACATTTATAAGAAACTCCAAAGTGTAACGGGCTTCTTCTAATTCTATTGTGTTCTTTAATCTTTAGAGGGGAGAGTCTGCGATTATCTCATAGCTTCTATTAATACCTTATAACTTCTTAGATTTGCACCTGGTCATCAGTTTTAGCGGTAGAATTTTAATTTGTCAAAATAACCTTATGTTTATGATCTACATGAGTGTAATAAGGCAAATTTGGACATATGGGGTTGAGCTTTGGGACTCCACTAAACCTTCGAATTCCTCTCGCATCCAATTCTTACAATCCAAAATCCTTCGTAAAATCCTCAATGCTCCTTACTTTGTCACAAAGAAAATCATACATAAAGACCTTAATGTTCCCTATGTAAACGATCTAGTCCGAACCAGATCAATCCTTCAAGAAACTTCCTAACCACTCAAACCCCCTAGTTTTTAACCTTGTATACTCTTCCTTCCTGACAATCCTCCGAGGCGCCTGAAAAGAAGATGGCCAAAAGACCTGCTAATGTAAAATGTCATTAGAGTACTACAAATGGGTAATTTCTCTACACGTCTGTAACACTCCATTTTAACAAAAATCAAATTTACTGAATGTATTACATAATGTACAGTTGTAAATTTCAATAAAGGTATTAAAAAAACCACCAAAAAAAAAACCTTATGTTTGATCTTTTGAAAGAAAATTCCTCGATTTCATGGATTACTTGTTCTACGCCGGACACTACAAACATACTGTCGGAAGTGCGGTACCAGCCAGACCCCAGCTAACAAAGAGGGATCCCGAGCAACATAAAAAGTGTGCCGTTAATCCGGAGCAGAGGAAGGTGTTAGGTAACCTTCAGTAACGGCCTGGTACTTTCTCTCCCCGGCGGAGTGTGCCTTGTTTACTCCAAGCTGACGGTACCGCTGCCCGCTGTAAGAATGGGTACCTGAGGACTCAGAAGAAACAGACTTCCTGTTGCATCCGACCGCTGTTGCAGAGTCAGAATGCTCGTTACGGTTCGTTGGGGGGTGTAGAATCGCTGATTGGGTAAACATTGCGCGCCAGTTTCACAGGCGCTTTGAGAGCTTCTTAGGTTATTGACTGTCATTAGAGTTTTCACGCTTTGATACCGCGAAAGTCAAGAGGAAGCGTTTGTATTCGCCGGCGGTGATCATTGCATTTATAGAATAGCAACTACCTAGAATTGGTCGGGTTCCAAACGTTTGAAAAATTTCCCAACAGTGACAAGTGCACTGGCGAAGTGTCTTAGCACCCGTCTGACACTGTTCGTGGTAATTTATATTTATTTATAAGGTGTGTGTGTTAAGGTTTAAACCCAATTTTTTAAGCACCAAACTGATCAAATAAATAGATCAGGGCAGTCGTGAGAAATAATGTAATTCAAAAAAATATATATATATTTTTTAATTTAATGTAATTTTAATTTTACTTTCCAATATATGGAATAAATAATAAGAGGAAGTTCGTGAAAACTTTCAATATTTTACAGAAAAAATGTTTTGAGGTCGACTGAATCCAAATAACCAAGCATCGCAAAATTGTGTCTGTGTGTTTGAACAGTCCAGCTCAAAACAGAGAGTCGTACAAAAATGGAATATTCAGCGAGGAACCGGAAATAACACCTTAGAGAATCGATTTTTCACGTCTTTAGAATTTCCTTAAAACTCCAATAACGATTTTGACTCAAATTCAATTGATGAACAATTAAACGGCCTATCATCATCATTCAAATAGTATAAGTGACGAATTTTTAAAAATCTTCCTTTTAAAGTATCTTTAATTTTGCTTTTATCAAATAAATAACCAGTTTCAGTATTAAAATTAAAAAACAATGAATAAATACAAAATAATATATAATTGAATTACTAATTCAATAAGAAAAAAATATATAGTTCAAAACGGAAAAACCCATACCACCCAATCTCCTCCGATAGCATTCATTTTTACACGGCTGTGTTATCATATGCTAAACTTGTATTCTTCGCAAGAAGTCGATATTTGTTAGTTTCACCTCGAATAAACTTTAAATACGATTTTTTATTATAAGTGAAAGCTGTGTGGTGCGCGCATAGCACCACTTTTGTCTTACAAGGACTCATCGATACACTTCATTCAAATAATTATGTTGGTCAGTTTATTTTTATACTAGGTTTTTAGATACTGAGGTCAACTTGTGGGTTGAGCGCTGGTTCAGGAGTGCATAGTGCTGACCACACTGTACGGTCAAGAATAGACTGCTCCGAAACAAAACAATAATAATGTAATTATCCTAATTTCTTAATTACGTTTTAACTTGATAGTGAAAAGTAATATAAGCATCGTGAACTTTTTTTCTAAATCATTTAACTTAATATTTATTCAATATAGCTAATATTCAAACCATGAACTCTAAATTCATGAGTGCGAAATGAGCAATATGATGTTAGAATTAAATGATATTTAAATTTAAATATTTCTGATTATTTAAAATATGAAAGTTTTTAAAACCAGGTCCTCATCAAAGTTTAAATAACGAAGGTTAAGTCCCTAATAATAATAAGGACATAAGCCGTTTACTTAGTTAATTGAATGGGTTGAGATTCATGAGGAGGGAGGCGGATTATTAGTAAATTAATTACATTTTCCAAAGGGTCCAACTACTATGAACTAACTCATTTTCAAAATGGCCTAATATTCATCAATCATCGATTATAATTTTTACTAAGGTTGAATGAACTCTACTTTTGTAGAATATAAGAGATTTTTTTTTTACTTTAACAACCAAAATATACAAATCATAAAATTTAAATCATAAATAAAGTCATTGTTTTAAATAAATGTTCATTGACATTTTTGGTTCCATTATCTCCAAAGAAATTCTTTCATAGTTTTATTTTTTATATATATATATATGTATATTTCAGAGACTACACTTTTCAATTAAATAACTGTAAATTCATAACGTTAAAAACCATTGGGTGGAAACAGCAAGGTAATCTTGGTTCTTCAAAATATTCTTCTACATGAAGCAGTAGTTAAACCTGCATCTTGTGACCTATCCTCAACCCCACTCACACTGCTTCGAGTACTCTTCAAACTCCCACTCTTCCGTTGATGACAAAGCTGTTCTTCTTATACGACAATGATACTAAAGTACATTCATATACCTTTTTTTCTTCTTCTTCTTCTGTAATATTGCAAACTATACTCAGATAAATAAAAAAGACTTAATATAAGATGATCCGGGTGGTGTTGTTCCGTACATTTTTATATATTTCTTCTTAGAATACGTATCCTAGCACATTGCAACAAGCATTTCCGAAGTTAATTCTTTATATTAAATAGGTAATGTTAAACGTCAGAAAAAAAGTTTAAAATGTTATATCTAATCCAAAATCCTACGTAAAATCCTTGATGCTCCTTATTACGTTACAAATAAACTCATTCACAAAGACCTTAACATCCCATTCGTTGCAGAATTGGCCCAAAACAGATATGCGTCTTTTCATTCCAAACTCCTAAACCATCCTAACCCATTAATTCTTAATCTTTCATCGTTAACAATCCCTGATAATCCTCCGAGATGAGATGACCACGTGACCTTCTAATTTAAATTAATGTTTGAAGTACCACCGATGGGTGGTTCGTTCCCAAGATTTTCAAGTGTATATGAAACATACAACATATTTACTTATTGTATTATTTTGTACAGTTGTAAAATACATTAAATAAATAATAAAAAAAAAATGTTATATCTCAATTTGCTGGCTATTTAAGATCAAGAATTAGTCATGAACTAATAAATGACGAATTAATTAATGAACATTGATCTATTAAATTAAGTTGGGCTGATTTTTATTTGTTTGTGTTGACATCGTTTGGAATAATCAAACCATCTTCAGGTGCATCTTCTTTCGCAAGGTTCCATTTTCTTGATTATTGAAATTCATCATTCATGGTAAATTAACACTTTATAAAATTATAAAAAAGGATGATGAATTTTTAATTTATTTATAGAGATATTTAAATACATGATTAATTAGAAGTTGTGCCAGATATAGATTAGTTAGAAGATATACCAGAAAATGGTTTGATTATTCGAAACGGTGTGAACGCCAAAAATGTTTCATTTTTCAACTGTTTTCTAATTATTAAATTATTCATATTATATTGTCTTTATCGAAATAATGGTACTCAGAAATAATAAATAATATTTCACTAAACAACTGAGATTTTATTATTATTATTTTTTTTATTTATTTGCTACTCAGTGTATGTTTTCCCTTTTTATTAATTTATTCAATACAACCTGACGGAATTGTTCCCATATACACTATTTCCTAATGTTGGTTTTTTAATGTTAAAAATTTTTAATTTTTGTTATTTACTAATGTAATAAATTTATAGTTTAAATATTGAACAATTTTTTATATGACAAGCGTCTTTCACTATTATCGCTTTTGAAAATTTTATTAGTAAATATAAATTTAAATAAGGTGTAATTTTCGTCATCTAATTAAAAGAAATAATATATAATTAACTACAATATTTTATTCTGTAGACTTCCTCAAATAAGTACTGGAATTAATTTGTTTCGATATTATACTTAGAACCAGTCCGGTTAGATTATAAGAGTATAATTATTAATTATTATGAGAAAGTTGGTGGGCTGTGAAATTCTAATATAACCCAGGAACGTAAGACAGTAAGTGAAGGGATTCCATCGCCAAGAGCATGTCTACCTATTCTCTGCTAGCATGCCGTTGCACTACATATTAGAGTTTTTCCTCCTCATAAGAACTTCAAATTCTATCATTCCATTGTGCTAGTTATTAACACTGTTGGTTAACGAGATTCGTGAGGACTGACTTTACACCCTAATATAATATAATATTACAGAACGAAGTAAATAAATTTACATTTGCATGGATATAAACCTCCGGAAGGTAATTGGTTTGAAAGTATTAGGGGCAGGGTCATCACTGTAGTAAAGTCTATGCATGTAGGCTGACGAATTTAAAAACTGAGAAGGGATAAGTGTGGCTTTTCGTCATAAGTGGTCATCCATCTAAAAACCAACCATATTCGACGCTTAACTTTAATTACCTATTTATTAATTAAACCACTCGGCTACACTGACTCCACTGTATGTATATATATATATATATATATATATATATATATAAATCATATACATCTTATTATAGGTTTATAAGTGCATCAAATAAACAAATAGTCCTCTATCATTTGATTTATTCAAGTTTATTTATTATTGATTTATACAGAAACTTAGTTATGGTGTCGACTAGGATTAAAAATATCAGAATATGCAAAGTATTACACTTTTTCTAAAGGTCATAAAATAAGAAAAATTCCTTTGCGAACTGGTCTAAACAAAGTTTATTTATTTTATTTTTTTATCTATTGCATTATTACTAAGCTCATATTTAAGTTATTTATATAATTTTGGTTATATAATACATATATAAATATTAGGATCTCATTGTTCAGTCATAAACATTTTTTATTAATTACCGAGCCCCAAGATCATCCAAATTATGTACCATTGACCGTAAAAAAGTTATAAATATATATTTATAATACTTTGCCTATATACCTGTACATTGTACGAGCTAACTAGTCCTCATCCGATACTGAATCACTGATCCTTAAAGAAAGACCTATGTATTTATACAATTGTTAAAAAAAAATTACAAACAATGAGAAGATGAAAATTAAGTATTTTATAGATTAATACTAGAAGAACCACACTAACTTTCATAAGCTAAAATAAAATGAAAATTTAGTTAACAAGTATGAAAAACTGAAGACTAGAAATCTATTCTTAGTAAACAAAAAATATCTAGAAAATTTCTAGATAAATCATGTATTAACGAGACATCGTTCCAATATTGAGAAGTGCTCGATAAAATAGGTAAAATATAAAATAGGTTTACAAACTACCATTATTAAATCTAAACTTTAACTGACTACCATTAAACCAATACTTAGTGAACTTTCGGACTGTCACGGTATACGACGGAGGTCTTCACGCCCAGCTGTCATTGAGGACGTGCTCTTGTCGTGGTCATTGTCAAGGTAAGATCGGCTTTTTTTTCGAAATTTGTAGGTTTTATTTTTTATTTATATAAATAATAACTTTATTTAATTATAAATGAATAAGTTTTTATTTTTTTTTTTTCCTCAGCAGTAGAAGATTTTTATTTTAAGACATTTTTATTTTAATGCATTTGTAGTATACTGTGAATTTATTATATTGTTTACTTACTATTTTGTATTAGATATGTACAAGGGGTGATATAAATCCTTTCTCACCTTAAATTGTTTATGATGATAATCTTTCAAAAATTGTACTGTAAAAATTAGGGAAGCTTTTAAAATCTTCGAAATAATTAATTAATACCATACCGATAGTAGAAGATAAAAATTTTATTTTTATGAATTTGTAATAGTAAAGACTGCCAATTTATTATATTGTTCACTCACGGTTTTGGATGGATTTATGCCAGATTATAAGATGTATAATTATTAATTATTATAAGAAAGTCTGTGGAATTCTAATATAAGCCAGGAACGCAAGAGAGTAAGTGAAGGGCTTATTCAGGCATTCCATCACCATGAGCATGTCTACCTATTCTCTGCTAGCATACCATCGTACTACATATTAGAGACCCTTTTCCGTCCCATAAGAACTCCAAATTCCATCGTTCCAAACTGTTAGTCATTAACGCTGTTGGTTAAGGAGATTGGTGAGGGACCTGCTGACATCATGGAATTCACACGCTAATACAATATAATACAACAAAACGAAGCAAATAAATTAATATATAGATAGATTTTTTCGCCGCACGATATTGTCAACATTAAATGCATACGAGAGCACAACCGCGAATCTTGGTCCCCATGGTTTAAGATAACCCGTGACGTCCAAACCAGTACTAGGTGTATAGTACACAAAAACATCGATTGCGTTTTATATATAAATGAAAAAATAAAAATATAACAATTTGGAGTTATGTCAATAAAAAAATTTATGGAAAGTACAGAACGCTGAAATTTTATATAATAATGTTGTATCTTTCGAGGGAGGAGTGTAGTGTGTAATACGAATACATTTTAAATAAACTCCTTTCTAACGTGTTTTAATAAATACTTTGGGGATTTTCTTATTTCAGTTTTGAAATAGAAAAAAATGAGGTCAGAAACAAATATCGGCATTCTGTGATTCAGGGCTAAATTTATATTTAAATTATTTAAAAACAATTTTGATCCTTTTTTTCTCAACGTTATTCTTTTTAAACCTTCCATTTGCAAATGTAAATGAAAGAAAGAAGAGAAGTGGTTAGTAAGAGTTTTAAATTTAAGAAAGAATTATATAGAAGAATTTATAGACAAGGGCAAAGGCAATTAGCCGGCATTTTTAAGTTTTTTAAAAAAGAAAATGACAACAAAATAAAGGTATCCTTGAGAATGACCTGAGGGTCGAAACGTTGGAAGGTTTAAAAAGCATAAAGTTGAGAAAAAAAGGATCAAATTTGTTTTTAAATAAACTAAACCACTCTCAAACAAGAATATATTAATAAAAATTAATCTAATTAATATTTAAAATTATTCAAAAGCTATTTATTCTATCAATTCACTGTTCAGTTCATGTTTTTATCAATAAGCTTATAAATTTTGAATTTTGATTTTAAAAAAATAATATAAAATAAAATAATAAAATATAAAATAATATAATTAATCATATCAAGCACTAATCATCATAGCAATCATATCAAAGTAATCATTAGACCTTATTAGGATTATTTTTGGGTAATATAGTAACAAATACAATTTGAAATAATTAATTACGTATTCTGATGAAACAAATGGTGGATATGTTCAGAATCATAAGGTACAGTTTAACCTATTATCACAAGGATATAGTTAATCAACTCTTATTAATTTACTCAATCTGATTATGCTGCTGGATGATACCGCATAAATGATGTGCCATCACCTTATAAATAAATCACTTTTTCTAAATCATCATTCGTTTTATAGAAGTCGTTAGCTGTTGTTGGGCTGAGGTCCTGAACCCATAATGGTCGGTTTCCACACAGCAATCCACTTCTCTCTTTGCATAACCATGTCTTAATGTATTCTCTACCTCATTTAAAGCTAATCCACTCTTTCTTTAACAAGCTATTAAGTAATTACTTTTTCGCTGTTATTCAAGCCTGATAAAATTAATTAAGGCTAAGTTGGTTGAGAGAGAGAGGAATACAGTAAGCACAAAAATATTTTTTTCATTTTTGCTGACATCTAGGTCCAATTAAGCCTTCACCAGGGCAACGTAAAACAACATACAACAAAAAAAAAGTAGAAAAGAAGTACAGATATAGATATGAAGTAAACAGGAGAAAATGAAACAATAGAAAAGAATGTAAAAAAAATTGTAGGACCATGCGATATTATAATATTAATAAATTATATAGTTGTACATACATTATAAATAATGAAATTTGAAATAATAAGAAATTAAGTGAAAAATTAGCTATAATAAAACATAAAAATAAAAGAGAAATAAAAAGAATATAAGTTACACTGGCAAAATCAGCGTTTGGCACTATTCGAATAATATCATAGCGGATGACGAATAATATTTTATTCCCTTTCTAGATAATAGTATAATTTGCCAACGAAACATAATCCGAATAATTCGAATAAATATAAAGGTTTTTGTTAATTATTATCCGTTTTGAACAACTAATTAAAAAATAAGAAATTATAGGAAAAAAATTAACGAATGTTCCTGCATTTATTTAAAACGCATTTGTAACATTTCGTAATGTACTAAAATTATAAATTCGTATAGAACTTGTCCATACGAGGTAAACAAAAATAAGATATTCGTCACAGTCCTTTTTTTACAGTATATTTTGCGATTAGATGTTATAAATCATTTTAATAAATAAATATTAATCTCTAAAGCACTCGTTTTCCTTATTGATTTTTTATTCAAGTAATGTCGAAAAAAATGATATTTTTTATTCAGTAATCAAGATAAATAAAAATTACTTGTTATTTTTGGATAACGGATTATGAGAGTATCTTTATTACACGAGACAAGTTAATGTAAAATGTCATTAGAGTGCTACCAATGGGTAGTTTCTCTACACGCCTGTAACACTCCAATTTAACTTAGATCAGATTTACTAAATGCATTATAATGTACAGTTGTAAATAGCAATAAATAAATATTAAAAAAAAATTCTTAAAAATTTAATTTTAATTTTCTCTGTTTGTATTTAGAAAGCTAGTATTAATTTCGTATTCCTCAAAATAACAATGAACACTTTAAAATAGGTTATTTTTTTAGAATTTTTAGTAATATTATACCATATTACAGCTTATCGATATTATATTATAATATATTAGATGTTATAGTATATCATACCAAGTATATACTTTAAATTGAGCTATTATTTTTGGAATAATAAATTAAGATATCCTTAATAATTTGATCCATGAAAATATTTGCCTGCTTTTACTTTTTTTTTTTTACTAATCATAAAACTTAATTTGCATTATTCCATTATTTTTGGTATAATTCTGGAAGTCTTTCAACGCAGACGTGGACTCCCAAGTGTTTGTCTTGGCAATAGCCGTTTCGAAACTAAACTGGTTTATAATATAAACTTTTAGTCTCAACTGTTTTTCAATCAAGCTATAGGCAAAAAAAACCTGCTAACGAAGAAAAGGACTTCATTAAGAAACATTATTAAAAAAATTATAATTCAGAAATTAAATCTTTTAAATAATATTTGGATTATGGTTTTTTAATTTATTTGTAATATATATTTACTACTACGTTCCTAATTATTAATAATAAAGAAACTAACTTAGTCAATCTGCACCATTTCTAGAACTTCTTATTTCCTCATTTTAAATTTCGGTTGTTCCAAGAAACTATTACCCATTAAAAATTTATTAGCACCAAATTAAAATGAAATTTAAAAAAATATTTTCGAAAATTTATTTAAAAATTATACAATAATTCACTATAATATGAAATTATTCTTTCATAACGATATATAATTAAGATATTAGTGAAAAGCTGCCCATTCTCCATTTCTAGAAACCAAAGTGTCGATCTAATTCAGATTAAGCCCAGATCTAACGATTCAATTTTTTTATTATATTTATTTAATAGATTAATAAAACATTTATTTAGTAACTAATAACGATTGTCACATCAACGTCATGGTCGTAGTCAGATATCTATGATACGGACGGTTTCTGCTCCGTTCCTATGGGTCTTATAATGATTTTAAACAAGAAGTTTTGCTCAATAGCCTATTTACGAAAAAAAAAAAAAAAAAAAAGAAGAAGAAGTTTTTAAATGAACTGGTAGTTGTTGAAATCAGCGCGTTGAAAAAAACAAACTCTTTAGTTTAACGTCAGAAAATAAGTAACACGTCAAAATTTTGCCGATTCATACAGCTTAAGGGGGGAAATACAAGATAAATAAATGAAAATAAATCACAATACATCTCACATCAGCACTGATAAAAGGCTCATCTCAACACTTACTGGAATTAAGGAATGTTATTAAGAAAGGAGTTGGAATGGCGTGCTACCTCTTGTTGATTGATATTTTCTAGGTTGTTTATATTAAATGTATATCCTTTAGACCGCAACGTGTAAAAAATTGATGGTTCAGTAATTTATTGCAGCATGAATATTTTTATTACAGTAAATACTACTATAACAACATAACTAAAAAGTAATTTTCTGATAAAATAATTTCAAAGCTTTTTAAGTCGAAAAACTCGATGTTTCGAATGAAATCCTGTTATTCTAAAACGTAACTCTTTAACTCGATTTAAGAACTCAATAATTCGAAATGAAAATTACAATTGGATAAACCCTTGAACTCCATAAGACGAATTCGGTGTGTCAGGGACTCGAAGTTTACTTCTACGAAAGCTCATTTCTTTTAAGATAATACCTGTGTTTGCTTATACTGACAAGTTACTGCTCGTGTCCCGTGACAGTCTCTTAATAAAAAGACAACGTCAATGTTTACCTTTTGGGTTAATTAGTTTCTTACACTTCTGTGCTGTGTCAATGAATCAAGCAAATTTGTTTACATTTTTTTATTTCTACACATATCTCATATAAGACTCAAATAAAATTGTCAGTGAATTCCATAACTCAAAACATTCATTATATCGAATATTCGATAACTCCAATTTTTTTTTTCATCCCAGACAGGGGCAATGAGTGATCCTATAGGTAATCAACTTTTTTGAACTAGTCTTTTTACAAGTCTTTTTTTTCTATATAAACCACAATGCCTCTCCATGAAATATGTAATTTGATGTTACGTTCCATGGAAGCAATACTCGTGGTACACACATTCCGTTGACAGGAGGGGGAGTATACGATATCAGCAAGTACATCCGCAGAGGGTCGGGAACAAAGCTATGCATTCGATAACGTTACCCAAGAGAGTGGAAAGTTACCCATCAACTGTTCCTAATTAAGTCCATACCTGTTCCACTGCTCCGGCTCTATAAATCGGTGGAAATTTCCATTATATCTTAAATAGGTTCTGCTCTTTTATAAGATCACAATAGAAATGCTTTTTGTATAAACAATTAAATCACGCCACTTTTCTTCACTCGGGAACGTTTAAAGTAAATTAAACTTCTATGACTTCCGTTATTTTTTATCTAAAATAGATCAAAAAACTAATAGTTGCTTATTAACAATTTTTTTTTTTAATTCAATCAAGTTAATTAATTTTTCCAATCTTCTTTTAACTATGGGTTCTTTGATTCAGTGCTATTTCTCGAAGCCCTTATGTTGTAATTACGAAAAAAGTAATTTATTGTCAGTTTGGTTCCTGTATTTTTTAAAATATATATACACATGTATATTAAGTTAAATAAAAAAAAAATATGTAACTAAAAAATATTATATGAGTTATGCTACAAAATGATAACCCCATTTCTATTCGACAGGGATAAGTGTCCAAGAATATTAAAGAATACTCTAGGCTAGAAAGTCATAGATTTACAACAATAGGTAAATTGTTGTAAGCGTGATTTGATGGAATTTATTTTAATCCTCCAGTTTTGAAACCACACTCCAATGGTTGTGAAATAGAATTAAAGATTTTAGGATACAATTTATGGGTCATTATTTACTTATAAGCATGCGTCATATGCAAACGTGGTTAGGACAGTATTGAGATTGATTGGGATGTCAGCTGTATAAACTTTGTGAAGGATGGCACCAAGAATACTACCCTGAGGTACTCCTGATTAAGGAAAGAGGGATGAAAAAGCAATATTTTGATTTACATTGAATGGACTGTAAGTGAGATAGGAACGGAAACGGGAAAGCTAAATTCAAATAGGAAAAGAAAAATTCTGAAACGGGAAAGTTTTATCTTGTCCCACCCACTTCACAGGTTGGACTTTACATTCCCTCACTGGACGCATTTTTGAAAAGGTGTATTTCGAAAACAACGAGTATATTCAATTACATGCTACAGATATATCAAGTGATATAACCTAATTTATTTCAAATACCTAAATACAATTTTTTACTACAGAATACTCTAGATATATTAATATTAATGCATGCGCTTAACGTATAACTTATAATAACAGGACTAAATAAATACTTTGATTTCTATCAAACAAATGGTTCCTTTTGGTCATACTCTTGCAGTGATGTTGTGTCATTGTCGTACAAAAGCGGACTGTAATTTCAATTTTTTATTAAAATGGATTTATTGCCTGCTCCCGGGTTCTGTTATTTAATGATTCACTTACCAACATTTTCTTTTTGTGAATATTAAAAAGGTCTAATAACCTTTAGAAAGTCACTAACCGTCAAATGAGTCTATTATTAGATAAAATCGATCAACGCTAGCTAGACCAGGGCATCCAAAACTCAGGCCAGGCTGAATATTTAGTACAAAACGGGAACAAAATGTATTTATATATTTGTTATATTATATTTAGTAGTTATATTTCATGTATTTTTAAAATTTATTTAATCTAAAAAAAGGTTGTAATATAATAAAATATTTATTTATAATATCAATTGTTATGTTTATATTAACAATGATCATCAAAGTTTTATTTAATGGCCCTTTTTCTAAAAAAAAAAAATGATCAAATGACCAAAAAACGATTTTGGGACATGCTACTAAATACTAAAGAGGACAGTAAATCTAAGAAAAAAAGGATGTCATTTTTCTATTTCACGAACAAATAACGTAAAACGAGTGAATTATATTTGGATAATAATCAAGAAAATGGCAAAAACATCAAATGAATGAAGAAGTATTAGTTTTAAATATTTTTAATCAAAGCTTTAGCACCTTCAGGAAAAATATATTAATATAAATAATATTTTAATAATTATTTAAGTACAAAACCTCCCACCATATCTCAATAAAAAGCACTACCTATTGCTATACTAACATTTATTATTTCCAAAACGTTATATAAAAAAAATAAAAGAAAAATTATTTGAAGTAATTAATTTAATAGTCCCGAAAAAGATTGAAACAAGCGGATTTTTTTCTTTTTTTTATTCGATTTTTGAATTCCAATGACTTAGGAAACTTAAAACCCAATATTTTGAGGGTGTTAAATTTCCCTTTACTACGTCAATTAGATTCGTTATTGAATATTATTACCCAAAAGCACAGAATATTAAACATTAAAATAAAGCATTTGCACACATTTGTCCTCAGGCAGCCCGCATTGTAGCACTGTCAATGAACTTCACCAGCGTTTCAGATACATTTTACGTTTATCTTGGAATAAAAAATGTCCAGATCAGAATGCTAAATAATGTAGTATTCCTTACTTAAAAATTTACATTAAGCTTAAAGTTTTATTTTTATTCCTACATTTATTATTTATCATACATTCTATTTTTTTTTTAGTTTATATAATATTTTTATTTATATGTTTTTACGTTCAGCAATGTTTTTGTGTGAAAAATTTATTTTCAAGAAAAAATTGAATTTATTTCACATCCTTATTATTATAAATCAGAGATTAAATTGATAAAGCTTTATATATTAACTGTAACTTAGAATTCTTCTTTTTAATTAAACTTCACAATACATTTCAACTTAGATATAACTAATTAATTCCCTTTCTGTGTCTTAATACCTGATTGAAATGGAACACCTCTTGTATCGTGGTCATTATTAACACGAATATCATTGCATCATGAAATAAATATGCTAACAACCGCATTCATCGAAAGTAGTTTCATGTTAAGCGCAACACTCTAGTTTGTAACAATAATTAACAGTACATAACACATTCGGTTCATTAATATTACTTATTTCATAATTCTTAGTAATTAACTAATTTTAAGCCATATTAGCTCTAATATCTTTGGTTTGCAGCAACAACTGAATTAAAAGTAAAAATTTCAGGTCCTAAGGAAAATGAATTTGAAAAACAGTTTGAATGCGGATGATACATGCAGATGATATACAATTCAAAATACTATTTCATTTTTATTATTAATATCTTAACGATGAATCACACAAGAAAAAAATTCAATAATAATAAGGTTATTCATAATATTTTATCCATTTTAGTTCGGAAATAGAAAGCTCAAAAATTAGTGACTTTTTTAGTTTTGATAAGTACATGTATTTCATTGAGGAGTTAGTATCTCACAAAAATCTACGATTTATAATGATATATCGCAATTCAGATTTTATCATGCTTTTCTTATATTAACGATTTAATTAACACTGTCAAGATTTTTTTTTAGAAACTGTCTAAACTGAATCGTTTTGATACCAAAACTGTAGCAAAATGTTCTAGGATTAAGGAACGTTGTTTAAAAGGTTAAGAATATGATGACAAATATTACAATTTTTATAGCACTATAGCAATAATTACAACCATTAACGTAATTATTTAACTTTTTTCGTATGCTTCACAAGTATGGAGCTTCATTACTGCGTAGATCATAACTCTCTACCATAATAACCTCGCCAGGAAGTATATATAAGTAATAATCTCATGCATTACGAAGAAGTAATTTTCAGTGATTATTCGTCTGTAGTTTGTATTAAAAAAAACTTAATTTTATCATTAAAATTCTTTTTAGGTTTATCCGTATGTTACGTGAATCCCAGTTTCTCTTAGTGCTACTTGGGTTTCGGTATCTTATCCTCGTATCCTTGACCGTACCCATTCCGTCCATAAAGTACCTCAGTCAGAATTAACAACTGCCCTTTAGGGACTTTGATGTTTGCTAAGATCAAACAGGTTTGGTGGATTTTAAAAAGTTGAGAGAAAGCCAGTGTTGCGAAAATCGTCCGGCCGAGGGCGCCCGGTCCCTCCCACCAGTGGGCGTGGTTACGAAACTTCATCGACTGCTGCTTGCCGCTCTAGCATACCCTTACGCCGGCAGAATGATATTTGGTATCGATAATGTTACAGTATTTTTGTTCATCTCAACAACAATAATATGTTTTTGAAAGTCAAAAAAGAGACAACTATTATTGCTTTATATATGGGAGATTCCAAAACAAAAAAATAATAATAAGCACTTCAAATTATAGCAATGAGCAACTCAATATTTTGCTAGATTGCTGACCTCAGAGATAACATCTCACAGTCCTAAAAATATGAATCAATTAGATATTGTTAACACATAGTCGACTTGGATGACAAGCCACCAGAATGACTTTACCAAGTTTTTGTAAAAAAAAAAAAAATTCAATATTCAAAAACATTTTATTCAAATACCATCAGAGATAAGCAAATGTACATGATCAACCTTCCCCGTTGTAATATTGGTAAAACTAAGTTTTTGGGCGTCCTGAGAATTTCTGATCATTTAAAAGCTTTCTTTATTGCACATCCAATCAACTAATTTTAAGTTATCGCAAATTTTTGTATGAAGAAGTTGAACCTTAATTAAAATTTAGAACTCTGAAATACCCTTCTATCTACCTACTGCCTTATGTTTTTTAATCTCTTATTTCCGACTAATTTTCTTCATCTAACACTGATAGAAGTTATCATGAATTAATTCTATATTAGTAGGTGTACCCCAAGGATCACTGCTCGTTCCACTATTCTACATGACATTCATACAGGACATTAGAGTTCTAAAATTCAAGAGTCATATGACAATGACATAGCAGTCTTAGCAAGCTATCAAAATCCAGAAAAGATCTAACAACAGGATCTAATAAAATTATATGACTGATGCAAACTCAGGAAACCCCAAATAAATTAAACGGGACCTCCAGTTTTACTTGATAATACACAGATTTCGCGAACAGGTATTATAAACTTGTTTTATAGTAGTTTAATCTTGGTCTGATATTCGATCGAAGAATTAACTTCAGTCCTCCTATCAAGGAAAAAAGAAAAAACTAGCTCAAGGAATAAAACTTCTCTATTAACTCTTTTCGAAACGTTCAAAACTAAAACAGAAATTGAACACATAACTAACTTACTGTAACCTATTTGGAAGAATTACATATATTAGAGACTCTTATTAGTAGGACTCACATTAGTAAACATCAAATTATAAGGCAAAGCATAAAATAACTATGACAAAATATTTCGGTAATACAACAAAATAAGACGAGCTAAAAAAAAACAACATAAATTATGATAATAATAAAAACAAATGTAATAAAACTATCACAAAAATTGCATTGAAAAAATGAATAGATTTGAGCGATTTTTATACAATGATAAACGGTATCTTGTGGTATATCAATCTAAAGTTTTTATTCCATTTCGAGCTGAACTAAATTTAAAACTGAGTTTTATGTAGCAAGATTTGAGTTTTAAAATGACTTCACCGAAAATTGATTTTTAATGTATTTAGGCTAGGATTAAACAAAGAATAATAAAACAATATAGTTTATCTACAAACCGAAAATTATAATTGCAATCTTCAGCGTCCTTTAATAGAACATTTTTAACACAATTTGCTACAATAGGAAGTTTTATTGGTACTTTTATTGTCCTCTGCTTAACCCTCTATCCGCAACGAGAAATCTCTGAAAATACAATGATTTTCTAGAACAAGGAGCGTTTATACGTTGTGATTCGTTGGAAAAAATAAATATGACATATTGTGAATAGCACCCATATTAAAGGTACAGTATTAAGTCCTTGGAACTGGAGAAAAAAAAATGTCCTAGTCTCAATTATATAAAATAAAATAATTTAGTTTTGTCATTATGTATTATACACAGTTCAAAATTATAATAGTGTTTCATTTGAAGAGATATGAATGTTATATAAAGGTTATATAAGGGAGGGGACTGTCACGTCGATTGGGTGAAGGGTGCCTAACTTCTACTTCTATGCCCTCTCCAATACTTTTCTCATTCCAATACTTCGATAAAGCCTCTGCTTTTACTTGCCAATTTTCTTTTCTTAAATTGAAAATAAATTCTTTCTTTATTGGGAATGTAAATATTAATTTAAAAAAAAAAAAGTGAGGAGAATCTCTTGGAACGGGAAAATTACCAAAATCTAAAAAATAAACTTGTAGATTACAGGCCGTTGAACTCGTTGCACATAAATTTATTAGGAAAATACTTAAAATATATCAAATAAAGATTCCAGAACACTATTATATAGTTACACAATACAGTAAATACACTTTTCTCTTGTATCATAATTATTCTATTGTAACATAGCAATTCAAAAAAAAAAAAAAAAAAGATTCATCAAAGAGCGTAATAAACTTTAATTCATTAATAATGATTTGTTAATTTATAATTGATATATTTTTAAGGTACATAACTTACTAAAATGTTAGTTAAAACATTCGTTCCAAGCAGTAAAAATAGTAAAACTTCATGTAATTAGAGAATTAAAAAATCCAAGTTGTTCTTTTTCAGTAGTGCATTACAAATATTCTTCTAGGAAAAATTTAAGTAAATCTTAATTCCCCAAATATTGGATGTAATGGAGAACTGCCTTTTCAACATTCATCGATTCGAATGAAGATATAATTCTTTAAATTTAGAATCTGACTTCTCTAGTTCTTCAGGTACAACAAATAAGTGGCAAAGAGTTTCTTTGGATATAAGGATGGTAATATTTCCCATCGATTTTTTTCCCTGCAATAATTATGTTTATGACAGGCGACAATATCATCACTTCTTGAATTTTCAAGAAAACAAAAGACTGAATCGGCTCGTTAAGTATCGAACACACAAGTCTTCAAATTGACGAGATTCAATTCCACATTAGGTATTATGTTTCGCTGCACGAGATTTCACTTCGTAAATGTTACTTAGTGTGCTAAAATATGCGAGGGAATAAAATAGACCGCTCCTTAAAGAACGTTTTGTCTCATTCTGTCCCGAAAGGGTGTTATGGGTCTTAACTAAGAGTTTAATATCCACATGCGTATTCCTGGGTCAAGAGCAGCGAATCACATTTTGTTTATAACTTACAACCATTTAAACACCTATTTTATAATTTCAAATTTATCTTTTTTTCAAAGCGGGTTTTTCTGACTGTTCTGGTCGAAAATCAAAAAATCCATATCAGGTTCCTGTCCAAAACTATTCTTCCACCTGGTCAGTCCAATACTAAAGTTGTGGTTATATTTTAATTGGTTTCATTGGCCGCGGAACCGCAGTAGTCTGGAGTTGGCTAATAAGTTACCACACCTCAATTAAGATTTTTAGTATAATTAGGACTTAAAAAATGATTAATTGGGAAATTTTACTTGTTGATAAAGGAATAGGCGAGTTGAAGAACCCTGTAAGTCTCTTTTTGGAGACATTTAAAATTTGTCCGGTTTTCATCCCGCTGCGATAGACACAGGGAGTATGAATCAATAAGTCCGTAGTATTTTCGTTGTTATGTAATCGTTTCTAAGTTATTATTTGATTGAGAAACCATTCAACTCTATGAATCTGGGTTTTCCCTCCTCACTGGGGCACTGAGGACCGGTCCGTAACCGGAATTCCGGTTGAAAACTTGTACGCGAATTGAGACAGTGTTAGAGATGTGCATTTTGAGATTGTAACAGTTAATTGATAATTATTATCTTCCTATTTTTCGTAAATTAGATTGATTTTACAAATCCCATAGACCAAGTAAATTTAGATACCATAGCAAGTTTAATTATCTAAATTGGTTATGTGAAAGATTTTAATTATTAATTGTCGTTTTGAGATTTTTTGAAGCATTACGATTGGTTATTGATTTATCTTTTTTTTTTTCTTGTATCTTATTTCGTATTTAGTATAATATGGAATTATTAAAATCACCGTCTGAAACACTTTACATACTTGGTTACACTCAGTTATAAATATTAATAAACTTTTTGGATAGATCAATAACCATTCGTTGAGCATTTTAATAAAAAAAGTCGAAATCCAAAATAATGCGTAATTCTAGCAACATGAACTTTTGAAAAATACGTAGTAGAAGTCAAAGTTCATTTTCGTCTTTAGCACACCAAATAACAAAAATATCAAATAAAATTTCAAAAAGTTTCTTTTTGTAGACCTGTATAATCATCATAGCATAATGAAAGGAAAAAACAAAACAGTGATCGCTGAATTAATAAGAAATCGTTTTATAGTACATTAATAATGTTTTTGTAAAGTAACAAAAAAAAATTCAATTATATTTATCGGTATAGTTTGCAATTCCAAAATCATAGAATAATTTTTTTGGTTAGATCTTTAAAACTGCATCATTGCACAGATCGTATGATGATATTAAGGAACGATAACGATTATGACATCTTTAATTATGGTTTGCTTTCCCTTGCGGCATCGCCATCACCCGGATGTATCTCAATTACATGACCATCATTCCATATCGCCCATCATAGGACAGATATCGTCTAATTAGTGAAAGCTGTTTTATAGCCATTGTTTCATCAAATTCCATAATTTTTTTTTTAGAAAATATCATCATAACTCTTCCACTTTACTGCATGAGGTTTCGGCTTACAGACCCCTCAGTGTATCACTGTTCTCCACCAATCTTCTTTTTTGTTCTTAGATTAGAGTCCTCTTATGGAACTTTAGAAAGCTTCTTTAACGATTGATCCATTTGATTTCTGCCCTGGCCTGATAAGCAAACTAAAAAAAATCTGGCATTCCTAGAAGATGGCCAACCAACCTTAGTTGGGATTCCTCTATTCCTCTGTTTTGTAGTTATACATCAGTTTAAACCTGTTCAAGCCTGACCCCAGTAATGGGGATATATTGGGCTGATCCACATTACTTTTCTGTATTAATTTTCATATTTTCTGTGAGCTATTCTTTTCCCTTAACTTACCCATATACATTAAGGTGTTGAGACAGCCTCGATCCATTTCTTAATATCCTCTCCGTGTGTTGTCAAAATCCTGACTTCATCAAGAGTGATTCCTCAATTCCTTGCAAGATTCGAAATGGGGTCCTCCCTCTTGGACCTCGATCGTCTGTGTGGTCGGTTTTCCTCTGCCTTTGCTTCCCAAATACTTTGTGGGAGTCTATTGATCAGCATTCTTTGTAAATTTGCACTGTTGTATTTAAAGATACTCTCGGTTTTTGTATTTTTTAAAACACTTTAGCCATTTAATACAATCAACAATCTTTTTTTCTTGTACTACAGAAATTAATATTATAAATATTGAATAAAGATTGTTATATTATAAATATTGAATACAGGTAGAGGAAAGGCAACATACGATAACATAACAAATTGGCACATTGGCAAGAACCTTTTTACACGTGTCTAATATTTGTCGAACTTGTATTCCCAAAGAAAGTTTCATTGAAATCGATTATCCCATGTGCGTAAACTCTCATAGTAGTAAGTAAAATGTAAGTTATTAAGTTGCCGATTCAATATTTTTCAAAGTAGTATAATGTGAATTTCATGTCAGTCGTTCATCAATTTTGAGTCTCAAGTCCATTTTATCTTGGTTTTCTTTTGATAACAGAAGCCATATCCAAAGCAACTAAATTTATGTGAATTATAATCAACATTGATACTGAAAAAAACATTGTTTTTTCTAGTTTGAGACTAGACTTAACAAAAAGAAATTCCAAAAACTAAAGTTGACAAAAAAGCCAACACTGCTTATCACAAAATGAAACTTAGCTTTTTTTTTTGTTAGTTATGAATAGTTACATAATACACGAATTTATAAAAGTTATGAATATACGAAATCTGTATAGTAGTTCGTAATAACGCTATCTAAAGCCAATCGTGAGAAAATCTTGATAAATTTCCCCAATTACGGGAATGGTATTGGAGCGGCACTTGAACTTGGTTGGAGCTAAAAGCAGTGATTGTTCCATTCTCCCTTGATTGGGTTAGCGGTGGACCCCCGAAATTAATCTTGACCTTCCTGTAATTGATTGCTACCCACTAAATAACCCGCTTTTCTGCCCTAGTTGGGATGAGTACTTAAAGCCATTAAATTCAATCGGACAACGTATTCTATATTTGCATTTATTTCTATCTAGAATGAACTTTTGGCCTCTTCAAAGAAGTACTTACAAACGCTCAATACAACGTTATGTATACAATTAATCCGTTGTATACGTTATGTATGTATACAACGGATTAAAAAGTTCATTTTAATTAATTCGAATTTTTGATTTAAAAAAAAAAATCATTGAAGACAAACTGATTTCCAAAATAACATTATATTCATTATTCAAATATAAAACATTCCTATTATTAGTTTATGCTTCGGAACACAGGTTCACATTTCCGAAACTAACATTCAACAATTTAATTTTCTCACCAATATTATTGTAAACATTTCATAATTAAATTTTTAAAAGATGCATTATAAAACAATATGTAATTATGACTTTAATAACTTATTATGAAGTGTAAGAAAAACAGTAGGGTGGTGCTCCTAAAAATGCCGTTTTTGTCTGTAATGCAGCTCAAATGAATATTTTTTGATCTGATCAACTTTCATATTTTAATATACATCATCGACTACTATTTAATTCATAATTTAATCTTGGAATCACTGAACAGCGTGATTTTAAGTTATCATTAATTTGGTCTGTCAGCAGTTGTGTTAGTGTTTTGTTAGTTTCAACTGCCTGTGTCAGAAAAATAGACATACCTTGGCTAGATTTTGCAAGATGATATTTAATCAATTTCCTTGCCTTTTAGGGCAAGGAAGATCCTATACTGCAATGCGCTTCTTCGCCAGGACTCATTTCATTTCTGTTCCGCGATCTGATTCTCAGTCCTTTGTCAAAGTTTAAATTTCTAGCTCAAACGTCTTAGACTTGTAAGTTTATAACGGTTGCCAGTCTAGAATCTCTGGCAGATCTTTTTCATAGCGTTTTCCACCTATTTCGGAATTATGATTTACAATCTTAGAGCCGTATTATGGAGAGCTACTTGTTAAGTGTTCATGCTCCTCATTCGTTTGTTTATGGTGAATCCTGAAGATTAGGTGCCATCAAGAAAACAAATAAGAATTTGGATTTTGCTTCATCATACTAATATATTATTTGTTGGCTGAAAATTTGTTTTCTGATTTTTTAAACTTTTTGTGATTTGGATTTTCAAAAGGATCATTGAAAGCGATTTGTAAGTTACCTAGCTTTACATAGAATTTATTTATCTCGTTTTGAAAGGAAACAAAATAAAATATATTTTTCAAAGACAATGTTTGCAATAAGACAGTAAAAAAATCTGTAGATTCTTTGCTTTTTTAAAAAAAAAAATTGTAATTTTAGGCTAAAGATCACTGCCCAGGGGGCATAACTACTTAATTACTCCACCTAACTTAATGACTGCTAATTATCTTTATAAAGTAGTTTATTATATCAATATCTCGAAATAATTACTAAGTTTCACAATATCAGAGAGAATGTATGATCGTTGCAGGCCTCAAGGATACACTGATCTCAAAAGATAAGATATTAGGCAACTCTTAAATGACTCTAGTCATGTTGAAAGTAATGCATCTTGGTTAGAAGGTTAAATTGTTAATAACTATTCATTTGTTTATTTATAATCAAATTTTAATAGTTAACTAGAATAATTTTTACTTTGTCATTCCCACTGTTCTGTATGGACGTGAGACGTGGCCTCTTACACTAAGGGATGAACAGCGTCTTAGGGTTTTCGAAAATAAAGTATTGCACAAAATATTCGGATCGAAAAAGGATGAATTAACGGGAAAATTTAGAAGATTACACAACGCTGAATTATGGGGCCTACATCCGGTAAATATAATTCATGTTGTAGCATTGCGGCGTATAGGATGGGCGTGTAAGGTTGTAGGACTTAGTAACTAGCGGGTCACTAAAATGTTAATAAACACTGAATCAGTAGGTAAACGTCCGAGGGGTAGAACGAAACGTATATGGGAGGATTGCGTTAAAACTGATTTCGTGGAATTGGGTTTGGAGTGAATAGCGTTTGGTGGTATCGGCATCGAACCTTCGGGTTCCTTAGGCCTTCCTTATTATTACTGTGACTTCAGAATTCAATTTTAATAATGTAAAATTACTTTGAGGTGCTCTTATATTTCCATAACATATTTCTATATGTCGAGGTTATTTCATTTCACTATTTTTTTTTTTTGTTTATTATTTTTATATATAAGGAGTAACTGTATGGATACTGTTTATGAGCATTAGCTTTTAGACTAGGGTGTAACCAAATGTACAGATCCAAACCAAACGGATTATATTTAGAATCATTAACGAATTCAACAAGACCAATTGGAAAGCAAATGATGTATTTTTTCTCATTCTAATTTGCAGAAGGTCACTACTATTTGTCCAAGAACTACTAAAAATTTACTAATTACCTTATTAACAGCAGAAGGTTTCATTAATGACCTGTATGATTTCATTATTTAGTTTGAAAAAAAAAATGATTATGGCCATGAGTTTTAGAAGAACATCTCGTTCCTTTTCTATGCATCTAAATCACACTGTTGTCAACAGTTAAACATGGTTATCTTTAGCTTGAAGAAAAAATGTCCATAATATTAATTGAAAATCCATTAGAAAAAGATTAAATAGTAACAAACTTGAAATAATCTTATCAACAAGGGAGTGAGAAGCTGTATGGCGTTAGATTATATGATGTTCAATTTGGTTCTCATATTTGTACACTTGATTAACTCAACCTTATAAATTATTAAAAAAAACAACAAAAAAAACAATTGAATGAGTTATAAAAGCTTACTTTTATAGTCATAATATATATCGGTAAGTGGTTGATTCCCAAATTTCTCAAAATTGTATTTAATCATTAATTTAACATTACTACACAACAATTTACTGGTAAAAAAATATTTAAATATCTGTCAGTGTCTTTCTTATTTTTATTCTACTTGGCTCAGACATCAAATATGGTCAAAATAAAACGTATCTGAAAAGCAGGATTTGACTAAAAGCTTCTTCTGGGTCCTGAAGAAAAGCACGTAAGCAAACGGAAAAACTGTTTTGCTGCATGAACAGAAAATATCAATTCTTTGTAAGACATCATGTGTGGGTGGAAGGACATACCCCGAAGTTCAGAGGACAATTGCTTACACCCACGCTGTTTACAAGTCACCACAGCTTTTGTATCTTTGTTATGTTCCAGATAAAGATGTCTAGATGTTCATACAATTTTTTGCAAAAGCATGATGTTTGGTTTTATTTTTACATAAGTTTTGAAAACATTATAGTAAAAGAGCCCTAGAGGAGAAAAAAAGGCAGTTATCTCACCCCAATTTTTTATTACAATAATGAAAATTATGTATAATTACTAGTAAAAATTTATGAGTCTGCCAAGTAGAGGTAGGGGTAATAAAAAATTGCGACTGTCTCAAAACGTTTAAAAAAACTAATTTTTCATTCGGAACTCTATATCTTAAAAAGTAGCAACAACACAAGAAAATCCAAGAGAACATCATTTAAATAAGAGTAAATATGCTAAAATATGAGCCTTAATAGAGATTTACGTTAAATAGTTATCGAAGTATAGCTTTTTAAAAAGAAACATCTCATAAAAATGTTGTACAGAGTGTACTGAAAGATCAGTAGTTAGTGAATTTATTTTGAAAAATCTATATCTCAAAAACCAAACGACGTACAAATGCCTGTTAGCACTCAAATTGAAGCTAGTTTAATGAGCTATAAAGTAGTTAAAGACATTTATCTTCACAAGAGAAGTAGTTTTCATGATATTTGCTAAAATAAATTTACAATTTTCATGTACCAAATTTATATTTATATGCGAATATCTTAAAAATTACTACCCCTACGAAGATACATGTAATAAACTACTTTATAGTAAGTTAAATTTCCCTCATTTTCACATGTCTGGCAGATATATGTACGTCTTATGGTTCTAGACATATATTTTTTCAAAAATCAAACATTTTATCCGAACAACAAGAAATTAACATTTTGTGAATTTATTTTGTCAATTACCATAAAAACTACTATTCATACAAAGATAAAGGTTATAAACTATTTTATGGTAAATTCAACTAGCTTTAATTTAAGAGCTGGTTAACATCTGTACGTCTTATGCTTTCTGAAATAAAGATTTTCATAAATCAAACTTATTGTCTGAACAACTACAAATCAATTTATTTTAGCAAATAATATAAAAACTGTTTCTCCTACGAATAAAAAGGCCATAAATTACTTTATAGTACATTAAACTAGCTTTAATTTGAGTGCTAATAGACATCTATACGTCACATAGTTCCTAAGATATAGATTTTTAAAAATAAATACACTAACTACTAATCTTTCAGTACATTTTTATGAAATATTGCTTTTTAAAAAGTTACCATTGAACGATAAATAGCTCTATTAGGGCTAATATTTCAGAAAATTTACTCTGCTTTAAATAATGTCCTCTTAAGTTTTCTAGAATTGTTTGTAATTTTAAAGAGCTCCAAATAAAATAAAAATTAATTTTTTTTAACGTTTTGAAACAGCTGCCATATTTTATTCCCCCTACCTATACTTGGCAGACTCATAAATTTTGACTAATAATTATACGTAGTTTACATTAAAGTAATAGAAAATTGGGGTGAAATAACTGCCTTTTCTTCCGGGCTCTTGTACTATTAGGCTAGGTGAAGGAATCTAATCTCTGCTTTAATATTTTAGGGTGTGGTCACCTACATGTACTGTTTAAAAATACAAATCAACCTCTTCTTTCTTTTTCTAGCGTAAATTTTTCAAAAATTAAATATTTCAACTAGGAATGATTGTGATTAAGTTGTTATTTTATTATAAGTTTTTTAATTATTTATTTTATTTCTGAATTTGATATAATTTAACTGATATATTTGTAAATATGGTGTAAAAGTACTCTATGATTCCAATTATCATTTTCAATAAATATATAAAAATTTTGACGCATTGTAACTACTTTGAGAGTAAGTTTAAAAACATTAAATCTCCAGAGATAAACGGGTCATTTTATTTTATACTTCTGTAAAAATTTCATGAAAAGCCACTTCTATAACAAAAACTGACCATGTGCATAAAATCTTCAAACAACATATATTTTAATTCAGTGCTTATATGCTCCGAAGTTTGATTTCGAAGTGTTCATGAGGAATTTTATAAACTGGCGCAGTTTCCCAACGTACCCATAAACTGCCCTCAACTTAATTATTTTTAAAAAATACAGATTTACTTTCTTTTATATTCTTATGAATCAAAGGTATAAATTTCAGACTTTTCTGACACCTATAAGCGGGTTAAAAATGCAATATTTCTAAATAAGTCTATCAACTGACGATAAAGTAATCCACTTTTACGGTACTCCTTAAGATTTGTACCAAATACAACGTTAAGTCACCTCCGGACCATTATTTTTTAATGAAAATTATATTGGAAATATCAGGAAGTTTAACCTGAAAATAAACTGAATCACTAAAGATACATCAGTTTTAAAAATATAGTTTTATATGAGTGTTGCGTTCATTAGATATAAAAATACAAAAAAAAAAAAATAATCTCGCAGATGCAGTCTACCAAGTTCTCTGCACCTGGCCACGTAAGAAGAAATAAGAAAAAATATATCTGTTCGTCACAGACGTGATATGGAAAAACAGTTAAAACATTCTAGTATGCACGATTCACAAAAACTTAATCGTAACCCAACGCTTTGGTATGCCTCTGCCAATGTACCTTCATCTGAAACCATTCCCACCTGTGTAGAAGTTTTAAAGGATATTTTAATGTCTCAAAAAATAATTAATTTTTTTTTTTAATATTTATTTTTTGCTATTTACAACTGTACATTATAATACATTTAGTAAATCTGATCTAAGTTAAATTGGAGTGTTATAGGCGTGTAGAGAAACTACCCTAAATAAGTAAGGGGAAGCACCATGTTCACGAAATATTTCTAAATTTTCAACTAAATCAATGAAGAGGAAACGCAACTTTATAGGATCGATTTTACACATATTCTTCGGTTTTCTGAAAAATGGCTCTAACAAATCTGGTTTAAGTCAGCACATATCATTTACATAAAACTTTTTCTTTTTTTTTTATTATTTATATATTGCTATTTATAACTGTACATTATAATAGATTTAGTAAATCTGATCTAAGTTAAATTGGAGTGTTACAGGCGTGTAGAGAAATTACTCATTGGTAGCACTCTAATGACATATTACATTAACTGGTCTCGTGGCCATCTTCTTTTCAGACGCCTCGGAGGATTGTCAGGAATGGAAGAGGATGAAAGATTAGAAACTAAGGGGTTTGAGTGGTTAGAGAGTTTATAATGGAAGGAGTGATATCTGGTTCGGCCTAGATCGGTTACATAGGGAACATTAAGGTTTTTATGAATGAGTTTATTTGTGACGTAATAAGGAGCATCAAGGATTTTACGTAGGATTTTGGATTGTAACGATTGGATGCGGGAAGAATTTGATGGTTTGGTGGAGCCCCAGAGCTCAATTCCATATGTCCAAATTGGTCTGATTATTGTAGTGTATACTAATTTTTTGTAATGAATGGGAAGTTTAGAGCGTTTGTCAAGTAAGTGTTGTAGCAATCGGAATCTACGAGCAGTTTCTTGTCGTTTCAGTCTTGTGTGTGGATTCCAAGTAAGTCTCTTGTCAAGATGGAGTCCTAAGTATCGAATCTGTTCAACAGGTGTTAGTGGTGTATCTAGAAAAGATACTGTAGGACAGGAGGGCAGAGGTTTACGACGGAGAGTAAAGGAGATCTGGTGGGATTTTTCATGATTTATTTTGATTCTCCAGTTTTTACACCATTCTTCAATAGATGTTATGTGTGCCTGTAGTGTTTGTGATGCATTATTTACATAAAACTAAATGATGTTTAATATTTCATATTAAATATTATGAATTATATGTTAGTATACGTCGTATAACAATTCCATGCGCTTTTTAAGTATTGCTCGATTAAACTATCTTAAGTCTCCACTTCCCGTTTCAAGCAAAAATTTCAAAAGTGATATAGGACCGTTGCTCCCTGGGGGTCTTAGTGGGGTGGGTCCGGCTAGAAAGGTATTATCCTCATTGAAATTAATTGATTCAATTAGTTTCAAAAAAGCACCTTTAGTTTTGTATTTGAAATGACTTTCATTGTATATAACAAAATAATTTTACATTTTTAAAAGTAATAAAAAATGTATAAATATGAGCTATAAAAGAATTTGATAACTAACTTAGGAAGAGAAATAGAAACAACAGTGATCGCAGAAAACCGAGCATGACTCCCGATTCCAGCCATACCTACACGGGTTTGTTCATATTTTATATTATATTAATAAAGATTTAATGTTTGAAATTTTTATCTTGCAGGGTCATAAGTGAAAGTTGTGTGACGAACGTACTGCATCAGAGTTTTTTGTTTGTACTGCAGTTCACAGCTAATCGTAAAATCTTAAGTGAGCTCAGTTCCTGAAATATACAATATTTAGTTTTCTTATTGAATAAGATAACAGTAGATTTAATAAATAATGGATTTATATAATGACATAACTCATTTGAATATTTTCATTATATTTTTTAATGAAATTGACAGCCTTGTGCCATCCCTGCGGCTTAGGGTATGAGTGCGCTTTGATAGGTTTTTTTTATTTTTCACCATTAGCATACCACTCCATCTTCCTTATCTCCATCTCCTTAGCATATTTTGATTTATTATGCAAAAAGGATTTCCCATCAGTGGAGAAATATTGTTGAATGTCCTTCATAAAAATGTATAACACAGGCAGGTAATCAGGTTAGTTTGTAGGCTGCAAAATATGTTTTTCTTCTGCGCCGTGGAGTTGTAGTTTCAATTGAAAGTTACATTGCTTGTAGTAATGTTGTTTATAAGTTCAGGATTCAATATATAAAAAATTATAAAATAAATAAATAAAACTGTATGATGAATACATTAAAAAAACTATCTGTTTATCTCAGCATAAATCGATCTGTCTCAAAAATCGTACGGAACGATATGGTTAGATGTGAGAAAGCATGTTAATCTTGAGCAAGTGAAAAAAAAAACTTCAATATTAATTTTTTTTATTGCTAATTACAACTGTATTTACATAAAAATACATAAAGCTAATATGAGTTCAGATCAAAATTGAGTGATACAGGCATGTAGAGAAAGTACCCGTTGGTAGTACTCTAATCATGTTTCTACACTAGAAGGTCTCGATGCCATCTTCATTTCAGACGCAGCGAAAGAATGTCAGAAATAGAAGAAGAAGCAAGGTTAGAAACTAGTGGGTTTCGATGGTTAGGGAGTTTATGGAAGGATTGATATCTGGTTCGGACTGGATTGGTTACATAGGGAACATTAAGATCTTTAAGGATGATTTTATTTGCGACAAAGTAAGGAGCATTGAGGATTTTGGATTGAAAGAATTGGATACGAGAGGAACTGGAAGGTTTAGTGGAGCCCCAAAGCTCAACTCCGTACCAATCTTTAACTCTGTAAATTGAGTAAACATTAAAGTGCAATTCAAAGCATAATATTCAAATATAGGGTTATATGTATATGTACAAGTTAAATTTCTTGAACAATTTAAAAAATTTCTTTCGTTAAATGTAAAGATCTTAAAACTTTAATATTAGTCAAAAGATAAATAATTTGATTTTGTTTTACAAATCTTTCCTCTGCAGTTAATGACTTAATGTATTTATTTATTTATTTTTTACCTGTTATTCCGGACATGGTTAAACGGGATTACACTGTAGTATCTAACACTTAAAAATAAATATGATTGGCGTCCAGTACTTATTCTGGATTAAGATTACCATATTTTTTTGGAAACTTTCTGGAATAAAATCTGAACAATTTGCATGAAAATGAAGCGGACAATTTAAGAGTTTCTTTTTTTTAATTTTAGTCGAGAGGACTCAAATGCCTCTCATGATAATGGCGTCAAAACCAAATGACATAATTATGATAGCAGATTCTTACGAAAAGTAAAATTCTGGGACCATTTGTTGGGAATTTGCCGATTTTCCGCACTCTTTGCTCGCAAATGGTCAAAAACCTTTGCGGTATTTAGAGATTCATACTTTGAGGACGCGTCGGATCAAAAATATCCCTAACATAAATTCGTCATTAAATTTCATCTCAGTCCACCCTACTGAACCAACATAAATCACATCAAAATTGTAGAGGTTGGGGAAGATGGGAGGAGTGAATATATATACTGTGACATTATATAGATAAAAGTAATCCGACGATATTTCTAAGAAGTTTTTCTTTTCTCTAATTAAATCTGAAATATAATAAAAGTGACCTTCCTTGTTGAATTAAAATATGTCATTCAGCAGTTAGGTTTTAAATGACTCTAACCACACACTTTCTCTTGGCCATGAACCGGTTCTGATGTAATTATGTAAATGTTTGTAATAGTTTCCTTATAATAGTTTTGGCACGCCATAGTTATAATTTGTTCATAGTTAATATTTTTTATTCACATGTCCTTCAGTAAATAAATATTTGATATTGTTTCACATATCTTCAATTCCATGTATCAGAAAAGTATATTTATATTTGTATATAACTATATTTTCATTGAATTAAAAATAACATTTTCTTAGAAGTATTGTAATAAGCAGATAATTTAAAAAAAAAAGGTTTTCGATGTTATACTTTATTATATCGGTTAATTGCTCCACTCAACATTGTCCAATTTTTTGTACTGAGCTACTGAACCGATAAATTCAGGAGAATGAAGCCCTTCATTCAGATTCATGCTGAGTCTAATAATTAATTAAAAAACAATCTTTCAGAATGGAGACATTGTCAGTAAATCCAAAAACATCCTTAGTTTTTGGACCACCCCTTGCAAAGACATTTTAAAAACCTATTTTTACTTCATAAGTTTCTTATATATTTTCCTAAACTTTTAGCTCCGATCATGTATCAAGATTAGAAAATTTATGTGCCAACACAGTACGAATTTAAGTACCATTTATACTTCAGGAAATTTTGCTTTTTTTTTTCCAATCCTATTAAAACTGAATTTGGATAAAAAAGTCATTCCTAATTTTTAACAAAAGTGATTTTTGAAACTTAAACGCATTCGTTAAAACGTGAGAGAATTGATAAAAATTCATTTATCTTAATTTTAATATCGTTGGTGCCAATATGTATGTTGAGAAAAATATATATATACATATTCCTGATATACGCTGTGAGGAATAGTAAAAAAAATAAGTCTCTGATTTAGAATATTTATATATAATTTAAATGATCACAGAATAGTTAATTTGTTTCAATTATCTTATAAAATGCAGTTATTAAATTTTATATATTTTTTATCATAATGAAACCAATACAACATTTTATTAAATCGATAAAAACGTTCTCTCATTTAAAAAACAATATTAATTGATAGTGATGAAATTGACTTCCTTAAACTTCCTTGTATTTGTAATTAGTAAAAAGCGGTAATGTGTAGGGGAGTTACTCATCATCATCACAATAACAGACATTCTTTTTTTAAAATAAAATATAATCGTATTCAGTTTTTCCTGTCAATTGATAGATAATAATTGCTTCCTTAAATAAACCAAGCAATTAAAATTTTCAGAAGCAAGAATTCTGTAGTAGGTTGGTAAAACTTGACAAGTCTGTATCGCATAATTTAACAGAAGAGCAAAATTTAAATTTCCACGAATTAGAGATGTATATGAAGTATTAGGAAATTGTGAAATAAAGGCATTCTAGTTTTTACACATTTTAATCCAATTTACATATACATATTTATATATATCCAATATACATATAGGTTGACTTAACCTGAACTTAAATGCTTCACCTTAATAACTATATTTACATTGTTATCCAAAACAGTATAAAAGTGAATATAAAATAAAAGCAAAATAAAATTTAGTTCAAACCCTACGTAGTCTTTGGGTGCACTCCTGGCAGAACATAAGGTTGTCCGATATTTCCTTTCCGTCTCACCTTTCCCAGAAGTTTTAGGATGACACCTGCTACAACTCTTTTATCCAAGATATGCTGAAGAAACGTCACTGCACTATATCCCCACTTCTAGTGTTAATGACCGTCCATTGAAGTAGAACACCATAATTTTGGCACACACGATAACATTTCTCTTATGGTGTTATTTCGGTTCAAATAGTAAAGACAGAGGGCCTTTAAACTATTACCACTTCACATGGAACAATCGTAACGTGTTCCAAAATCAAACTATCGCCTTCACAAAACCAAAACCCACTCGTCTAAAACATATCGCACGTGTTTTGTTTTCCCCATAAAAACCATAACACCTCTTGTCTACGCTGATCTAGCCAGTGTTTTTGTTTCACCATGGCAACCGTAACAAGTGGTCAAATGTTTTGCCATACTATCGCAGATTTATTTAGAAATAACAGCCTCTATCTCTTTCTTGTTTGGAGTACAGACCGGTACTCCATTTTTTTTTAAATTATAAAAATTTATTTAGAAATTAATAACTAGAGGAATTAACAAGGATCTGAAAAATACCACTCTTTTCTTGTTTATCT
>NW_027107476.1:585653-682076 GCF_000696795.3 Halyomorpha halys
CAAAAATAATAATAAAATAAAATAGTTAGTACATATATTAATTATATTTGCAGGCGATGCTGAGCCATATCCAGTGTAAGGGGATCGCCCTGATCACCCTTCTCCTTGTGAACGCTGTCTTCTCCACACCGCTCATGAAGAGGGACCTGAGTCAGGTATCCGACACAGCTATTGCCGAGGGTTCAGATGGTCAGGTAATTATTATTTACTCGTCTAAAAAATACTTGTGTGTGTTTACGAAATATATATATTCGAATTGTACAATACTAACACATAAATTTAAGCTGAGTTCAAATGTGTTTTTTTAATTTTTAAATAAAGATATCTTTAATATCATTTGTACTTTCACCTACCAGTATATATAGAATATACAGTGAGGGAAAGTGCTGCGATGGTTCAAAATTTTGAAATATTCGTTTTGAGTTTTCCTCGGTCAAAACAATCAAGTTTCGTAAAATGGTCAGTATGTGCTACTGACATTACATATCAAAGGTAAAAAGATTCTGTGACATTTCGGGTATACGAATCCCTGAAACGTCACAGAAACTTTTTCTATTAACTCGACGCACCGAAAGCACCACTTTATAGAATCTATTTTTACATTTGTTCGATTTTCTCAAAAATGGGGCAAACAATTTTAGTTACACTCAAGATACCGCTGTACAATCAGTAGTATTTAATATCAGCTAGGTTAACCTAATTGAAATAGTTTAACCGGGTTTAAATGCCGAATTTTCAAAAAATCTTCCCCTAAAGTGCCTTTAATTTTGATTATTTGAAATTATTAACCATTTTTCATTGTTAACCGTATTAAAAGATGTATAAATATGAACTTTGAGATTTGATAATTAACTAAAGGAGAAAAATAGATACAGCAAACATCAGATTAGAAAGTCGGAGACAGCCGAGTGTGACCGATTTCATCCGATTCCAATCTTACGTACACAGCTTTGTTATAATGTTGTTTTATTGGAAGAAAAAAAGTTGAAATTCATTATTCGCACCTCGAGTCATCTGAAAATAAAAATTAATTATGGTGGTAAGTGAATGTTATGTGATGCGCGAAACATCAGATGTTTTTGTTTTATTTTGACGTTATAAAATACTCAGTAATTGGTTTTTATATCTAGTTTTTAACCTTTCAATTCTACCAATTTGCACATATAATTATATAATCTGTTTTATGTATTATTACATTCAGTTTTATAACAGCTTATTGTATTCAGCTATCAAAAATGTCAATAATTTTAATCCTATATTTTCTAAGATGGAATCTGAATTAAACGCGTGATTATCTCAGATAAATTAATTCACATAAATAGACTTTATATGTTAATTATAAAAAGGCCAGGTTAGTTCTTTATTGGGCCGTCATTCATCTCTAATAATTACCCAAAAATTAATTTTAAAATCCTTTAAAACGTATTATATCCCGACTGTATATTGCCTCAATAATACAGTGATAATTAAAAAATTAAATTGCTCGTAAATCGTATTTTATTCATATTATTGTTTCTTCAACGATAATTTCTCATTCAACTATAGATATATGGGCCAAATTGAGTAATATCAGGAATTCGTCGCGTGTATTCGGGTTAGACAATCGTTACATTCCTGATACAATGGCTTTACCAGTCACGCTAAGTAAATTTGTAGTATAATATACTACCTATATAATTAGGATTATTTACGATAATTACATTTTTCTTCCTTTATTAATTCAAACATACATTTTTAAATATGTAAATAAAAATTCTGAGTACTAAATAAAATGATCATTTATATTTTAATTAGTTTAATGAAAGTTTAGTTCGTGTTTTTAAATTTATATATTGATTCGTTACTTTGTACAATACAAATCTTTATAGAATATATAAAATGATTCTTATGTAGTACACTGAATACGTCTTCAAAATGCATTCCTATGTTCAAAAAATTTTAAGGAAAATCTTAAATTTGAATATCTATTGGATACTGTAGTGCAATATATTTTTATTCTGAAATTTTGACTGTATAGAACGTGATCAGTACACGGTCAATACTTAAACTTAAATTAATCACAATTTTACTATGAGATACTAAAGTTATTCTTATTTTTTAAAATTTAACTTCAAAATAATGTAATAAAATTCTGAAATACCGAGGACAGAAAGTGTGTCAGTATAACTAACCATCACAGTTTGTCATTCGAATGGTGTTTGATGTGTGACGCACAACAGAATATATAGTATGAGATAGCAGGCTAGTGAAAATTATGTAACAGTGAATTGTATTTTATGCTTTTTTAATACACATGAACTAGAGATCAAAATAAATAGAGCTGTCGTTGAATAACGACTATTATTTGAATTTAATAAATTAAAAAATTACAATAAGAGAATTTGACAAGAGAGTTTTGATATGAATTTTCAATATTTAATTTTATGGAGTATCGCCAGAATTTTTATGTTATCATATAAACATTTTTTAGGGAGGTGGTATCAATTAGTTTTTTATTATCTATGTTTATTAGATTTTATTTCTTCTAATTTTAAACCATTATTTTCTATGGTGTTATTTATTATTATTAGGGTATTTAATACCTCCATTAATAAAGCATTATTATCTTGAGAATATTTAATATAAAGTTCTTGAAAATTAAGACTAAAAATAAAAAAAAGATTCTTTGTGGAAAATGATTAAGATAAATGATTTAGGTTGCATTTTTACTTAGTTTTTACTTAATTGTTCTCCGTTCCGACCATTTATCTCTTCCAAGACTTTTTCTACTACCCTAAAAATAAAATCAAGCTTATTCCTCGATTTTTTTTTTAAATTTATGATAATTAAATTTTAAAATTTTTGGATCAGAAGCCCTCAAAAGACGGGTTTTCTTTTTTTATATATATATATAATTATATTTAATAGGGATACTATCATTCGAATGTTATAATTGACTCACTCTTTCCCATAATCAATTTCTAGATTCTCTAAATTACAAATTAAAGGACATTATGTATAGCGACAGAATTCCTATATCTTTATCCGATTAAAAATAGTTATAGAATATTTTTATTATATCATACTTATGATGATATAATAAAATATATAGTATATTTACACGCGCGCGCGTTTGTGTGTGGGTTTGTTTGTAGATGCAAAAAAGAGGTATTGTAATCGCTTTTTATATCCCCTTATAGTCAAACATTAATCTACACCTGTCAAAATGTTACATGACAATAAGTGGATTGCATTACAAAATATTCCTCTACATATTGCAGATTATGCAGGCATGAGGGAGAAAAATGCCCCATCGCTACTCATCCAGTTTAACTACATTTTGATTACGAGAATAGATCTCTCGTCCAAGTCTTTTTCAATTTCTTCCATTGTATCTATTCAAGTACTTTGGTTGGGTTACTTACTTTTTGGGTTTCTAAAGGGTTCCTTAAAAATTATCAATATATTTTTCCACTTCTAACTTTTTTTTTCCACCTTTTCTTCAGCTCTGTTGGATCCGGCAGCGAGTTCTTGCTCCACACACCCTTCTTTCTTAATTTTTTGTTCCCTTAGATGCGTTTATTATCAAATCGATGACAGTGATATTAGTAAAAAAAATATGTACACCAGTCAATTGCCCATAACTTCATCTTATTTATCAGCGATTTAATTCTGTGAAAATATTTTTAAATTTTCCTAGAAAAAATAATTTTTTTTTATTTTAATAACAACTTGAAAATACCCGTTTTCCAAAAATACACCACTAACAGGGTCGGTCACTAACCAGTTTCAGGTTTCGTAATGCTGGAAACCCGGGTTGGATGACCCAGCCAAGGTCCTCTGCCGCTAACATACTTCTCGCTCCACTTTCGAAAGCAATTACTTTCGCTGTTCCAGATCGGCATTGCTTCCTTCACGGCTCTCTAATAATCCTGCTGATTGCGATTGCGTCATTCCATTTTCGAATCATCGATCAGTCACTTCCAAGGCGCACTACTGGTAAAGTTCATTGGGGCCTTTATAGTTCAAAATTATAAGTTTTTGTGATCTCAACGATGACTATATAAAAATAATAATAATTAAATACAATTTAATTATTCTTACATTAAATAAATGTTTTTGATTAGCACTCGCTTTTTGCCGATGATGGTCATTTCCATCTCATCTATTTACTATTTTTCTAATAATTGAGTCTCTTCTAAACATGTTCATGGAAAGATTAAATTAATAAACATTCCATTCTAAAAGATCCTAATTTTCCAACAAAAATATTACGACAAACAATAAAAGCATTTTGGCTAAAGTACATAATTGTACACACTGAGTTATTCAACTTTTTCTTACGTTTAGATTAAGCCGGACAGTCGTATCAACAGACTGATTTAAGAAATTATAAAGGCCACTTTGCCCTACGATACTAGAAGGAGACTAAAAAGATGCTGGTTGAGTGATCTTCTATTTTCACATAACTAAACTATAACAGGAGAAGGCGCTAGTAGATACCCAATGTTAGTGATTCCCAACCTTTCTTATGGTCGCAGACCCCTTTTGGTATTAGTAGAAAAATTATGGAACCCTTTTGGTAGAAGAAGTGGCGGAAACCCTACATCATCATTCAATACAGGGTGTCAAATACTGTATTTTCAGGTAAAACTAATAAATATCAGGATTCCTACACAAAACCTCTGCCTAATTAAAGGGAATTTAGATGGTAAGATTCAAAACTGTGTTAAGTTCAGGTGGAGTGATTCATTCGAAATTATATTGCAAACCCCTGAAAGAGGCTCGAGGAACCCCAGTCGGGAATCACTACCCACATGCCATTCTGTAATCCATTTGAAAATTGTCAATTCTTATAATATTGAGAAGAGAAAAAACGTTTAATATCCCGTGTATATAACAATACTTTATATTTTATACATTAATTTAAACAAATAAAATCTATGAATAAAATGAAACCCAAGTTTATGGACGTGATACGACCAACAAAAAAACAGAAGTGGTAAATCATTTATAGTTGAATTTATACAGAGTTTATATCTGCTCAAACTGCTACTAAATTGAAGTCCTTAAGGGCCATAAAGTGGGCCGTGTAATAAAAGAGAAATATAGAGAAAACACATAAAAAGTCAATTTCAAGAGGAAAATAGATATAAATCAAATCACGGACTTATAGGAGTATATTTCCGAATAAAATAGTATATATGAGATAAAATAAAGCAAGTATAGAAGTTATGTAATAATTATAAAAAAATTGTACAACTAATATAAAGAGTATGGCCGGGGAAGAGGGAGGACAACAGAAAGTCAGCTATCATAAAAAAGATATATATCAAATTTTTAAAAATATATACTCATATACATCTGCATACACCTATACTACCAATGTTATTCCTTCCCGATACTTTCATAGAAGAAAAAGACAGTAAATTTATCTAAACGCTAATAAATTTCAACTTTTCCAATTCTCTCATCTATCTTAACCTCCGATTTTATTTATAGAAATACAATGTTCTCACTCAATAATTTAAAACTTATTAAAATTATCGTATATTCCCTTAGCTTCTTCAATAAATATTAAATGTAAGTAAATTATGATTACGATCTCCTTAAGAATAGTTGTTTTAAAGATATTTCCTTAAAATAATTCACTCTTATATTTTTTGGTATATGTATTGATCTGTCCCTATAGGTCGTAGAGTGATATAAATCATAAAGCCTTCTCCAAAAAACGTCTGGCTTCTCTAACACAAAAATTTTGTTTCTAGTTAGTTTCTGAAATTAGCGCTTATAAACAATTAAATTCCGCAGCTTTAAATATTTATATATTTTAGTGACATTTAACGTCTCTTGTCAAATAAAATCAAAAAGATTTAACCGTTACCGCGAACAGAACAGAGACAATTAAAAAAGTTGTTTAATGATAATAACTATGGAGAAATCATTCTTATTTTGATGATTAAAGAAAAAGTATATTTTTTAAAACTTATGTAAGAATTTATAGTTTATTTCATAAGTCTACATTAAAAATTATATAAGATTAAATAATTCTTTTAAAAATATAGGATTATTAGACATTTTAAATAGCATGTTATGTCGATAAAATTTATTATTTGATTATTTGTATTATTAAATATTAGAATGATTTTTGTTAAGAGATCGGAACAATGTAGTCTAAATCAAATTCCGATCACCATAAACTTGTAATTAGCGATTTATAACAGCAATGAGAACTTGTAAAATGTGTTACTTTACTTATACAAAGTGGACTAAGTTTATAAAGACTTAAAAGCTAATTAGCAATGATTTTTAAACATAGATAGACAGCAAATTGATAATGATTCAATTTCACATAATCAAGCGGATCTAGTCATTTCTTTGTGGGAATCCATATCCATAAGGAATACTAGACTCGCCAGAGAAAATTATTTTAATTTAAATATTAGTGGAAGTGTTTTTTAATAATTACTAAATTCGATAAATGTCAAATGCCATAATATAGACAATCCAAATAGACAGTATTTTAATAGTTACAATTATAAAATAAATCATATAATTATAAATCCAGAAAGTCATCTCAACCAGCTTGAACAACAATCAATCAACATACCATGTATTAAATAAAAAAAAATTATTTGACGTAATTTAATTTTATATTTATGATTATATTTTATCTCTTAAATTTCATGTTGTTTCGGTTTATATATTAAATTATATTTCTTATATGAATAATTAATGTTTTCTCATTTATTCAAATATTTCTGGAATGAATTAATATTAAATATAAATTATTAATTTGCAATTTTATTTTCTCATTTTATGTATTAATTATGAAATAAAAAAAAAAATGTTCGTCAGATGGAGTTATGATGTTAATTGTTAATGTTAAAGGCTATCTATTGCATGACACAATGTAATGTTACGTTTATTCCTTGCAACGTAGTTTTCAGAATTCTTTTATCTACTGATTTCCTATTTAGATTTGAGTATCATAATATCATGCTACTTTATGACATTCACTTTTTTGTTTCGATAAAGTTAAGCTTAGTGATGAAATATTTCATTAATCAAAATATTTACTCATAACTCAATACAAAATAATTACTCGAGGAGATTGTAACACCAAATATAATAAGAGGGAATTTTTAAGGAATAAACTGGAAATTGGCGCGGCCTACCCCACGTTGATAATAGGTTTAGCTAATTTCACTCTCTCGATATTAGTGCATGTTTTTAAAGAAAACATGCTACTCGCTATTATTAAACGTTTTCTAGGTAAGACCCCTCAATCATGGAATATGAGATATATATGAGATATCTCCAACACCCAGCTATACATATAGCATACCTCCTATATGTACGTACCAAATACCCACTAAAATCATTACAGGAGGGTATGGGATATGAGATATATGTGCCAGAATTCTATAGTTTAGAACGCTCGGCTATCGTGAGGGGTTGTAATTTGTATATATATACCTATGTATTATATATTATTGTATTTTGTATTAAAATGAAAAATAAAGACGTTTTGAAAATAAAAATGGGATATGAGAGCTAACAAAAAGGGAAGGCGTATTGCGATATTTTTTTTTTAATTGGCTCTAGAATTGTGGAGAAGATGCTTGATGTTTATGTGCATATTTTTTAAATACTTTAGAGATTGGCCATACTTATTTTTATTTTCAACCAAATATTACAGAAGGTTTTCTTTTATGGTAATGTTGTTATAATACTAGTATAATAATACAAACGATGAAATATCTGGTTTTAACACTTATACTTGATGTCTATATTGTTATTATCATACAATACTTTATCGTTTTATATTTTACCGTACCAATGACGAAACTATAGCCGGTAAAAATTGATGGATTTTTGACCTGATTTTGTTTGTCGTTGATTTTTATTTTAAAAATCGTATTCGCTACCAAAATTAAAATAAGAGTTTCCTGGATTTTAATGTGGTTCTGTATTATCTTCACAATAATGATTATTATTCCTTTACAATTACAGCAATTCTGCAACCTAAAGATAACGTTAAATTTGTAATCTCGTTAAAATATTCATGTACGTTGTTGACATCACAGCCAGACCACTATTAATTTCATGCCGTTCAGTTATTAATCAAGTTAATTGAATGAACCTTCGTAATGGACTATTTAGTAGCCCCATAAAGTCCATGGCAATGTTTCTATTTTCTAGGCTATTTTTAGACCCACCCTCATTTTGAAGTTTCTCAGCATCTCTGGGGCGCCTCCTATATCGATTTTGTCTAAAATCTCCTTCTCAATTTTCTCAACTTTAGAATACTCTCCCACTTGTCTTAAAAACCGAATTATTCACCCATAATATATATATTTGATTTATTGAAAAGGATTTAGGGAATGACATAAATTCTTCCTTATTAAAAAACAATAGTTTATTTCATATCATCAGCAACGTTTCGGGAGATTTCCCCCATCTTCAGGCTGCTAAAAAACAAATTCAACAAAACCATAAACATGTGCTTACAACAACACTCATTGTTTTTTAATAAGGAAGAATTTATGTCATTCACTAAATCCTTTTTAATTCCATAAGACTCTTCCAGTAAAAGGATTATTAAAAATTTGATTTATATTTATAATATGCATATTATTACTGATAATAATCTATAATCTATTGATTATAATAATTTATTGCTTCCATAGAAATATTTCAACTGTCTTCAACAGTTCTTAAAATCATCTTTTCTTCCATAGCTTCAAATTTTGACAAACCTCGACAGAAATTCGAATCTAAGACATTAAAATAGTATTGGGAATGATATGACCCCATTGAATTCAAAACTTAGAGTAATAAGTCAAATCTGGAGTAGAAAATTTTCAAATTTCTATTAAGTTTGTGGTAAGGAATAACAGTTTTTTCAGTAAAAAGTAGTCAGTCCGAATAATATTTAATTATTCAAAAGCATTTGAAGTTATCATACTTATTAATAAATTAAATTAGATATTGCGAATAAATTAAAGAATTATTTTTTTATGAACATTAATAATGAAAAGAACAAGCAGACACACTAAGTTATTTTCCCAACGGTTCATATACGATAGTAATGTTTACACTAAAAATCTTCCGAAACCATACTGTACCGCTGAACGAACTATAGGCGTAAATCGTTTTATACTATATACTTGTGTATATATATTGTGTTGGCAATAATTCGCAATTGCTAGATTTAGGGATGTAGATAAATTAATTTAATACAATTGAAAGTTTGATATCAATTAATTATATTTAGTTATTTACACATTGGATTAATAATTATCTATTTAGTTCATAGCGGTAAATAACATTATATAATAATAACTGTAGTATACTATAGATACAATGTTTTTTTTTCGATTTAAACAACTTTAATACACTCCAAAAACTGCTACACCAATAAAATCACACTTTACACAAATAACTAAATCATGTGGCAACACTGGGAGGAGGTTACACAGCTGATTTAGTTGTGTAATTTTATTAGTTTGAATCAATTTAAACAACTCTAATACACTACAAAAATTACTACACCAATAAAATCAATTATAATTTATAATATAAAATTTTTATTTATTTTTTTTTATAAATTTAACGCATGAACTAAATTTTCTCACATAAACACACCTATAGATAGATGTATATATGCTATAATTTAATTTATAGTTTGATCTAAAACTATGCATTAACATATGAAGAGTTAAATCCACCCTTTTTAAATACCATGTTATATTACCTGTTTATTTTATTTTAAATAAAAATTAAACAAAAAATTAATTAGACTGATCAATATGAATATACTTGTTTACATAATAAACATTAAAACGTTTTTATACATTGAATTATTACTTCTTAGTTTTTGGTTATTCTTATACTCGTTTGAATAATTGAAATTAACAATTGATAAGCTAAGTGAAATTTTTGGGGAATTGAAAAAGGGAATTTTGCATGGAACAATATCTTTAAATATCCCTTTCGTTCATTGCTGCTTTTCTTCTAAAACTTCAAATTTAAGTAATTTTAAGAAGTTGAAACTTTGGATTTCTGTGTTAATAATAGGAACATAAAATCATTTAATGCAATTAACTTCAATAGAGCTCTTCAATTAAAGATAAAAGTTTAGGTTCTTAATGAATGTAGTTTAGTTTTTTTTTGTGTGTGTGCGTACCTGAATGTAGATTTCAGGTTTGGTTTAATTTGATTCAAACAAGGTCATATAAGCTTTACATATATTAATGTTATAACGATAAAGATGATATAGATAGGATTTTGACTTTTACTGCATGTTTTGGGCTTTTTACTGCACGAAAATCCGTTCTCTAGTTATTACCTTTTACACAATCAACGTTTTTTTTTTTATGGATTTGAAGACTTTTTGCTGAATTAACACATTGATTAACTCTCTAATTTTAGTTGTTGCGTACCTAATTTAACTCTGAGTTGTAAATTATCTGTGATTAGGAGTGCAGTGGGTTTGATACTTTCTTGAAGTAACTATTAAAATAAATACAACTATCTTGATAAAAGGTTGTAATTTTTTTTTGCACCTTCATTAAAATAAAATTAGTACTTCATAATACATGAAATTTATTATATGTACATTACCGAGTTAAGTATATAAAATTATAAATTGTATTAAAAGAAAAGTATATATAGCATAGTAAGCTCGTAATGAACTGAGTCTCGAAATAAACTGACAAGACGAAATATATAGTTAGCGGGAGACTGCGACTATTGTGGTAAATAAACACGGGAGGTAATACATTTAAATAGATAGAGAAATTTAAGGATTCGTTGTTAACGTTAATTAAAAAAATGAAGCTGAATAGGAAATAAAAGCTTGGTTAAGGGCGGAAATTATTTTTCCGATTCAAAAAAGCTTAGTACTCAGGTAACCAAACTCTTCTAACCAGAGGGTCGAGTTTTTATTCTATGGGACGGCCATAAAAGTCAACTCGCCCAGACTAAAATCGAGCCGGTGCCGCTGCAGACATGAGGTTGCTGAGGTGACGCAACTCCCTCAGCTACAAAAGCATCGAATTACAGGAACTGCTGTGTAATTAAGGAGATTCCATACGGTAAATAAAATGGGAGTGCAATTTCGTTGGGATTAATAACCAACGAATCCCTAAAAAAAAGTTAATGAGCGCTTAGCCGAACAAAATATTTAAGGTGTAGATCGAGAGGTAGCGACGCAGGCAATTAATATTTCGCCAGGCCTTTTAGTTGTTTGTAATTTGACTTTTGTCAAATTTTGGAATCTACATCAAGGTTGAACAGTCCAAGGACGCTTTATGTGTCTGTCCCTGCTATAAAAAAGAGAGTCCTAGAGGTTTGGGGAAATCAAGAACTGCATGATTCTTCTGTGTTACTGTTAGCAACATGACTATGGTTATTATCCAGTGTTGTTATGTGTGAACTTGATCTATTTAATATTTCAATAGATCATTCATAAAATATAGTGGGTTATTTATTATATATGTCTAATTCGCTCACGATTTTTGCTTTCAGAGAGCGCTGCTGCTGGACGAAGATGTTTTCGGTGGCCACGAAGAGGGCGATGGAAGTGGTGCTAGGGAAAAGAGGCTGCTACAGCTGAAAGCCTTCGGACTGGGAGCGGGCCTGAAGGCAGCGGGGGCCGGCCTCAAGGCAGCAGGAGCCGGGGTTAAAGCCATCGGAGTCTCCGCTGCCAAAGCAGTCGGGAAGAAGGCGCTGACAGCAGGAGTGGCCGTTGGGGCCAAGGTGGCCAAGGGAGCGCTCACTGTCGGAGCTACTGTCGCAAAGGCTGCCATCACCGTTGGAATCGCCAAGCTTCTACTGTCGCTCGTATTCGGGGTATGTCTTTGTCTTAATATGGTGTAAGTGTCGATGCTCTGCGTATAACAAAAGCTACCTATCGCTTTATTTCTTTCTGATAGCATTACTTGATGAATATCAGGTTTCTCACTTTGCAATCTGTCAGATGTCAATAGATAGCCAACTTCCAATAGAGTCAATAGATAGCCAAAAGAGATAATAATAGAGTTAGGTAATTTTAATATCAATTAAAATAACCTTAATTTATTCTATTTAAAAACCATCTTAAGATACTCTCCTTCGAAAACAGATGGAGAAGATTCAAATCTAAACTGAAACAGAATGCAGCTATCGAGTGGCTCTTATTCCTCTCCCGCGCTCATGGACACAATAAGTGGCCCGCCTTTTTCGGCTTCACTTTTCTTGCCAGCTTATTTTTGATCGAATATGCCGATATACTAAACATTAAAAAAAGATGTTATTATAGGCAAAATTACATAAATAAAATAAAATAAAAATAAATAAGTAGATAAAAATAAATTAATATAGCTATTAATTAATATTATTAATTTGCACAACCTTGAAAATCTCCCTTTCAACCTTGTCTCAAGGACACGAAAGGACTCCAGGAGATCTCAGTGCCTCTCTCTCTCAATCGCATTAATGGGGTTCGAGAGATGGCGCTTGAAGGACCCTCAGTTCTTGTTGGAAACTACATTATCTATCCATGCTAAAGGTTTTAAATTTTTCGCAAAATAAATGCTTGTAAAAAAAAAAAATATTAGTTGATATTTAAATTACTTAAAAATTACAAAATGTATAATGATAATGTGGATGTAATAATGTATGTATAATGTATGATCTGTGGATACAATTTATTGCCTTATTTAAACAATGACATTTACTTTTCTCGCTTTTATATTGATCTTATTTGAAGGCTACTTATACAATTCCTACTTCTACCATTTGAATATCAAATACTCAGAAGCTATTCCTAGTAGCTTATATATTACCAATACGTTATTTACCTAAATTTACTTATGTAACATAGCTATGTGGCTGAAGATTGAGCAATGTCTTAGCGGCTTGTGCTTCTTTCAGTCAATACTCCTTTCCTCAGCTTTGATTTGAAAAGCAGAGACAACTCCCTGAGAATGAGTTCCGTAATCCACTATACATTTCCAAACAATCAGGACTGTATAAAGGGATAATTACATAGCAACGTATCGAATGTACTTCTCCTGAGGTACTTTACCGTTACGAAATCGCTGTTCTCACTAAAAGCATAGCTTAAAAGATAAAGGTGCTTATTCATGAAAGGAATCTGGCTCCTAAGCTTAGTTGCGTTCCCTTCTGCTTCCTCCATCTTGTCGGTGTGATCGATACTTACAGGTAACAAATATGGTGTGAGGTAAACCGTTATTATTCACTCTTTTATTTTATTTTTTAGCTTATTTGAAAACTAATATAATAATTAAAATAATAAACTATTTTGTCCATTTCTTTTTAAGTGTTGCATTGATTTAATCACGAGTAATCACTTATAATAATTATGATTTAACACTGATTCATTTATTTAATTCGTGGTGTTTTGTTTGTCTTATCAAAAGCAAGGTCACGGACAGAGCGTCAAGTACCATTCAGGTTATTTCGTGCCCGCACGGGCAGAGCAAGGCGTTCAAACGTCTACCAAAGATATCTAAGACTACAGCTAGATTCTTTGCTTCCTTCGTTTTCTAAGATTATTTTAACTGAAGAAGGAGACGCGGTTTAGTTTCGAATTCAGTTTGCCGTCGACTTTGAAACCGATCCCATAATTCTTCTGACCAGAGTTTAGTGCTTCATCAATTCTAAATTTTGTGAATTATATAAAATTGTATATTTGCTATCCAACCTGGATAGTAGTAATAGTAATTACTCGTCAATTCAATAATTATTGAAATTATTTATAGTTATAGTTTCAATTTTCCTTTCCATATTAGTTTAGAAAATTATGATATTTATTCGAATAGTTAATTGAAACCCATTTTAGAATAAAATATCCCTTGTGAAACTAAAAACATTTTATTAAAGTGAAAAAAAAAAATAAGAAGGAAAGAAATATTTAATTTATGTACTAATAAACCTTATACATGTAACTTAAAATAACAGTAAAATAAATTTTCCTAGAAAAAATAAATAATTAAAATTTGAAGATGATAGTTATTAGTTATTAAAATTAGTATTTACTTGAAAAAAAAAATGTTTTTTATTAAATTAATATTTTTTTTCCACTCCTAGGGTGGAGTGCAGTTTCTCCCAACTGCTTCGCTCTGGGTACGCCTATAGAAAGGATACCCCTTCTTTAGCTTGATGATAGGATTAAATTATTTACTGTAGGAAGATAGTCCGGGTCGCGGTCAATAAAGGTACCAAATTAGTAGAAAAAACTACAATAAATAGTAACTAACGTTTCGCCCCACTTTGCAAGGCTTCGTCAGGGTTGTCTTATTGAAACAAGGATGACAACTGACCAAAAGTCAGCCCTACAAACCCTGTAAAGTATGGTTAATACGCTGGTAATAATAAATATTTTTTTCTACTATTTTGGTTCCTTTATTGACCGCCATCCGGACTATTTTCCAACAATAAATAATTTAATCTTATCATTTTACCCCCTTGAGGCTAAAAAGGGGTGTCCTTTTCATGGGAGTACTCAGAGGGAGGCAGGAGGGGTCAGCTGCCCTCCCACCTAGGAGTGAAAAAAATTTTAATTTAATAAAAAAAAATTTTTTTCAAGCAAATACTAATTGTGACAACTAATAAAGCACTGCGACAATTATATAATGTTCTTAAAATTTTGGTTTCATTCTCATTTTCTGAGCTAAAATGTCAAAACCTGACTGACTATGGCTTGCCCTCCCCTCTAATTATGGTCCTGAGTACGCCCTTGGTCCTACCCCTTTTCTATTGTGTCCTTTTGATTAAAAATTTAAAATTACCTCGAACACAAAACTATCCCATGCAACTTAATAAGCCATTCTGGTTATTTAAATTCCTCGCCTTTGAAGTCCGACCCTCTTCCGTTCAGCTTTCTATTGGAGAAAGGAAATTAAAAAACAATTGAATAATTGAATAACATTATACCTTTTGTGGTTCCGTAAATTAGATACTCTCGCTTCTTTCGCCTTTCAATTGATTTTTACTAGAACCGTAGACTTCTTGTATTATAGAAGCAAATGGATAATTTCCGTTTTGCTTTTTTGTGTATTTTTGCTTGCTTTTTATTAAAAAAAAAAATATATTAGAATCCTTTAACGGATATCATTATCTTTTAGATGGTGTTAGTTATATTCAAATTTCTATCTGCACTTTTCATAAATACCACGTAGAATTGACTATTTATTAATTATAAAATCCAAGAGAATACCTTGGATCTTTAGTAGTGCTAGTAGAGGTGATAGCATCATGAGTATTACCCTCTCAATTATTTTTGAGAGAAAGTGTTGTCGTTACTATTTTATTACTAAGATGAGAATCAATAATATGATGCTCATTTTTTGTAGAGTCGATTGGCCCAAGAAGCACCTCTACAAAAATCTCGGGTTTGTCCATCAGCAACTCTACTGTTTTACTCTCACGTTAAATTAAATAACTAATTTACTTACAATTGCTTGGCCTATTCAACTACTGGAAAATTTTTTGCTTGTACTGATAACTTACAAAAACATTTGAAATGACAAGAAAAAATAATTATACAGTTTTTCTATTTCAGGCACTTTTTAAATATTGATTAAACTATCTTAAAGTCTCCTTTTTCCATTTTAAGCTAATATTTCAAAAGTGATATAGTACCGTCTCCTATCTAAGCTTTTCAACAACAAAAAAGTGTTTTCTTGTACACCCCTGAAGAAAAATAAAACAAAAAAAACTTTTCCTATCCTTTATAACCTTAATAACATCATATAAAAAATGAAATTGAAATGTAACAACGTTCATGTTCATGTTTTAAAATGTAACAACGTTTCAGATAAAAACAAAACCCCACCACACAGACCCTGTTGAACTCAAAACTTTATTTTAAATTGGGCTTTGAAAAAAAAAAAGGAAAAAAAAGCCTTTTCCACTACTAGTGGTATGCTCCAATACCATTAAATATCACACAGATTAACTGTCAAATAAAATCAATACTCATTCACTACATTCATGTTTTAAAATGTAACGTTTCAGAAAAAAATTCAAAGTTCAAGATAAAACTCTACTACCCACTACACAGACTCAATTAAACACAACACTTTATTTCAAATAGGAACTTAGAAGGAAAAAAAATTATCTTTTTCCGTTCAGTTCTATACGCATATCATTATGTCAGGATATACGATAACATTAAATGTACCCCACAAGAGATACGTTGAGGTTGTGTTTCCCTTGGCATAAGGATTCTTGTGAATCCTATCCTCAGAAACGTTACCTCATCATGTAACTGCCTCATCTTGTTAGCTGTAGTGCAGCTCATTTAGGCACCTCTTAAACTATTTTCGCTTTCGCATAAATCTAATAAATTATTGCCTTTCCTTACATACCATTTTTTTTCAAAAGTAACTATTTCTTTGGTAAATGCAGTAACAGCTCCGTCCGCAATTCCGTCTATTATTGATATATTTCTTGATAAGTCCATTCGGAATGTTTCTGTTGAAAATCCATGAATTACGCTGATCCCAGCTTTGACCGGCAGCCCTTGTAACTTTGACTTTATGATTTTTGGGAATTGTTAGAAACCAGGATTCTGATTAAACTAATTTCAAAGGAGTCGATAAGAGTTTGAGGTTCAGGCCAGTAATGTGCATCAAGCATCTTTTTCCGACGATGACAACTTCATTAGGGGATTTAATTTGGCTATTGTTAACTTTTAGTTAAAATTCTTTTTAGAACGATTTATTTATTAGGTAGGATGGCCGAAATTACTTTTATTTAGTTCAACATAAAATTATCTCTATGATGCAATGCAAGTAGCGGAAATGTAACCCACACAACTGGTCTTGTAAGTGAAACTTAAGACTTTCCTAACAGGGGAGAATATATTTTTTTTAAATCATACGCATTTTGTAATTTATTTTATATAAGTTTATTCAGAAAAGAGATTATTCCTTCTGTTAAAAATTAATTTACATTATGGCCTGAAATTAAAATATTAAAAAAACATAGATTGTGATTTATTCTAATACTTATAAATGATTTTTGATTTAGTCCTGATTCTTATTGGTGCTGTAGAAACGGAAACTTGAGGGAAGTCTGAAAGACGATACGGCTTCTTGACTTTTATTGAAGAAGGCAATTTCATTCCCAGTTTCTGAAAAGCACTTCGGTGCCATATGGGCCCACGTAAGATCCATAGTAGCACCCATTCTGGAAATTGGTGGTATCATCTAACGCGAAGTGTTCTACCTTTTTGCTTAGTGGCTTTAGCCAAAGTCAAAGTTACCTGAAAGAAAATATGCGGACTTCGACAAAACATAGTAATCATCGCAGTGTGATAGAATTTGACACAAATTCTCCTTAATATTTTTTCTTGAATAACTTAATATTTTTATCAGTATAAAAATAAATCGAATCAAAAATATGTTTACCGAGAGAATTTTATTACATAATCAACATTTATTTATCTATTTATTTTTTGGAAACGCTGCAAGATAGGGTATATACATTTTCAGAATATTTTAAGATGAATTGAACTGCTAAATGTTAGAAGGGCTGTTCTCCACTGCACCCAACTTTTGGGAAGTTAAAAAAAAATAATCAACTTAATTCTACTAAGTCGTAACAAAACGTATTTTTTGAACTAATCAACGTGCCCTAGAAAAGATCTCGAATTGGATGGAATTGTGCTCTTTTAACATCTAACAAAATTTTTAATTGAAACTTTGTTATTTTTCCTCCTGAAAATAGCTAAATTGAGGTTGTTGAAGTTTCGCATAAATTTAAACGACTGTAGTGGCCATATCGATACAGTTTTCAATACTTTTTCCAAGGATCTTTTGAAATAAATGATCATTAAAGGTTTATGTTGTAAAAATAATAATTCTTAAAAATTGAAAGATATACGTTACAAGGCATAATATCACCAAAATGGTTTTATTTTCTATGTGGATAGTTTTTTTAAGAATTTTCATTTCGCAATATAATGCTATATTATAAAACACGACTACAAATAAATTGTTGGTTGCCTCCTCACTCCTTATGTGGTTTTAATTATATTTGATGACACAATCAAATTACGTGATCCGGTATTTGAAATTGTTTTCATGTAGTCATTTTTGCTCTCTGATGACACAAAAATCTTAAATTCCTCCATATTCTATCCAATACTTTCACTTAGTACTCAATAATCCGCTTGACCCTTAAATACTCTAAAGGAGCTAATAACCCTTCACAAAACTGTTACCTCAACACCCCGAAGTCGAGTCGAGTAGGTAGATGTGAGTTGGCGTATTGTTAAACTTTAGGCCCGATCATGGAATTTTAAAAATAATTGGTAGTTCTAAGCTGATTTTTAAAACCAAAAAATATATTTTTTCTACCTAAATGCTAAGATAGTAAAATATGACATGACCAGTCTTACTAGTCTAATTTGATATTGTTATATGTTTATTTATACAATATTTATTGTTAGGGAATAACACTATGCAAATAGAGGATATCTCACAAACATAACATTATTAAATTTATTTTAAAAAACATTATTTTGTTGGGGGGAGGGGAGAGGAGGATCTAAATTAATAAAAATGATAATAACATAAATTTACTTAAAATTTAAAATGAGGGTGTTTGAAGTAATTTTAAAATTAACTAGTCGTAGTCCATGGTCTAACCCCCGTTAAATTAGAATAGTTTTATATTTAGATAGAATCTAGTTCTATATACCATATGAGCTGATAACTAAATGCATCTGATTACCTGATTAACATTCCAAATTTATGAGGAATTAACAAAAGGAGTCTAATCATTAAAAAATATATATAAATAAAAATTTAAAAAAAAGCCTAATTAACATGTTGATGTTTTAATCATTGGGAAAAAATCGAAAAATAATTTTTATTTCTTTAAACCACTCCATTTAATAATAAAACGTGGAAAACAGATTGCAGTAAATAATTACTGCACAAAAAAACCTGAACGATTTGGGTCCACAAAAAAAAAAAAAAAAATGGAAAAACTAGAGTCTTATTTTTATCCCATACTATATACACCTCTAAATCATATTAACTCATTAAAGCATTAAACAATCAATTTGCCCTCTACTCTTAAAACCGGATAAAGTCTCGTGAGTTATCGAACTTCATTTCACGTGAAACTTTTAATGAACAAGGAAGAGACCTTATCCTGAAAGGTTAATAGCAAAGTTTAATTCTAAAGACGACAGAGGTTAGGGACCGTTTATAAGAACTTTTACTGCAGGGAATAAGGATTCTAATTAGAACTTTTCCTGAAATAATACAACTATTGTAATTTAACCAATATATATTGAAACGAACAACACTTTTATTAACATTTGTTTTATACGCTCGCTATATGAATTATGTCTTAAAGAATGAGGAGAAGATGGTTGGGGGTGCGGTCAATGAAAAACACAAATAAGTTAATCGTACTTATTTGTGTTTCACTTTGACCGCACCCCCAACCATCTTCTCCTCATTCATCATCCACTGTCAACTATCTCTCATAATTATGTTTTAAAGAACTTTCATAATGAGATATTCTTAAACATAATTACAATTAAATTGTAGGTTGGTTCCTTATTGCATATATGGTCTAATTAGGTTTTATATACTCATTTTTTATCTTATTTTAATTATAACTAAAAAATATTAAAAACTTAAATAATTAAGAAATAACGTGGTATGGAAAAAATACTGGTGCATGAAACAAATTTTGAAAAGTGAACGGTTTTGGAAACATGGCATACCCGGTAATTTTATATGGATCTGAGACATGGTCAGCAATAGAAAACAATTATGAAACATTAAGCAGGACACAAAAGCAATATTCAAGAAGTATGTCAGGCCTCTGAATAAAAGACCTCACCAGAAAAAAAAAGTACATTATAGAATTTAGAATATTAAAGCCTAACTGAACTAAAAGAATCAGAACTGAAATAGAGATGGGCTGGACATGTTACCAGACTTAATACGAGTAAGTACTCCAAAATGAAAACAGAGTGGAAGAAAATTATGGATATGAATAGGGACTGGAGTAATAAAGAACTTGTAGTAAATTATTTATTGCCAAGCATAGAAAATATTTCATTTAATCATGGGAGAATTATTATTTTATTTTAAATTCATGTAAAAAAATTTAATGAATGAAGAAGTGGAAATTTTGTAAATTGTTTATAAACGAAACTCTTACCTCTTAAGGGAGAGGCTTTTAGTTCTGTAAAAAAATGTAAATAAATCTGTTACCATTATTATTATTTAATGATTAAAACTATTACCTCACCAGAATTCTAAATAAATCGATGAGTTCTTATTTAACGGTACAAATATATCGTTTCATTAAAAAATGTACAGTTTTAAAAATTTCGGAATGAAACTCGGTAGGTCTTGTTTATGGTGAATGAAGTCCTTGTGGAATATAAATCATCTTAGAAACCTATTCCAGTTACTTTCCAGTGCACTTAACTTAGGAATTTCTAATGGAAAGAAGTATTTTCATTAGTATATGAAATCCAAATCTGTACTGCTACAATCTATGAAGGGTTGAGGGTTAGTACTTTTTAAGGAAGTACTGTTAAAAGACCAACGGTTGTGCAAGGAGGTGATTTGGTCAGAATAACTTTTTAAAAAGAGTTACATCATTAAATTTTCAAAACTCTCGATAAAAAGGAAATTGTCAATCGAGTCTTGAACATCCTGTATAATTTAACACACTACAAATACCAAGATATTAAATGCATAAATACTATACTTCCTCTTCCCTTCGTTTTGCATGAGTTTCCAACTCTCAAGATGTTCCTCACGACACAGATCGTTCTCACACTGGAAAATCCATACCTTAATTGTCTTTCATTAAAGGATGATGCTAATGACGGACGTTCATCTCCTTTCCGGCGTCTGTGTGCCCTCTTTGAGCCTGTAGAGTTACATCACTCGAGTGAAAGTCACGTCATGCAAATCGAGAAAGTCTTGCTCCCGTATCTTAAGGTCATATGAATCCTTCAAAGAATTACGAAGAAAAGTCGATTTTAGAAAATGTATTATTGTGTATTACTTGCACAAAGTAAATTAGTTCAATAATTGTATTTAAAAAATGGGTATCCATAATTAGATTTACTGTATTCTGGTGTTTTTTAAAGGAATATATGAAATCAGATTCTAGTAAAGATTCCTCTAAAGAATATTAAATAACTGGGATCAGTGAATATGATTTACGATTTAAAAATAACAAATTAATTTTTTTTTTAATCGGCCTAAACATGTTCATTATCTTCAAGGTTACAAGACCTAAACCATTGTTAAAATAATAATATTTCAAAATGGTGATATGATAGACGAAAATTTTCAAAATCAGATAATAAACAAAGGTGAAAATATAGATGAATAGGAATAAGTGAATAAATGCTGAATAATCATTAAGCATTTTTTGGCTGACAATTCTATACTCTATAAGAGACCCTTCTCCACCATTAAGTTAATCATCGATAAATATTTGTTTAGTAATATAACCCCTTAAAAAATAACAAATTACTAGTACAAATAACTAGTACAAAAATAATTGGAACAACAAAAAGAAAACAAACTAATAAGTGAAATAGCACTAAGTAACTCAATTATAATATCTAATATCAATAAAATCTAATATTATATAACAATAATAATGCCAATTGGAAAATCACAAAGAAATAAAATAATCTATAAAGAAAATATACTGACCAAGCTAGGATTCACAAAAAGATAAAATGAGATATTTCTAAAAAATTGATAAGGATATTGATTAAATAAAATAGCTTAAAAAACATTTAAAATAATATAATTAGGAATATTATCTAAGAGATCATTGAGTTCTCATTTTGAACGTTCTCAGTAAACTGAAGGTCTGTTTTAACGATGACATCACATAACAAGAGACAATGTGCCATTTTTTACATTCCGGAAGTTCAACAAGATGTCAGAAAATAGATTACTAATGTGATTCGAAATAGATTAACAAAAATTATAAATAAAACTTCAAATTCAAAATTTAAGATTCTTGTAATAAATGCTAAAAACAAACAACGAAACACAAAGCTAAAAAGGTAGGTTATTAAAGCGTACAGGTCCTAAACTCCATTGGCTTTCAGTAACTGTGACACAGTAGAGACAGAAGCGCTGGTATCTCTGGGATCTCATGGATTCCTGCTTTTCCCCACACAAGTGGAAGGATAATTCAGTTATAAGTCCCCAAGGCTGAATATTAATCGTTTCTATGATTATGACTGCGTTCAGATATTAATTTTACTTTAATTTTTTTTTTCAAACGATTATTATGTCAGTATTTAATTTATTTATACATTTTGTGAATTTACTCTTTATTACTTAGGTCCATAATCTTTCTTTAAATATAACTCTGTCACACGAGTTATTTTACTCCTTGTAAAGAGGTTTAATCAAAATAAGGTTTACGCGGAAGTTCACTGTCAAGGTGTCCGTAAACTATCACCCATCATCAAATACTGTGCACTGCCACGATAGTAAATACCGTACAGCCATACAGTTTATACCAAGGTAGAAACAATGAATGTTGTTACGTATATGAACAAACACAATTGACTATAATGTCCATAAAGTCAAAGAATTAGATATCCCTTAAAATGTTGCTGATATGTCTTGGAGAAATAATATATAAAGAAGCGTTGAACTGAAGGAAATGAAAGTCGATTGAACCTTATTGGATAAGACAGGTGAAAGTATAATATCATGGCATAATGTTGAGAAAAGTTGACATTAAAATGCTTAAAAGTTAGCAACCCAGTGTAAGAGGGAAGAGGATTTCTAGAATGTAATTGCTTATGATTTTTTCAAAGGAAAATCAGTGTAGTTACTTCAATGAAAACTTCAAACCATTTAAGCAACTGTAGTTACTTAAACATTGGTTAACAAGGTAGTTACTTAAACAAGGTAACAGAAGGTTAATCTTAGTATTTTATGGGTGGTAGAATAAATTTCTATTTTTCTCCATCCCCACGTTTCGTATAACATGAATGGCCTGGGGGAAGAATGTGAAAAGTCACAATTTTGAAAAAAAAAATGGGTTTTCTGTGTAAAATGCTCCTTTATTTCTCTATAAGGTAATTTATAGTGTTGGGTTGCTAAGCACTTTAATTAGAACACTAGATAAGCCAGATCGAAGTTCCTCAAAGTATGTGAATCGTTTCTATGAGTATGGTTGCGTTCAAGATATTTATTTTACTTTATGTTTAATTTTATTTTATTATTTAGATTTGTATAAGTCTATATTATGAAATATTCACTGTATAAAACATTAAATAAGAAATATGGAATTTTTCAAAACTGCTCTAATGAAAAATGGCGTTTATATCATATGGAAAAAACCTATTAGGTTTATGGCCGGAGCCCTTTTATGAGTATGGATTTAATTATATATCATACAACAGCATTATGTTTTGTTTATTGCGTTCAGTGCCCTTATGTATTTTAACTAAGAAAGGCTGTTCAGTAGAGTTCATTTCAGAGATGCACAGTTTTGAGCTGACAATAATTTTTAACATTTATTGCTATTAATATTCAAGTCGTATTGTCTCAACTTTGGATAAAAACTTCATGTGACTTGTAAATAATATTAATGTATCCAACAAAAAGAAATAAGTTTGAATCGAAATAAAAATTAAAAAATCAATAATAAGAAAAAATTCGTGACCTTTTGGAACAAAAAATTTAAACTCACTTTCCGAAAATTACCTGAAATTATGAAGAAATTAATGTTGCTGCGGGAAGCTGTCAATTCTCAAAAACAAAATGAGGCATAAGCCTTCTTTTTTTCAGTTGATCAGACAACAAAAATTATTTATTATATAAAATATAATTATCTATGATGTCACCTTTACATAATACTTGACTTAAGCCATAATGTAAGGCATTCCATATTATTTTTCCATCACTGAAATAACTTAGATACGAGTACGAACGAACTTTGACATTAATATTACAGTCTGAACGTAAAGAAACCAATTTTTAAGTGCTGGAGCTAAATAAAATTCACCCCATAGAAAATACATCGGCAATTCATTTTAAAAATTAATTTCTATCACAATTAAATCGGAAACTCATTGCTGATGGTTATAAAACACTAATTACCAGTTAATTTAATAAAGTAACGAATTAGGTATATTTTTTTGCTATATACGCCTATAAGTCATAAACGGTGCATCGTAGAAAAGAAGTTAACAGCATTAAATTCTGCGTCGAATAAGTACCATAACTTATTAATTCGGTAAAGTAGTATGTCGTATAACAGGTGTTAGCTCCACAATTGGTGGTCGTTTGAAGTCCACATTCTACCAGAACAGGTGGTTTGCGACTATATATCACTTAGACTAAATGTTTAAAATTATTGTCAGTTCAAAACTGTGTATCTCTGAAATGAACTTTATTGTAAAACAACTTTGTTTTTTTCATTTCCGCATATTGTGCAGGTTCGAATCCAGTTCAAATTACATTCATTATTATATTATATTATAATTCTTTTTTTACGACGCAGAATTCAATGATGTTTAATTTATAGCAACATAATTTTTTCGGTATGATGTATAATTAAGGAGCAAAACAAAGAAGAATACCGAATTCGTTCCATTTTTGTTAAAATAATTTGCTAATTAATAAGAGTTTTATTATCGCCAGAAATGCATCCCCGAGTTATATTTAAGTGATAGAATCAAATTTTTGAAATTATTTGCAGATGTATTACTGCAAACTATTAATCCCATCATCCAGGGCCCCACACAACTGAGCCCGGTCCCAGAGTGAAATCGGACCCACGACAAAATAAACGAGGAAGTTTTATGCCAATCAATAATATGGGGCCGGGATTCATTATGAAAGCATCATAATTCTACCAATAAATAATATGTAATTAAAAATTTAATTAATTAATTTAGGTAATTAACATTTTTCAAATTAATGAAAAATAATATATACATGTACTAATAAGACTACACGACCAGAGTATGATAAGTGTACGTGATTTTATTTATTATCGATGTTTTAATAAACTTATGGAGATCCCTAGAGTTCAGGTCCCGTAGATTTTACCTGAGGGTCTGCCGTCTTTCAAAACAACACCTTTTTTGAGAACTACTTTTTTTTTTTATGATTTACCCCTCAAAAAATATGAAACCTTCCATGTGACTTCTTCAGTGTTACTTGCTGGGGCCTGGAAACCATATTGGTCGTAGGATATACAAAATATTCTTTACATTCCCCGCAGTCTTTTGCAAGTGGCCTACGTATGGAAGTCATGAGAGTTTTGAAACGTATTGTCATTCAGAGTCCAAGTTGTTAAAATAATGTTGTAACCGACGATAACTTATCGATCATGTGGGGACAGAAAGCGACAACCCTATGCGCTAATATGTGGCCGTTTCGCAACGTGCTCATTATCTTATCCCAATATCCGCGAGGACATTTAGGATTTGGTTCTGAACTGTTTCCTCAATTTTGGAGTATGTTTGTGGAGGTTTCGGCGCGAATTCGGATAATGGACAGAGTAACTGAGCTCGTTAGAAACGTGTACTGGTCATCTCACATTTTTGCGTCGTTTCCTGAACTTTCTCTAAGGAAGAAATGATTGAGAAAATTACAGTTTGAGCACATCGCACCGTAAATTACTAACCTAAAGGCGAATTTGCACTGAGTTCATGACCTTTCTTTAGATTTATTTCCTGTAGATGAAGTTAAGGTTGAATTACTTCTTCATTGTGTAACTTTATTTGCATGCTACGTTATTTTCTTCATAGTATCTAATTAAGAAAAAATACTCATTGATATTAATTACACAGTATCTATAAAATATTAATTGCTTAGTATAATTAGTTACACGGGTTAATAAAGGTTATACAAATCCAACTAGAATATAACGATCACTTAATGTGTCATAATTACCTTAGCTGAACGAGTTTTTTTTTTTTGTTCACATACTAAGTAAATTTTTTGGAGGGAGTTACGTCGCTGAGATGTTAAAAAATGTATATTGTAAATTTTTTTTAACATGGACTGCACACCATAACGTTTTTCGTTGCTAACATCCCTATGGGAATAAGATACCTGAACAAATCACTTCCGGAGTTGTGGAAAACACCTGACACTAGCGTATCGCGTTTCACAAAGAACTCCAAATCATACACCGGGAAATTTTTATTCGATTCTATCTCCCAGCCTATAACTGTTTGGCACTTTCGTCGTTCACTAGCCTACTAGTTCAATAATTGTATTAACTCTTCCGCTTCTTCAATATCTGCCAATGTCATCAAAATCATCAATCATTCAATTTACCAATCCTGAAAAAAAAAAAAAAAGCATGGCTATATGATAAATAATATGTGTATATACAGCATGTTCCAACAGTATCACCCCCATAACTTTCACAATTTTTGAAATTTTGATTTGAATTTGGCTGGATCATAATAGTGGCAGGTGCTTTTTCAAGGTGTTGTTGATATCCTAACCTCCAGTTCTTCTTCAGAGTACCTAACTCTGGAATTTCTAATGCAATAGGGTAGTATTTTTTATTTTTTTTAATTCTGGTATAAATTAGATTTCAAGTCGAGTTCATATTCGCATTTTTTTAATGTTATCCCATAAAAATATATAATTTTTGACGATTGGCGTGCAAACGGTTAAAAAAAAATCGAATAACCTTAAAGAACAAAATCGTTGCATAGCCTGTTACATATTTATTCAAAATGTTCATTTGTATCACCCATTTGAAAAGAGAAAATTTTAATTTTGAAAGAAATTTAATTCGTTTTGAGATGTTTAATTTTAATTTGTTAAAAAAAAAATATTCATATGTTAAAATACTCCAAAATTATTATTTTTTAAAATTTTAATTAATGCCACTAAGAGAGGCAAATATAAACTGGCACATTCGATAAAAGCACTATCACCACTTTATCTCCCGAACTCATTGCAGAAGTACGTAGGAGTTACGTTTAAGATCTTTTTTGTGGACTGGCCAGGAAATATTCTCACTACTATTGTTTAGGAAGATAAAAATTAAGATATAACACCTATACTTATAGTAGAAGTCCACATCTGTTTTTACTTTAGGATAAATTTATAAGTTATCTTCAGAAGCCAATAAAACCAATGTATTTTTTTATATTTAGGTTTTATTCAAATAAAAACACAAAGTGTTTGTTTCATATTGTTTATAATATTTGAAAAAAGAATACCGTCTTAGTATAAAATAAATTAAATGGCAGTGTTGGTTACACTTTCATTTAGTTTTTATTACTAATAAAAACGTGGGAGGAGAACATTAAAGATTATTAAAAGCGAATCATAAAATTCTACAATATAAAAAAATTACTTTTTTGTCTATATGAGTCTTTCAGTCGTAAAACATGGTAAATGAATTTTTTTATGAATTGATATTTTTTTACATCACAGGCTTTTTTAAGGCGGGTCATGGGAATTGTTGAAAGAACCTTTAGAAAATTGGTTTTCATAAGGGTATAATGTTGATATCAACTTATATAAAGTATTGTCTGGCTGATAGTATAACGTTATTTAGACAGTAAAAGTTTTCATTTTGTCAGTCAACTTGTTTTACGACCGGAACTCTCGTAACATTAAAAATTTCCAGTTATGTGTAGTATATTAAACAAATATACAACAATATATTGAGAAATCATCGATCTGGAGTATTTCATGTGAAATAATAATGATGATTAATATAAAAAGATAAAATGATATGATATAAATAAGTAACTATTTTTAAACAAATTCACTTATATTTTCAATTAAATCTTATAATATCATAAAAAAAGAATTAAATAATATTTCATTCAATCTTTTGTTATTTCTGCAACCTGGGCTAGAGGGAGGAAAAAATCTACTCTCATTTCAAAAGTGAGACCAAAACGGCCACGCTCTTTGGACTTAGGTTTACGTAGAAGTAGGCTGGTAATCTAAACTGAACTTTGTTTCAGTGCTTGGCATTTCAGGCAGTCAGTGATTGGTTCATACTCTTCCAGTACTCCCCCACGCCACTGGGTCCATCATAAGGCTCGCCTTTTTGAATTCACTTTTTCTGCCATCTTACTCCTTACATTATAATCCTACAACATGTAAAAACGATTCCATTGGAATCTCTAACAAAGGCGTGATCAAAATAAACTTTTGTGCTGCGAATACAACTGAAATCATGCACTCCTCAGTTATACCTAATTAAATCTAAACAATAAAATCCGTCTTCCTGCACCTGTCTCCGATATTTAGAGTACTTTAAGTCCTGCTCCTCGTCCATAGTGCCCCAGTTAAACAATGAAAAAATATTATTAAAATGTTAATAATATTAACAATGACTAATAATAAATTAAAGGTTAAATATGCTGAGGGGGAGAGTGAACAGCGAAAGAAGGAGAAGGAGATAGGTGATTAAAACGGTTGTTTTTTTTCAGGAGGGGGACTGCTGAACTATTTACAAAATAAAATACAAAAAAAATTATAAATAATATTACAGTTACTGTTTAGTTATTTACTGGGATATACTTAATGGTTTTACAATATTTCAATGATATATAAATGTATTTATTCCCTTAATTAATATTACTTAAGTGAAATTTCACTCATTTATTCAATTTTTCATTTCCAGAAAATCAACCAACTGCTTGCTCTGAAGGCAAGCCTGGTCGGTGGTAAAGCAGCTCATGGCGGGCTCTTCGGCAGTAGCAGCCTACCCACGAGTGGACTCAGCGGAGGGTCTTCTTCCTCCGACGGACAGCCTGCCCCTTCTGATGGAGACGTACCAGCGGGAATAGACGTTGACTCGACCACGGAAGCGGTATGTACCTTGAGAACTTTGTAATTCGTGTAATATAGTCTTCATCCTTTTATACAAGTCAGTGGTGATGCACCACATAGTCTGAATTTTTTTTCTTCCAAACTATTTTTAGTATATACTAATTAATAGAGAGGTTTGTATCGCTTTGAAACTATTATATAACGCTTAACTTACTTTCTACATACTGTAGCAAAACATTCCGATCCATAATTACCATCCGAAGACTACTTCCTTTTTCTCAGTCCCTTCTTCCTCGTTCATAAGTCTAGTTTCGTATCTGCTTGTCTAAAGGCTTAATCATTCGATGATGTACAGCGTCGAGACTACAATCTGGTAACCACAAACCCTAATTTCTAACTTCATGCTGGGATTTTTGTTCTTAGTTACAGAAACTAGTTGGACGTTACTTTTATTCTATAGATTCCACGTTAGATTGTATCTATCTAGAATGTTTTGTGATCCTACTACACACATGACGTCTACATTAATAATTCATACGAATATAATATTTAGTTAGACGAAAAACAAATTTAAACCCAACTAAGTAATCTATTATTAGTTCTAGGTAGTATTAATAGTATTTCATTAATATTTAATTCAAATAGTTATATTAATACGAACACTTATACATATTATAAATAATCTATTATAAATAGATATATTTAAGATAGTAGGTCTATCCTATAATGCCTAAGATCTCTACAACTGATTGCGTAGTACGTATACTAACATTTGAGCACTCCTATTTTGCTTTTTAACCTGAAAGAGAAAAATCGGATTAAAGTTACATTTTACTTATTTTTTCTCAGAATAATAAAGCTATCCTGATGGTTCACGAGAATGAGTGCCAGAATGAATACATTCATGCATAATGGAAGGTTCGATTTGTTTTTTTTTAATTACAAAGCTCTGTAGACGTACCGTTTACCATTTCATGGATGTGAACGAGCTGTTTCAGGATAAATTTCTCTTTCTTAACGGAACCAGATTCAAATTAAAAAACTATCTTTGAGGTAGCACGAACAGCAGGTTGTGGATAAACATCTCGTACTGAAACTAGTGTAGCATACAACGTTTTTGCAAAAATATACTATTTTCAATAGTCTTTAAAATATATTCAATTTCAACTCGCGGTCTAATAATGTACAATGAAAACATATCAATCTAATACTAGATTTATAGGTACCTGTGTTAGGTGGGACGGCACGACATTATTTGAGGTTTTAGAAGGATATTTATCCCATATCGATATTTCTGCTCCTTTTTACTAGAATTTTAGCACCGATTTACTCCTAGTAAGAAAGGACCGATTTACTAAGGTACTAGTAGGAAAGCAGAACTAACAAAATATTCGGGCGCCATATAGTTGTATCATTTTTTAGATAAAACTACGTTTTTGTGGAATTTGAATTTGGAGAAATTTTCAACTAGTGAACAAAGAAAAAAAAACATTAGTGCCCTTAAAGCTTTCCTTCATAAACAAATTACAAAATATATGGATCCATTTTTTATTGTAAAAGTGAGGCCAACAAAATATTTCACGAGCATGAGGCACTTGTTACTAGCATACTCCAGGCAAAGTCGATATTTATTCCATAATCCGAAAGTTGAATTGTAATCAACCATAAAAAACCATAATGAAACCAACTTTTTGGTTCGAGCAAAGACAATATTACTATATTGTATACTATACTATATCGTACTCGATATGGTTCGTTAGTAACAGTGGCCTCGATACCTTAAGTTTTCTTATATACGTGACAATGCCTTGTTATCCTAACAGGTTCATGAATAAGCTGATAATTCCGGTGCGCTTTTCTACAGTATTTCACTTGGTGAAAGTTAAAAGAACGTTAATTTTTTTTTCTTCAACAAAATAATGCAAAAACGGCAGTAAAGTGTTACAAGAATCAAAACGGATCCTTGTTAGGGCCAACAGGTTATGACATGCCTTACGTACTCGTTATGAATAACAATTGAATGGACTAGGGGTAATTGCGTGGCGTGCCTCTATTGTCTCCAGCGTCCTTCTAACTGCCGTTCCTTACACTTCCTAATCACCTCCTCGTACTACTATGGAACATAGAACTTGTCTTCCGATATGGCTCTTTGACATTTTCGAGTAGCTACAACCTACGAACAACCATTATCGATTTAATTGTAAATTCATAAGTAAAAAAATTTGGATAGTTATGAAACTTAAATCCTTAGTCTAAGCAGTTTTGTAGTCGTATAATGCCACATTAAAATTCTTCAACTATTTCTTAAATTCTGAATGTAATTATTTACCTTTATTAAGACACTTGAATAATTTAAAAATATATATTAAATTTAAATTAAATCAAATAAGAAAATAACTTTTTCTTTGAAAAGTGGAACAAAAACTTAATAGTGTAGTTATTGAAGGTTAAAACAGGGTATTTTAAGGGGAAAAAGTATAGAAGTTGTTTTCTCAACGTTTCTATATGTTTTCGGAGTGCTAAATTCAGGTTTTTCACCACGTCAAGCGCCGGCTTCACAAGAAAAGAAAAAGACAAAATGTAACATTTCGCTCATAAATAAAAAACTAATTTTATTCTTAATTAACTATTAGGTAGTCTTTTGTAATATTTGAATGTTGAAATGAAATTCTTAGGTACTCAATCGTACCATATGCACATATTAGATAAAGACAAAAGTTAATAAAATATAAAAGAAGATAAATAAATGCTAAAATGCATAAGGGATTTCTGATTCCTTACTTTGGAGAAAATATAGAATCATTGTGAAAAATATTTCAATCATTTTTTCCTCAGAAAACCCTTTGTTGAATCAACTATTAAAATTAATATTAACACAAACTCCAATGATCCACTTTTTCTCTCAACTTTTTATTTTAAAAAACCTCCAGTGTTTCGGCCATTTTCAAGGAGATGACTTTAAACCATTGATGTCTCATATAAACCACAAAATTTCAAAACAAAAACTATTCCACAAAAATTGTTTTTTCTTTTCTATTAACCTCATTAACAATATCAACAATAACTACATAATTATTATTATTAAACAATAATAATTAGCCTGCAAAAAAGACATTTTTATGAATTATGACATCAATGGTTTAAGGTTGTATCTTAGATTATTGCCTAAGGGCCGAAACGTTTTTTTTTTAAATAAAAAGTTGAGAGAAAAACGTAAATCAGTAATCTATAAAAATTATTTTACTTGAATAAGATACGTTAGTCTGGTTATGTTTACATATATGAGAGTTATTGATAATTGAGGAGATTTAGGGATAAGTTCTGGATTGAGAGGGTAAGTAAAACAAAAAAAAATTACAACAATTTATTGGACTTTTTATAAGTATAACTAGTTCTATCTGGGAGGATGTATAAGTGAGGTGGTCGCGAACTAAGTGAAAAAATGTAGAGAGGTGAGTGGTATCGCTTTGCAGACTATAGGGGTATTCATGATCTTTAGTTTAACATGTTAAAGCGTGTAAAATGGAAAAAGTTGTGTTAAATGAAAAAATATTTCCTTCGTTTATCATCTTAAAACGATATAACAAATAATATGGTTGAGAGTCTGCTAGTAGGTCTGTTAAATGGAGAATGACGTCACGCAACAGACCAGCAGAGCTATACAGCAGTTTGTTTGTTATGTTAGGTTACTTGATTGTGTTAGTATTGTTTTGAACATTTTTAAACAGGACAATCAGTAGCCAAACTTTCACACTTTTACATTTCACTTGCTCTAGGCATGTTGTAATAAATTACTGTAATCAAAACTTGGAAGTAAACAATAACATGAAATTTTAGAAGGAAAAGCTATAAATCCGCTAGAAGTTCTTATGTAATTAACATTTACCATGGCTTTAAATAGGACTGCTCACAATTCTATACCTATAATATTTAATATGGTAAAACAGTTTACATTTAACACAGTGCAATGAATACCCCTTATGTGGTTAGTTTAATTCTTAATTTTTTATCTCTAGCATTTGGGCTTCCAGAAAGCATTTTAGGTATATTTCTTGAAATAGTTAAAAATGTAGTGTTAATTGAGTATCGCCAAATAATAACCACTTCGATATGTTATTTTGTTCTAGTAATTGTCTATATATAATTGTCTAGCATATGTATATATTTTTTCTAAAAATATTCCCTCCGTCGGTTTCATACCTACCCTCTCCATATTAGTTACACAGAACTTTTTTTTTACTAAACCAAACCTGTTGACGTATTGAACTTTTTTATATTAATCTGATATAAAAAATAAATATAATGTTAAAAATCCTCAGTACCCGATATTAAATATTACATTTAAATACACATTACTTATATAAGGCTTCACTACCGCTGGTAAAAAAAAAAAAAAAAAAAAAAAAAAAAAAAAAAAAAAAGGTAGCGGTTATATTGAGAACATAAAACTTCCAGCTTTACAAAAGAAAAAATAGATTTATTTTATAGTATAAAAAATAATTAAAAAGAAAAAATATTTAAGATCGATTAAATTATTAGAAACGCCTAGATTATGACAGACTCAACTCGCACTGTACATTTTTCAAGGTTGATGAAAAAGACTAACAATTTTAATTATTACATGTAGTATATGCCTATTTGATAATTATATATTAAATATTAAAAACATTTAAATTAATTAGGACCTAAATTTTGATACTGAACAAAACTTATTGTTAAAAATACTTATATTGCTTATTTAATTTCCTAAAGGAAGAAAGATAAGTAACTATTAAAATTGGTTCATCAAATTCAGAATAAGTGATCGACCTTTTGTTGATTTTAGGTTGTCAACAAAATGTTAGAGGTTGCTTCTCAGTGTTGCTCTGTCCATAGAAAAATATTGCTTAAGTTACTCTTGAGTGTCGGTTACGAACGACTTTATCTTTATTTTCCTTTCACTATTTATTTTATCTACCTTCACGCTTGCTTGTAGTTCACTTAGGCAGTAGTTATCTCTTAGTTCTTGGTTCTACTTTAAGTATTTTACATTATGCATAAGTATATTTATCCTTTTATTTTTATTTATTATGTTATAATTTAATTAATGTATGAGTTCAGAAGTGTACATTTCATGTTCTTATATATTTCGTATCACTTTTCATTATTATCAGTAGGATTTTAATTTAATATAAATGGGGCTTTTATGAAGAAAATATAAACTATATTGATACGTCACAAAGTTTGAACGAATATTTGATAGCTGTACTTAACCCATATCATAAATAAATGAATGAAAGATTATTGTACACACAATTAAAAATATATAGTATCGTTGAGTACTATCGAATGTAATATAGTAAAATTCCTTGGTAAATAAAATGTAAAATCCAAAAAATTATGGGTTCAAAACCCGTTTAGGAATTTATCAACTCCCTACATAAAGTGCTTTTTACTTTAAACCAACCTTTTGAAGTTCACCAGGTCTTAAAATAGTGACAAATTATTTTTATTTATTTTTTTTATGAACAAAAAAATGTTTAATGCTAAGAACTTCCTTAGTTTATCAAGTACTAACTACTATATATACTGCTTAGTGATGGATTTCAATTAGAAATTAATAATATATAGCTATATAACATTACCGAAGTCACATAGATAAATTAAATTGAGTTGTATATTTATAAAATGTAAGATAAAATTAAAACGCAGTAGGCTGTTTAAGATGTTGTAAATCATGTTTCTATTATTATTGTATTTTATACTATTTTTATACTAGTTTAAAAAATAAAGCTCAGCTGAATAATGCTATCTTATTAATAAAAATATTCAATTGTATTAATTTTTCATATAAATTATAAATTAAACAACAAGGGATGATTTTTAAGTCTAATTAAATTATTTTTGAAAATAGTTGCTTGTCTAAGCAACAGTAGAGGACTGTAGAGGAAACAATCGCGTATTTGTTAGTTAAAAACAAAGCCTTATATATCTCAAATGCCAGTAAACAACTAAGGTATCAACGTTTCGCCTATTCGCCGGGTTTCACTATGCAGACCTAAAACATCTCACAAAAAAAGGCTTGTTAACTGGGGACTGTTCATCATTATGAAACATTTTTTGGCTGGCGGTGTGAGGTGCGCTGTCTTTGGTTATTATTAAGACCATTTTGTTTTTCTCCTTCCTCATAAACGTTAAATGGTTAGTAATTAATTGGTATCTGAAGGTTTAGGGTTTTGTTTTTTAAATCTATTTATTATACCTTAGAATTATAAGTGATAATGTTGCCGGGGGCAAGCAAAAGTTAGCTCTGTTCATTCATTATAGAACTTAATATTATCCGTATCCCTTATATTTTAAAAAATGATCAATGATACTGGGAAACTCCTGAGACAGTCGAGACAGTTGAAACTTCTTTTATGACGATAAAGATCAGAATGACTCACTGACCGCATAGAAAATGTTTTCTATGATTCACTAAGAATAGTCTTCAAGCAGGCATTTTTACATTTCAGATTTTGAATTAATTTAAAAATATAATAAAACTCTTTCGATCAGTTCATGAATGTATTGCTCATGTTTTAAATTTTATATTTCAATTGTGTTTTTTCCCCAAGAGATTTACCAGAACTGTTTTGTGGACACGACCATAGCGTTCGGTTTTCGTACAGACTGAGAGGCACATAATAATTGAAAATGTTATTTTTTTTAGGGATCAAGGGCATATTTATAATTTATTCGAATGTAAAAAAAAAATAAATAAATAATAAAAGCACTATTTTCTGTTGAATAATAAAAAAAAGGTAAATGAAAAAAAGATAAACATGAACTACTAAAACACGAAAATACACAACTACGGGATTTATTTCTTGCTTCTACAAGATGTTCAAGACGATTGACACCCTTTTTATGAGAGTTTTGAGAATTTTGAAATGTTACTTTACAGATCTTAATTATAGTTTTTTTTCGAATTTAATCACCGAATCATCAAAAACCGTAAAAAAAACAATAAAAAAAACGGCAATTTATACGTTCGGCACACGTCGGATCAGTAAAATCACTTACACATAATCTTTTTAAAATTCGATTTTATATGAGAGTCCTTCGTTGAAAAAAATCTCTTTTCATTGGAAATTCCTGTCATATACTCTGGAGAAGAACTGAAAAAAGGCTAACTCAACTTTATTGGAAAAAGAGCTTTATTAATCGCAATTAAGATCTACCAAGGCTCATTTCGAAATTCTTAAACTTTTAGAAAAGTAAAAAGGAGGGGGGAGAGAATGTCAATCAAGTCATGAATACCTTTTATAGTTCAGGCATTGTATACTCAATTTTTTTTTTATCAAACTGATGCTCGAGATCGATGTAAATTTTGGAAAAGTCTGTTTTTTATGCAGACTCGGGACTTGTGAGCTGTGGTTGATATGCGGCAATATTTAAGCTATTGAAAGGATCATTCCCCACAATTTTTCATAAATATATAACTGATATATCTTAGGTAATTTAAGAGTTCGTGATAATCGATCTTGCCATGCACATGAACATTACATGTTATGTGCCCTGTATGTCTGCATGTAATGTTCTGTATGTTTATGGTGTGGGTAACCCTCTACTTTTGTTTTACAGCAGCTGTACCTGGTGAGGTGATCATCTAAGTACCACGTCGAAGGCACCACTTACATCAAAATCAGAAGCCGCCCATCTACTGTCCTTTAAAATACCGGCACGTCGTCTCATTAAACTATTTCAAGATAAAAAGACTTAATCGCTCAATTATTATGATAATTATAATTCTTATAGCCAGTAGCTTTAACGGACAGTATGTACTATACAAAATTAGACAATAATTTCTTTTTACCATTCTATGTTATTTCGGTGATATATTTGTTTGTATTAGATGTTAATATTAGTGTAGTGTGTGTATATAATTATAAATAAATCGTTTTCTTTTTTACATTTATTTATTTCTATTCGCCTTCCTTCTTTTCCTTAAGCATGAGTATAGCTTATGACTAGTAGATGTTTGCATGTAGTGTAAAATATGAAATGCATGATCTGTGTGCTCAGAAATTTTCATTAAAACTATTTCAACTTTTTTCAGTAGAAATTTTCAACAGGATAGTGCTGTATATAAGATTTTATTTAAATAATATTATTTCAAAATTATTTGAGACAAGGTAATTATTTATTAAATAAAACCACAAATTGTATCCAATACTGTCTCAACACTTTATTTCTTATTAGTCCAACGTTTCGGCTATTCCAGCCATCTTCAAGGACATCTTTAATACAAATCTTCTCCTCACATTAATTTATAATTTTAATTGCAGGCTATTCTGCCCAGGTCATTTTCTTATTTTAATTTCCAACCTCTTTATTTAAATTTTAAAACCATTAAATTTTCTTTTTCTTTATAAAATTATCCACAATATATAATACACCCATATAACAAACTATTTATCATAGTTTGTTATATGGGTGTATTATATATTGTGGATAATTTTATAAAGAAAAAGAAAATTTAATGGTTTTAAAATTTAAATAAAGAGGTTTGAAATTAAAATAAGAAAATGACCTGGGCAGAATAGCCTGCAATTAAAATTATAAATTAATGTGAGGAGAAGATTTGTATTAAAGATGTCCTTGAAGATGGCTGGAATAGCCGAAACGTTGGACTAATAAGAAATAAAGTGTTGAGACAGTATTGGATACAATTTGTGGTTTTATTTAATAAATAAGATTTTATGTTTCACTGACAGACGATTTTTAAACTATCACGTCTTTCCCATTTTGGGTCATCCAAACAGCCACTCAAGTAATACTACATAAAATAATATAGGGTATAACAGCTGAAGATCGCTTATCGATTTCCACCCTACACCCTTGCCTAAAACACACATCACGTTAGCATATATTCCATACCAAGATTATACCAAAAAGTATTAATTCCAAAATTTAAATTTGTTCGTGCACATTCCATATAAAACATTCAATAGACTAATGAACTTTATTTAGCACTACATTTATACCCAAAAGATAGATAGATGTAGATGATCATAGTTCATTTTATTGAACGTTGTAGAATTAGAATAATAGATGATACCTTTCATCTTGGTCTTCAATTATTCAGAACGAACCAGAATGCTGATATTGGGTTTTAATGTTATTTATTTATTAAATTGTTTTAACTTATTGCATAATATAAAAAATCTGAACATATAAATGTGTATAAGGGCCCATGTACAGTCACTCTATTTTTGTTCTTTTTGTTTTGTTTTCCTGATATACATTATATTCTAGGTCTCAAAAACTTAACTAACAATTGTAAAATACTATAAACAGTTATCTATGTTGGCATGTGTAAAGTCCCGTAATTAATTTGTCAATATTTGCATGTAGATTGGCGTGTATGTTAATGCGTGCTTCGCTCGTTTATATTTGTGATGTATGTTTTATTATGTGTGTTGTGAAGTGACTAATAACGAATTTTGATGTCTCAAAAGCTTTAGTTGATATTTGACTAGATAGAGTGGAAATGATGTATGATGGAAAAAGAATTTAATTTTCTTATGTGCATAAATACTTTAAGATATATTTAATAGAATTTATTTTTAATTTAGTTGCCGGAAATCGACCCTGAAAAAGTTTCACTCCAAGTGCCAGACGAAATAATCAGTGGAGGTTTCAACGTAGTCAACAAAGCAGCACCTGTTGTTGGTGATGTAATTCAGGTAATTGTCTTTAATTTTTTTAAATATATTAATTAATATTAAATATAATCTGTTCTTTGTTTAAGAAATAACATTAATTTATAATAAATCATGTAAATTTAGTGAGTTGGATTTATATTAAATGCACTTCATGTTAGTTATCTAGATCGGTTTGATCAGGAAATCAGTTTCAGAAGCCCTGGTTAGGAAGTTTCACTCAATAATTCAAATGGTGGATTTTGACTGGCACTTTTGACAGGCGCTCCGTATTCCCCTGGAAACGGTATGACCTTAAATATTACCTGTATTTCATCCGTCAGGAAATTGGGTCTTATCGATGTCATTATTGATGCTTGTTGTTAAAATAATTAACAACAAATAAACAACTTTACTAGATCGAAAATCATCTTTAATCATCTTGTATTAGATTTTTTCTTGATTAAATAAAAATTGAAGCCAGTTTATGTTTTTCAATCCTCAACGACACAAATAATTCCAGCAAGGAAATGTCGAACATGAATTATTATAGCAGTGATGGATAGAAAGCTTAAAGCTTGCATGGACAGAATCTTTTTTTCTGAATTATGTTTAAAATATATCCAACAGAATTTTTTTTTTATTTATTTGTTGATATTTACAACTGTATAAAAAATACAACAAGTAAATTTGATCATAATGACAATGATATGATACAGGATGTAGAGAAACTACCCAGTAGTAGAACTCTAAAAACAGTTTACAATATAAGGTCACGAGGCCATCTAACAGAAAATTTAAATTTACATTTTTTAATTGAGTCCTTCATGAAAAAAAAACAAACTATATTTAATAATAATGGTAAAAATTATATGTCATGGTAAGCAAATCCATAATTTTAAGGACTTAGTGTTACCGATTTCAGAACTTCTAGTGAAAACTTTCCTGACCACCGTTTTAGTCTCAAAAAGGAAGCATAAACTCAATAGAAGAGGCGAAAATTGTAATGAAATTAATTTTAAATTCCATAAAGAACGGCTTAAATCTCGCCCCAATAAATAACTAAGCAGTTAACTTATCGCAAATTCATGTGACATTAGCGCCGATAAGGATAAGATGACTAGAATGAAGACCAGAAAAACACATTTCGCATAAATACAGTGGGGATTATTCCTTTTCTGCATATGAGCACGTGACCTCCCTCCACATTAGATGTATAAAAGAAACATAATAGAAAATATTTATTGAGATTGAGAGTAAATCAACAAAACCAGAACGCCTTTCTTCTGACCGACGCAACACGCAATGCTTGAGCACTGCACCCCCTAAGCTGGTTTGGAGTGGGAACTGACTCCTATTAGTTTTTCCGTAGCACAATTTTTTCTTGCTCCTGTTTCTTGAACCGGTTAGGTTCATACTATCACGGCCGTGGTAAGTAGTTTTCGGTTAATATTGTGGCATTTAATAGTTGAAGTTATTCTATTCCGTTATGTAATAGCATAAAATAGGCCTGAAGAAGTTAAAAACTTCTTTTTTGGAAAAAAATTAAATAGAAGGGAGAGGAAGATTGGCATTCTTTCTTAAAGTAGTTTACTAACACAAGAATAAATTCAAGAGATGATTTAACCACATACACCGCCAATTTTATATTATTTGTATGAATCCCCTTTGCCTCTCCATCAACTGCATAAATACTATACAAGTTAGTGAGTATTGAATTTGAGACTGTCGATGTGAGATATGCTGCCTGTACTATATATTTATACAATCATATCTATTTCTATTCCTATGGTGCATGAATTGGCGAAATGTTGACTATTTAGTTACTTAATGGTATTTAACAGATATAAAAATTTGCTTTTGGAGGATCTCAATGATATCAGTCTTTATTTCTTAACAGCTAAAGCATCGATAGGTTGAATATTAATAAGTTGTCCTAATTACGAAAAATGTTTTTATACGCCCTAAGACAAGTCTCCAATGTGAATATGCCCTCAACCGTACACAGAAAATGTTCTCAATTATCTTCATACAGTTTTTAAATTTTTTGTACCGAAGTGGTAGAAGTCTTTCATATTTTGTTTGCGTACTTTTTTTTTTTAACGATGTTTGATTTTACGTATCAGTGCACCACGATGCAATTAACTATGTTTTATTTTGTATATTTGACGATAAAAACATATATTTGCATATTTAAACTATTTCAGTTTTTATAAAAATGGAAATAATAAATTAAAATACAACAATCAAAACGTAATTCAATATTATAATCGAAAGTTCATATTAATTTAATTAGTAATACCAAAACCACTGAAATAAACGCTAACTTTACAATTCACTTCAAACGATAAGTAAGGATTTTTTCATTTTCCGAAATTCAACTTATTCTTTGTGTCCACTTTAAGCACTAAATCTACTTCAAGTTCAGTTTGTTCTTTACATTCCTTACGAGTTGCAATATTTAATGTATATAATGCAACTTTTTGTTTGAGACAGATTTGTTTATTAGTAATATTTATTATTTTATTAGTAATATTTATTATTTTTAAAATGCCAAAAGCAAGTGCACCATTTAGTTCAAAGTTAAAATCTTGGATTGACCTGTCCAAAATCAAATATATAACAGTTTTTACCTTCGTTCAAAACATATTTCAAGGGAAGGAAAATCGATCAACTTGTCAATACAGATGAGATCTATTCTTATTATCCTTTCTGATAACATAACCAGGGATTGCTTTTAGATATTGCAAAAACTTGCCTAACCGATGACACAATCTCACTAAAATTTAAACGCAGTATGATTTCAATTTGTTTACCTAGAGGAATTAGATAATGTAAGAACGCATATTTATAAATATATAATTTAAATGAAGTTAACTGAATTGGTCCCTCAGTTTTACTATATCGTGATCTTGTAAATATTCAATGTTCAGATCTAAAACTTCGACTTGTACATTTTAAAGATTGCCTCAAATTATGTTTATTATTTATTTACATATACACTTAGGTATTTTTCAATTTTTTACTCGATTATTTGTTTTAATTATTTACATATTTTGCTTTATGAAAGTAAGAATCCCATCGGATCATTTTCACTCTCCTTCGTAAACCTCTACTCTCCTGCCTAATGTATCTTTTTTTAATATCCTACTAAAGTCTGTCGAACACATTCATTCGGGAATGAACTAGCCGATCACGCTGCTAGAGAAGCACTCGCGCTTCCGGGACGGGGTAAAGCAATTTTAACTCCGTCAGAGATGATCAGGCCTCTTAGAAAGGAAGTCAAAAATAAATGGTAATCTTTGTGGAATGAAAGCCCAATGAGTAAATTAAAAAGGATGCCAAGCCTTAGAGTTCCTCCAGTCGCAAATGCCGTAGAGAGGAGGTTGTAGTGACCAGGCTGACAATAGGTCACACGAGGCTCACCCACTCCTAACATACTTCAAAAGAAACGCCTCCGAACTGCCAGTATTGCAACAACAATCTAACAATAAGCCATATTTTCCAACAATGCCCATATTTCACACCACGCCTCAATATCTTAGGACTAAACCAATATATCTCAAAAACCCTTGGAGACGATGATAAAATAATAGAAATATTGTTTCAGTTTTTAATATCACATTTACTGACAAAAATGTAATATTGAACGGAAGAAAAAAAAAATAAATAATCCAATTAAAATTAAACGAATATAAGCAAAATTAAATAAAATATAAATGGCGTTGATGACTAATGAAGTTTGGCGCCACTAAACAAAAACAAACTTTCCCTACTAAGGACTCCATCCTGACAAGAGACTTATTTCGAATCCCCAAAATAGACCGAAATGATAAGAAAGTTCTCCTAGATTGGGATTATAGTGCTGCTAGACTACAACAGCTACTTGACAAACGCTCTAAACTTCCTACAAAAAAACTCTTATACACTGAGATAATCAGACCTATTTGGACATGCAGGATTGAGCTTTGGGACTACATCAAACCATCAATTTCCTCCCGTATCCAATCCTTACAATCCAATAACAAACAAACTCCTTCATAAAGACCTCAACATCCCACACATTGCAGATTAGACCCGAAATAGATATACCTGCTTTCATTCCAAAACCCATTAGTTCTTAATCTCTCATCCTTGATCCCTAATATAATAATCCTAATATGATAATCCTTCTCAACGCCTGAAAAGAATATAGGCATGGGATCTTCTAATTTAAAGCACCATTAGAAACTTCATTAAGTTCCTTCCCAAGATTATCATATTTTCTGTAACATTTACTTATTGTATTAATTTTGTATACAGTTGTGAATTCCCCGTTCCCCATATTACAAATGCGCATTTGGCGCCATTGACTCTCCACATACAGTGGACTTCACTATACTCCTTAAAATACCTTTGGGTAAAAGAAGGAACCATCATTACAATTTACATCTTCTTGTACTCAATTATTTGAGTATAGGAGGGTACGAAAAATATATATACAGTTGTGAATTTCAATAAATAAAGGAAAAAAAAGAATAAGAAAGAAATTTTATTTCTTTAATTTTTAATCCCTTCTGCTATTTCTTTCTATATTCAGAACCATCTGTAAGCATAATAGTATATTTAAGCTGTCTTATTTAATGTTTAAGATGGATAATATTTGATTTTAGATGTATATTTCATATTTTTTATTGCGTATTCCATAGGTTTTATTACATATTATATATGCACTGCGGTTTTTTACGTCATACAAATCCGGGCCTTGGTTGTCACTAGGATTCTATGTAACGATAGATGTACATAATTTTTTTTTTATTTTAATCTTTTTTTTAATCTTTCAAAAAGAAGAATCGGATTAACTCTTAAAAGATTATGATAAACAGTTTATTAAGAGTTATGGTTTGATCTGTATTCTTTATTGCGACATTAGTATTCTGGCTGTAACGACCTACATTCGAGACAGTGAATTGATAGGGGTAATAAATTAGGAGCCACGGAATCAATCACCTGTTCGGGGCTGTGAAGGTCTCTCAGCCTATTTGCAATAGGCAATAGGCATCTCCAGCCTATAAATAACTATCACTTTGGACAATGGTAAAATATTTATTTTTCCTATTTCAGGGTAGGTATTTGAAGGAATTATTGTTTCGGTAGGTTTTGTTTTTTCCTACTTGTTGCATTTTAAATAAATGTTGTTTGTTCTATATCAATTTTAATCTATCATAACAGAATTGACAATTTTCTTAGGAAATTTATTTAATTAAATTTAACCTATTTAGGTTTGGTCTATATTTAATTAAAGAGTAAGAGAATTATATGTTGTTCATTCAGTTACTTATATTTTTGGTTAACTAATATGGCTCATTCTAGAACAACTTCTTTTTTTATTTTTAATTATGTAAATTAAATAAATCAAATGTGTTTATTTATTTTTAAAAAATGCAAAAAATGGATACTGGAAGATTGTTGATTGACCGTGTGTATAGATGAATGGAATATGGTCCGGGTGCGGTAAAAAAAAACTCAAATTTCATATTTATAGGTTATAATAAATAAATTAATAAAGTGTCCCATCTACTTTATATATATGAAATTTTAACATTATCATTCATATTAAATGTTTTTTAAGAGTCTACCTCGAGGCTCTACATTATTCTTCAACAGCAGTACTGGCCAAACGCCACTGGGGATATGTGCTGTCATGCTCTCGAGATCAGACACCATATAAAATAAAATAGTATAATTCTACTATTTGAGTTTTTTTTTTACCGCACCCGGACCATATTCCATTCAAAAAATAGATGTATTTTAATAATTAAGAACACATAGACAATTGAAAAAAATATATATACAACTGTCGAAGCCTGTATGAAATCTTAACTAAAACACATAAAAAACAAAACTTTTTAAAAAAATAAGTTATACGCTTTAAAAACAGTGCTTTAAACAAGTCAATAATTTTAAACAACAATTAGGTATTTATGTTAAAAAAGAAACAAAACGATTATATCAAACTTTTAATAACAGTGGTATGGCATTGATCCCTCGCGTGTTAACCAATTGAACTCTTTCCAGAGTAGCCCGCCGTACATAGTTGTTAAGAGCCCTCCAATTAGATTCTTTTAATAAACTGAGTAATCTTTCTGGATAGCAGGTCCGATTACTTTGGGCCTCGATTACATTTATTAAACTTTATTGCTTTATATTATTCAAAACTGCATTAAAATTTAATTTATTTTTTTATTTTTACTAGCTTGATTTTTGGAATTTTCCAATACTATCCTAATAATAAATTTTACTTCTTTTTAGATTTTGTTTCATCCATTTTAATTTGTTTTTTGGACATAGTATTCAATGCTATAATAATTCCATATTTTTTTAAAAAAGAAATGTATCAAAGAAAAAACTTCTCTCTTGTAATTGATATCTCTATGAGTAAAATAAAAACCTACGTAAATAAACTTTTTTTCTTCATTACTCACTACTTTATTCATTATTGCTTACCTTTATTCATCTTGGTGTAAGTTGGTGCGTTTTAATTCATTATAGTTAATATAATCAAATTATTTTTATTTAAACCGATTTAACTAATTTTTCAGGAATGCTGTAAGTATGGTTCATAACAGCCGTTAGAACTCAATAAAAATAATAATTCAAGAAACAGATACTTATAAATAATAAATTCCATCAAAATGGATAGGCAATTCCGTTCTCGTTTCTAAGTTCTAACGGAAAAGGAAGTGAATCATGTTAGTACCTCACAAACCTAGAAAGATAAAAGTAGCCTCTGAAAACCAATTAATGTGCAAATATTTTCTCCACAGTTGCTACATCGTTTGCAGACCTGTGTCTGTCCGCCTAGCAAACGTTCAGCCCTGACACGTTGCATAACACAATAATGTAATCAGATTTAATGACAAGCAAAATCTAAGCTCTAATGGAGTAGGTGTAGCTTACCTGGTATTCGTTTATCATATATTTATTTATCGTCGACGAATGTTCATTTACAGTATGCAGGAGATATTAGAAATAATTAATATGCATCGTAAGATTATTATAAATATTAGAAAGCTGAATCATGAAAATCAAAAATTCACCTAATTATACGAAAAAAAAATCATAATTACGTTGTTAGAAACAACTCTCTACTCCAGACTTGACTAGCAGCCTTTTTAAAATATTTTGAAGTCAAAAACCGATTTATTCCGCAAGATAATAGAACTTAGCACTTACACTGCTCAGGTCTTACGATTTTTCATACACCAAAACTGGATGGGATCACCATTGTATAAAATAATTGACTAATTTTTTTTTTTTTTATTACACCCTCCCTGGTCATTTCTGGCATATCGGAGGATGGGGAAAAGAGGAGTTATCTGCACCCTATTCTAACCATGGTGGGGGCTAAGTTTTTATTTCGTAGGAACGCCACAGATATAAAAGTCGATCCCCCAGGCCGGATTCGTACCGGCGCTGCTGCAAATCACAGGTTACAAATAAATGCTCAACTCTCTCCGCTACATATGGTCCAAACAATCGACTAATCATACACGATGGATTTAGATTCAGGTAGAACAAGTTAACAAAAACCAGACAAAATGAAAGAATTGATTCCCCGAGAACGAAGTTCAATGAAGATTGAAAGAAATTTCATTGTCATCAATCTTTTTCCCCCAATGAAAAATTTATTACAATAAAATTTGCTGAAGTGTGTGATTTTTACAGTTAGACCCTTCATATGGAATATACTATTCAGTACTACATATTAAGTATCCATTCTCAAAATAAATAATTTACTAGATAAATTAATTTCAAAAATCTTAAGAAAATACTCAATCCTTATGACAGAATTGTTATCATATGTTTAATTTTTGAAGAAAATTAAAACAAATAATATTTAGAGATGTCTCAAGTTAATAATTTAAATAAAATATTTAAAATGGCAACATTAAATTTTCAAACAAAAAAAATGCCAGTTTAAAAACCTTGTTTTTATTGAAATTAAATTCTTTTCATGTTCACTATAAAGTGGATAATGCCAATTTTTCGGTCTTGCTAAATTTTTCTATTCTTGTTTAAAAGACCATTATAAAATATAATAATAACCCTGTATCACTACAGGCCAACAAGAGTTGTGGATGCGGTACTTGGTACTGTTTACAGCAGTACTGTTTATAGACAAGGAGTTGAGTTGGTTTTGCATGAAGGATCAAGCACAGGTTTCCCCCCAAATAATATGCACTTTATAGAGGCTGGATTACCCACCAGGGTCGATTCATGGTGATATAACCGAATAAATAATTATTTGCCACAGCCTAGGACTTTGGGACTTGAACCCAACCTCAGATAGTTGGAACACATTGCTCATCAGCTACCCCGCTCCCTTGACCAATATAATAAAATTTCAAAATATATACTGAAATATAGATAGCTTAGATTAATGACATATGCAAAGTATAAGAAGGAATTTATGTGCTTATTACTCTTTCCTAACTCCCTTATCTCTTTTATATTAAACATAATCAGGTAATTACTGTTCAAAGCCTCGGTTTGTTCTAGTAGTTCTATTAAAGAACTACATATACTTCTACACAAATACATACTTCTGAATTTCCAATAATTTAAATTAATTAAAAATAAATAGTAGAGCATATAAAGAGTATCTTAGTAATATATACTTATAAATATATTTAATGATCGTAATTTTTTTGGTTTCATATATAGGCGATATTCTTGAAAAGCAAATGGTGAACCATAACTTCTCAACTGATATCAACAGAGCACTGCACTCAAACAGTAACCCCATATATTATACACTTTGCAGTTTTAACCTACTTAAATCTCAAACATATTTAATATTCAGGCTAAATTAAAAAAAAAAAATTAAGATGCATCACCCAACCAAGAGTAGGAAATCCGACGCACATCAAACTACATCATGGAAGCAAAACCCTCATTTTCAATGGGTTACCCCCCTTGCCCATTTTGCTTGGTTACCATACACCCATTTCAATAATGGTTTGTACCACATCCACCTATATTGTCCTATCTTTAATAATAGACAATACATCATAATGTCACCCATAGCTGTATATTGAGACCTACAAAGCATCCAAAATATATTGAATTTAAATTTAATAGACCCTATGTTTAATTTGTAACAATACGTAATAAGTTTGAATCTATAAGAGACACATAAACAGTAGCATGTAAGTAGTTTTCGAGGTCCAATTATTAATTGTACTTATATTTAGTTCTTGTTGATTAAAATAATTTAAATTATGATTAGCTTAAATGGAATGGAATAAAGCGTATTACGTTAATAGTTTTGTATTATCCAGATTTTTTGATATTTTGTTGATTGTTTTTATAATGGAGCAATAGACAACCAGTTCTTGTTATAAAACTGTATCTTTAATCTAATGTAATTTGTTCAAAACTTTGTCTTTCAGAATATATATATATTCAAATAAATATATATTTTATTCTATCGTAATGCTTCTGATTTCAGCGGACTGCAGAACGTGTCGTTAGGTTGGTTGGCGGACTGAAACCTATATTTGGTTCTTCAGTTGGTTTTAAGACGTTCAAGAGGAACGCTGTACCGGACACATCGGAGACTCCACCAGACACAACTGAACAACAACAATTCCGATAAATATATTTTGCATTTTTTACCGAAATACAGAATGATCACACTTAAGTAACATATTCTCTACCAGAACTCTATACCGAAGAGATTTGTATCTTCTGTTGAGATACTTGTATAAAACGTATTTATTACTAAGTGACAAAAGTAATTTTTTTAAAAAATAGTTTGTACATAAAAATAATTATTTTTTCAAGGGTATTAACGATAAAATTTGAATTCTAATTCAATTAAGCTACACCTTAGTTGTTATTTATTCTATTTTGAATTCTGTATTCTATTTTGAATAATTTTTTTACAGAAATTTATATTGAACATGAAGAATCTTTTCTACAAATCGATGCCATAAAATTTTTAAATAATAACAAAATAGCATATAGAAACTCATATAAAATTGACAGTTTATGGTTAATACCAAGTCACACGTTTAATAGATGAATTTGAATTTGAATTATAATTTCTTTTTGCAAAAATGTACGGAAGAAAATGTAATTAAATTGTAAATTTTGTGTGCTGTTAATTTATTAATTACTGATTCCTTGCCATTTGTGGACGATTATTAATAACATTACAATAAAAACCTATATTGTGTTTTTACAATAGTCGATAAATATCAAAGATAATAATATTTCAACTATTATTTTTCTAATTTTAAAATAATATCTAATGAAAATATTAATCTTTAATATTCCACATCTATCGTTGTCGTAAAACATGCTTAAGATAAAATTAATATAATTATTTATTCCTTTGATATTTGTTTGAATGTAAGTATAATATGTATAGTTTTTCAATTATTTTAAATTATTACTATTAATTAATAATGTACAATCATTTATCACTATTATTATCATTACAGCCACTGATTTTTCATTGGCTCAACATTGGACATTCTTCAACTCTACCAGAATTATAATTTTTTTTCTACCAACCACAACAAAACAAACAAATATGTTCCGTGAAAATGATGTACATTATGTTATTATTAAAAAAAAAATTAAATAAAAAAAATTTAAAATGATTTGAAAATAAAATAGAAAAAAATATCAGAATCAGAATAAACTTACTAAAAAACCTGAGATTTTAAAAATAATTTATGAAAATAAGAAAGTTAATATTACACGGTAGGTAATTAACTTATCAAATTTATTAATTAAATTCAATTTATTTGCTGGCCCCTGACCACATTTTAAAGTTAATTGTTCTTTAACATTTTTATTATTTTTTTTTTTTTCAGAGCTAAACGAAAATGATATACCATTCAAATATTTCATTACTTTCATGTATATGAACATTTATATTTCATTTCCATTATCTGTTTTTCAATTTAATTATCTGTAAATATAGAATTTTATTTTTTTAATAAATTATATTTTCAATAATTGTAGAATAATATATTTTAGATTAATCAGATCAGTAGACTGATAGACAAATAATTACTCTTGTTTTGTTATGAAAGTATTTAATGTGTAGTGTTAAAAAATATATAACAATATTTGAGTAACTTGATGTTTTATTATTTCCTACTATCATGATTCACGATTATTTATTATTTACTACTGTACTACTTACTACTATTTACTTTATTTATTATTATTTTATTTATATTTTATGACTATATGTAATTTTACTGTCCTATTTATTATTATTTTATTTATTATTTATTGCTGTTTTCTACTTAAAAGTTCTTCAACATAACTTCCCTATCTGCTAACATTTATTTTTTATGAATATTTATATTGTTAAGTCTGTGAATATTATTTCCTGTCAAACATTACGCATCAAGCACCTGCCTTCCCCGTCAATGGTGAGGGCTTAGTCACACATTTTCTAGATAAGCTCCATGTGAAAGGCTAGCAAGATAATATTTTACTCATATCGCACTGTTAGATGAAGCGGAAAGTTATAGCATATAGTGCAAATTTCAAGTTTAGAGAAAAATATTAATTCTTTATTGGAAGAAGGTAGTTGATCGTATGAAGTATATTATAGGAAGATAGTCCGGGTGGCGGTCAATAAAGATATCAAAAAAGCGAAAGAAACTATTTATTGTTAACCAACGTGTTAAACTGGTTCATTCGTCCTCGCTGTTTCAATCTGACAGCCCTGACGAAGCCCTGCAAAGTTGGGCGAAACGTTGGTTAATAGTTTTCTTTTACTATTTTGATAGTATTTGACCTTTATTGACCGCCACCTGGACTATCTTCCTACAATTAATTATTGATATGAGGCATGTTATTCCAAATCTAAGTAATTTTTTTTCCTTAAAGTCCTCTCAGAAATGTCTACTTTCTATGTCTAAAAGGATTTGTTTTAGAACTCCTTATAACCAGGTTTAAAAAAACCAAAGAAGTCTAATGAGGTATGCGCATCACAAATTTTTAGCGAAAATAGCGAACACTAAAAATTCATATTTCAGAGTTTCTAGAGGTAGGAATAACAAATATAAATTAAGTTTAAATTGTAAAAGTAGCAAATCTATTATCCTTTTGTGTTGTTCTTTTAAAAAAATAATTATTAATTTTATTTTTTTTAGTTGTGGCGGTTTTATTCTCTACAGTTTCTTTTCACTATAAATATATTAAATATATTTCTCAACAGACTATCTTCATTTACTCTTACGTTCATCTACTCCAATTAATTTATACTTATCTATAATTTGTTTTTATTATATTTTATTTTTTTCCTCATAAATCATGCACTATTATTTACTTGAATACTTTTTTTTTTCTTGCTTTTTTCAACTAAGTCATGACATGAATTTCTATCCCGAGTTCAGTATTCTACCGAAGGCCTCTCCAAGTAGGAAATTGGCTCTGACTTAGTTATACTGTTTGTTCTAGTTCTCAACTCAGTTATCTCTAGTTACCCCATACGTTTGTAACAAGATTACCTCGCGACATGTATGGTATTATTTTCAAGTAACTTTTGGTGTTCGCTATTACACAATAGTTCTATCAACTCCGTCATTAGGATATGTCAGATTATATTTAAATTTTATTCCTCAAGAAACCGTATTATGACAAAAAAAAAAAGGATGCTGGTGAGATATTGAGGTTCCATGTGCCACGATGTCTTACATTTGAGTAAGAAAAATCCAGCCTCATCAATTACAGATTAAGGTGCATGCTAGAATTAAAACTTAAGGTCCCTTTTTGCCCTCCCCCCCAATAAAAAAAGATTTAAAATATTATCATACTTATAACTGATAGATAAGATTTTAAATCAATCTATCATTTCTTAGTTATTTTTTTTAATTATTTAATTACAATAAATAATTTAAAATTAAATAACAAATAATTTAAATTTAATTACTATTTACACAGCTAGTTTATCTGTGTATCAACTTAAAATTTAAAAAGTTTTTGAAATTAGACCAAAATTTAATACTAATTACTCTTAACTTTTCCTGAAGGTTGACAGTATTATTTAAAAATGTCTTCGTTGGCCATCTTTTTGTTAAATGAAAATCTTATGTTTTTGTTCTAAATCGAAGTTTAGCTTCCGATCAGCCTACTCTCGCATATAAGCGGCTCATCCATCATCACCTGATGAAACACTGCGGAGCAGAGCAGATCGTACCACCTGACCAGACGGGATTCTAGCGAGGGTTCGCCAGTGAGCAGCATCTGGCCAAATTACAAGCTTCATCTTGGAACATCTGAAAATGAACAGAGCGAGAGGCTTCTTCTTCCTGTACTGTAGCCAGGCCTTCGAGTGTGTCTTCCATTCGCTCCCAATCTGCCGACTGGAGAAATTCAAGTTTCCCGCTACCCTATGTCGTATGATTGGAAGATATCCCAGTGGAAGGTCCTCCATCGTACGAGTCGGCGGGAGCTTATCGACTCCTTTCCCCACCACCTGCGGAGTGCCTAAGAGATCGGTGCTAGGGCCAATAATGTTTGTGGTCTTCACAGCTCCGGTGGTATCAATTCAGCATAATGAAAGCCTAAGCGGACTACATCGGCATCTACGCCTCCAGCGTCAAATTTGTTGATGGGCTGAAGGCCTATACCAACCCGTTGTTCAGGAAATCACCCCTTCACTAAGACCTGGGAGCTGGCAATGAACTGTCCCTCTGGTAGATGTTTTCGCCGAGGGAAAGAGTTTGGGCTCTGCAGTATAAACCCAACATCCAATAACCACCAGCAAAGCGGACCCTCCCTGATCAACATATAAATGGAGGGCAAATTAGCACACGCGACTCTCCGCACTCAGTGAATGAGCATTACATATACCTTAGTATACATCCAAGTAAAAGAAGGGTTGAGCACAATAATTGCATATAGTTTTTCCTATTTATATTTGTATTTGGTTATAGGATAATTTACAGAAGGGTACGAAAAATAAGGGTTAGGGGGCGGGTGGCCGGGAAGGGTTCCCGTAGTAACTTTACTTTTCTTATTCTTCTGCATATGCAAGAAATATTTCAGTGGCGATCATAGCTATCGCAAAACTTGACCAAAGTAGAATAAGTGAACCTGGTTGCTGTCACTAGTACTCTAAACACTCTAAAACGCAAGAATATTTGGTACAGCGGCAAACTTTAGGTTAGTCGAAAGATAATATTAAATATGAGAGCTTGATAAGGAATCCATCGGATATCAAGTTTATGTATTTGCGAGGAACGAGTTAGTTGAGCTTAACTAAACTTAGTATTATAGGATACCCCTTTACTTAGAAACTACTAACTAAGCAACTGTATATTCTTGCGACATCTTCCCGAATAGACTGCCTAACTTAGGTACTTATTCCTGAGGGAAGAGAATACTACGTTAAGGTACGTGGGCGGAGGTCACAACCCCCGGTAGTACAGCTGTTCGGAGGTTGTCTCTTTCCTCCCCCTCTCAGCGCTGGCAGAACGCCCTGCGTGGACGCTATGACGCAGGTGCGGTATTGATTGGAGCGGGCGAGTCCTGCCACATCCAGCCCAGACCCTGCTCCGTTCCCAAGGTGAGCACCTCATTCAATCCTAGTTCTACTTGTAACTTGTACTCTCTTCATCAGCTTCATTCATTAAGATACTACTTCTTCCACTTAATCATCCACCTTTAGACAATAGGTTATTGGCAGCTTTGCAGTGTAGTTTTGATTTGAGCCCTCACCCGATGATTCCATGGAGTAAATCATCACTTCGCCAGGATTGCATTTTTTCTATCTAGTAAAATTAATCCTAAAATGTACCTATTGCCTATACATCTCATCTAATATAATAAATATTATATTTAGCTTAGTCAAATAATCACAGCAAATATACAATGTGTCCTCTTCATTAAAAGAGGAATGAAAATATATTAAGTGCTGTTATTATTTGGCAGTTTGATTTGTTAAAAATATAATCTAATAAGTATATATTATGAATGTACTTTATAAAACGATTTAATATTCTATTGTAAATCATCAAGAATCAAATGTTCTGAGTGAGGTTTGAAATTATACTATTTACAAACATTAAGCTGGGTGTATTAGGAACCACAGAGCTGGTTCTGCGGGTCATTTGCAATACAACAGTTCACCAAGAGAGGAGCAGAAAATGTAAGTTGTGCGTTATTGTACGCAATTCACGTTTTTTAGTGAATAGATAGCGAATTCTTAGAAATAATTCAAGGTAACTAAGTCTAAAATGCATCATTGTAATATAAATAAAATTCCCTTAAAGAAATATGGATTGGGTTATTTAAATCGATAGTAAAAGGCTTTACGAGTCTTTATGATTTTAAAGAAAACACACTTGACTTGTGAATTTTTTCTCAATCTCCTGCTGAACTAAAGATAACCCACCTATAGAAAATTTCTACATTTAATGAGCTTTAATTTCGTATTAAAGAAGCCAAGGTTTCGATAAAGGTACGAATTTAACTCGTACTATTAATTTTTTTAAGCAAGTTACATTTTGACTAAACAGGAAGCGATAACTAAAAAACTATTGAAGTCAGTTAATTACAAACTGCAGCAAATTGCAAACTAGAAAAAACTTTCTTCCAAAACAAGAAAAACCATTTGAAGAGGACTTTCAATTCATGATTTGACAACTAAGAAAACTTCGTATTATATATCCGATTTAAAACCTTCAATTGGTTTATAAACAAAAAAAAAATCGGTTTGTTTTGAAAGAAATTTTTATCATTTACTAATCATCACTAAAATTTAGAATTTCTTAACTGAATCATTTTTCTATTTAATGAAAAACATAAGTTGCTTTAAAAAAAATAAATTGAAATCTATAATTTCAACTTCTCTGAGTGGAATTAGATAATTTTATATGAACTTTTTTATTTCTTTAAATACCTATTATCACTTCCTAAAAAAAATAAGTATATATTAAAACCTAATTTACCCCAAACCTTTTGGCAAATTAGGAGTTAATCCGTACCCTTTCCGAAAGAAGTCTCGACTACGTTTATATGAAATTAAAGCTAATTAAATATAGAATGTTTTCAAGGAGTGAGTTATCTTTAACTCGATAGAGGAGTTGAGAAAAACATTCTCAAGTAAATGGTAATTTACAAAAAAATAACAAAACCTTCCGCTATCGTTCAGCTCGTAAGATCCTCTTACGATAGTTTTAATAAAACGAAATCTCATTACCTAAAGGGAATTTTATCTACATAACGATGGTACAACTGTGACTTTATTACCTTGAACAGTTTTTAAGAGATCGCTTCCTATTCAGCTAACTTGCTTTAAAAAAAAACTCGAAACTTAAAGTTCCTACTCTTCCGTTTGGGAATCGAAACATAGCCCATAAGCATTTTTGTTACATAATGTGAAGAATCGTACTATGGAATATGGTCATCAATCCTGAGATATAAATACAAATACATGATAACTAAAACACGAATTTGTTAAAAATAAATTCTAGAAATATGTATATTTCTTATTTCCATTTTCAGATATTACTTACATAAGCTTGGAAGTGAGCTACATTTACACTTCGAGTCATAGAAATGATGATTTTTATTAAAATTTAACGAAATCTGTAAATTAAACATTTATAAAATTTTATTTTTTTGTACAATAATTATTTTCTTGCTTTTAATTAAGTCGCTAACGGCCTTTCTTATACGAAATTCTAGAAAGTTAGAATTTGGTTATTATACTGCAGTGACATAAAATTGTTGAAAGTAAAAAAAACTCTTTATTGGTTCAAAATTTCTTGATTGCATTTAAGATCAATAAAAACATAAAAAGAATAATATAAGAAAAAAGTAAATTAAATATATAATTTGATAAATAGAAAATTAATTTGACAAATAATAAAATAAACGTAAGAAAAAAATGATAAATATTATCAAAAAATCAACATACAGAATTATAATATATTTCGTACATACATGTGGGACTGGGTAGCTCATTGGTAAGGCACTGTGCAACTAACTCCACTCTGAAGCAGATAATTATTTTCTTTTTTACATTCCGGGAGCCCTTCGGAGTCCACCCCAGCCTTATAAGGTGGCAATACCCTTAATTAAATAATAATCTGGTAATCAAGTGGAATTCTGACCAAATCACCTCCTTGCACAACCGTTGGTCTAGTAACAGTACTTCCTTACAAAGTACTGAACCCCTGACCCTTCATGGGTTGTAGCGGTACAAATCTTTTTTTTTTTTTTAATTTAGTATATATATAATTCTTGTAATTTTAATGTGATTTAATCAGATTGATGATGAAATTATATAATTTTTATATCAAAATCTCAAAAACTTGTAAAATTCCAATTATTGTAAAAATACAATAATTTACGCAAACCTTAAGAAATAACTGGTAATAATATAATAAACGAGCTAGAATAAGAGGTAGATGATAAAAATTCATAATAATAACAATAACACAACCTATAAATTCTACTTTCACTCTAGAATTTTTATCTGTACTAGGTAATTTACTTAACCGAACATAATATAATGTATTTATAAATGTATACTGGTACAGTGTTAAATCAAAATAGATAGCTAAAGTTAATTAGCAAGATTTGAACCAATGTATTTATAACCAATCGATAGAATTTTAAAATATACAATCTTATACCAGAGTTAATTATTGATTCTGAAGGTTGAGGAAATTCTATAATTAATTAAAACAAAGAGACCACAAATATTTATATATAGGCAGTTTTATGTTAGCGCACTTTAATTTATGTCCAAAAACCGACATTCGGCAGGTCGGCCACAAATTCAAGTCAACCAGTACTAGCCAATCGAAATAGTCCATCCACACGCTTGAGCATGTGCGAATTTGTTATAATTTTGCAAAAGAGTAGCAGCACTATAATAATGTCATAAACAAGTTAGCAGGTGACCTGGATTCGAATGGTTCAGGTGTCGAACTTCCGACAAAAACGATGAATTAGAATTCCGGGATCTCTAACTCTTTCCTCCAAATAAGTCTGTACAGGATTGTTTGATATAATTACTGATATTCTACTGACAGTAATTTCGTTTATTGAGAATCTATAGGGGCGAAATTCCAAAAAATCGATTTTTTAGTTAATATAACCTAATGAATCTTTCTATACATGACAAGGCACGAAACTTTATTTCAACTTCTTATACACGATATTCGTAATAAGAGAGAGCATAATTGATGCTTCTTTGATGATTGGAGTGGATATGATCAGTTTTGGTCTAACTTCAAATACTATCAGTAAACAGGCTAAACATTTTAGGAATAAGAAAAAAAAAACAATGGGAGAAGTTGCGATACGATTTAGTTTCCATTTTTGTAATAGTTTTAGACGCTGTTTATCTATTGGATCTATTTTCTTCCTCTTTGGCAAGTACGGTTATCCTTCTCGTATAAACATTTACTTCAAAACAGGCTGGGGATTGTCTATAAAATACCACCCTATTCTAACCATAGTGGAGGATCAAGATTTCATTTCGTGGGACCAACACAGAAATAAAAATCGACCTTCCAAGGCCGAACTCGAACCGACGCCGCCGCAGTTCTGAGGTTGAGATCTACGCCTCAACTCCCTCAGCTACAGAGAGATCCGTGTTATAGCTAGGCTTGGCCGGTTTATTGATTCTAACTCACACTACATTTCATTTTGAGCACACCACCAACACGCTTGTCCATCGCGACCTAACCACATACATTGTTGGTGAATGCAATTGATTAGATATGTTTTCATTGGAATTCGTTTTATTATTCATGAATTCAACAATTCCCAGTTATGGGATTGCTGTTGTTGTTTACTAGGTTTAATTAAAACATGTATTCTAGAGCGGAAGGGTGAGTTAGCCTATCTCTTTGTAAGATTTCATCGCCGTTTCGCTACGTTGTGATATTCCTACACGAAATTATTTCTACAGCTTTTTTGTATGTACCCATGATGCAGTCTTATTTATGCATTCACCTCTCAAATTAATTTATTTTTGGTTTTTGGATTATTCTTGTGTCTTCCAGCAAGAATATTTTAGAGCTAAATAAAATCCTGAATCCATAAAATAAAAATAAATAAATATGGACGAAATTCAAATTGATTGTGTTGACGAAATTACATCACAACATGTAACTATGTAGACGTCAAAACTAATCGAGCAGCAAATCTAAATAACTAGTGCGTCCATTTACACAATTCCCTAAACACTTTGGCAAGTAAAGCCAAAACTTTACTCCTTGTAGTATCTTCACTATAATTGATCTGACAAGATTGTAATGCTGATATTTATTTAATTATGTATATTTTAGTTTTTATTATGGAACAATCTAAGAAACCTTCAAACAAGTAACAGGATGTTCCGAGTTATTCCAAGATTTCCCATTATTCGAAACATTAACGAACCGAAAGTGAATGAGTTTCTAAGGGAAACAGTTAAACATTTTAAACAAGAGATAAAACTTTAATACCCTGTACGATACATTAAGCTGTCTGATTTTAATGGTTTTTATTTTTATTATAGAAAATTTAATTTTCTTTCAATGCATCTACGAAAATGCCATAGAAACGTTTTTCGCCTTTTGCGCACGGGTATACTGTGGTGCATATATGTACATTGCCACACACTCCGACAAAAGATTGGCTAAAAATACTTTTTTCAGGAGGGCTCTACAATAAATAGATCCGTTGAAAGTTGAACCAATTATACTGCTTACCTTACGTTTGTAGTAAATAAAGCGAAATTTTGAAAACAAATGCCCTATCTCTACAAATATTGATACAATTTTTTGTATCGATTTTATTATCTTTTGAATAAATATAAACATAGATTATAAAAAAACACACTTTTATCTACAAACATATTTTTCCCTCCTTTTTCTCGAAGATTTATTTATATTATATATATAATAAGTTAAGGATTTTTAAATATAGGGCTTAAAGTCAGTTTTTATTAAATTAATTGTTTTTCTGCACCTCTCCTCCCCTGGGTTCGCTTATGTAAAGCGTACTTTTTCTTCTATAGATTGATCATGCCTTTTAATACCTATTCAAACAGAATACATAATCATATTGTTTGTATAAAATAACTAGATTACGAATCGGTTTCTCTAAACTGACGCACAGCCATCGGCTGGAAGGAGTCCCACAACCAAAACCTACTCACTAGAAACTATGTTCACCCAACACCTCATCTGCCACACCTTTTTTTAGTCCGTCCATATCATTTCAGATGAATGAATATATGAGATTTATTTTTTCAAAAATCCAACATTTTATACGACCAACTAGAAATTTACATTTTGTGAGTTTATTTTGTCAAATATCATAAAAACTACTACTCCTACAAAGATAAACATTATGAATTATTTTGTAGGAAAATTAACTAGCTTTGATTTGAGCGCTGGCAGACATCTGTACTACCAATGGTTTCTGAAATGAATTTTTGCATAAATCAAATTTATTGTTCGAACAACTATAAATCAATTTATTTTAATAAATTTCATGTAAACTATTACTCCTAAGCAGATAAACATCATAAACTACTTTATAGCTAATTAAACTAGCTTTAATTTGATTGCTAATTGATATCTGTACTCACATAGTTCCTGAGATATAAATTTCTCAAAATAAATTAACTAACTACTGATCTTTCAGTACGTCCCTGTACGTTTCTGTAGATTTTTAAGAAATTTTGCTTTTTAAAAAGCTATATCTCGAGAATTATAGGACGTAAATAGCTCTATTAGGGCTAATATTTCAGCAAATTTACTCTTCTAAAATAATATTTTCTTCAATTTTCTATTGTTGTTCCTACTTTTTAAGATATTGAGCTCTGAATGAAAAATTATTTTTTTTATCGCTTTGAAACAGCCGCCATTTTTTATTCCCCCTACCTATTACTTGGCAGACTCATCAATTTTGAGAAGTAATTATACATAGTTTTCATTAAAGTAATCAAAAATTGTTGTGGGATAACTGCATTTTTTCTTCCCAGTTCTGGTACGATATTATTCATAACTCCTAGAACTTCAGTAATATGAATATGAAGGACTTCTATAATATGCCTTATAACTGAGTCTCAGCTACACTAAAATATTGATATTGCTAGGAGCTGAAGATTAAAGCAAAACCTTCATGTATAAAAAGTCAACAAAAATAATATTTTTATATAAAGAACTTGAAAGAACCCTACAAACATATAACTCCACCCAAAGAAGAAGCAGTGTGGTACTTACGAGCTGAACGGTTCTGCAGTGTGAGGGTGTCCTTTACAGAACACTGGAGTAGCTTATTCTTCACTAGTTAAGCACTTAGACTTGTCCCTGCAGAACGAAAAAAATCCCTTCCAAGCGGGCCGAAGTTATTCAAACGGCTGATATGATGACGCATCAAAAAATAAATTACTCAAATAAGATGGCGCATTATTGCCAGAAATTGAATTTTGAAGATTTTATTTTATAGGTTCATACGAATGCCACACCGTTTTCACACAAACTGTCTAAAACCTTGAAAAATTGTTGGCGGTTTTAGTGATTCAGGATGCTTCAAACAAAAAAAAGTACCCGATATGAATTACTCTTTTATATATACATAAATAAGTATTCAGTATAAATTTCAGTATATAGGATTTTATTTTTAGACCAGCGATTTCCAAACTTATTTCGCAGCAACCCTTTTACTAGACTACAAAAATACATCAAAGATTTGTAAATTGGCGCCACTTTTGCGGTTTCTACTTTAGAAACCATTGTTATAAACAGAACACTGTTTCAAAAGTGGAGATGAATTAAAACAAGAATTGGCATTTACAACTTTTATTTAAATGTTTGACGCAACTCTACAGCTCTTTAAAATTGATTCAGAGGACCAAAAATTTGTATGAGAATTGATTTGGGACTAAAGAAGTGTGCCTGTTGTGGAATTCCAACCTATCCTGCCACCCTCTCCATTTTTTTTTTCGTTGTTATTAAGGTTCTGTGCTCCTTGGGCATTTATCTCATTAATACATATACTATTGAAGATGGATAAATATCTTAACAAGTAAAAGGTTTACAAGTCAGAGTTGAATATTTATTTCTTAGATTTCATTATTGAACCCATTAATGTTGATTGAATTTTTTTATTACAATGCCTCACAATTACTCCATTACAATAATTTATAAAATTAACAGAAGTTTGGGATATTCCACTGATTTGAAGGTGGTATACTTATTTCATTAATTTATTTAATTGTGCTTGTATACACCATGTAATAATTATTTAATATGTTTGATTAATTAGAAAATTTATATTCACTACTATGAGCTTAGCAAGTACTTTATCCTAGTGGTGGTTATTCTAAACTAGTAAGTTATAACTCAAATCGTCAGTTGATATTAGTTAAAGTGATTCATTTCTGAAATACCTTATAAATATAACAAGATAATTTTCTCAACCAGGGAAAAAGAGTTTTTTTGGTCCAACCCTACCATATCTTATCATATTTCAAAGGGCAAAACTCTTTAAAATTAATTATTTATATTATTCAGCTAATGTTTTTTAATCCTCTTATATCTTCTCTCTCTGAAAGGAGATGAAAGATTGAAAGGGGCTTTGTATGAGAGCTATTAGAGCTACACTCAATGATAAATGTTGAGGGTTTTTTCATCTTGAAAGTATTTACGTATAGAAACTTAGAACTTATAATTGTTGAGTATCAGACTTTTCTTGCAGGGAGTACATTTTTTGGTTATAACTGGTACACCACTTATGTTACTTTTAATGTAGTCATAAACATGTACATTTAGTGGTAAATTCTCTGATCTAAAAATAAATTGTATAAATAATGTGAATTTTGAAATGTAATATACTTTTACAAATAATAACAAAGACGCCTGTCATATTTATATGTAAAAAATATTAAACATGGGCCCTTCATGGTGAATCCGCTTATGTTTACATGTATGAAAAAATTAAATGTATAAAATCACTAATTTTCTCACTAGGTAAACAAAAGTTCTTGATCTGAATTTTAATTTGTTTTCCATCTAGTTGATTATTATTTATTTATAATCATTTACTTCCCAGAATTGTATGTATAGATCACATAAAACACCTCAAGAGTTATAAATTGTAAATGAATAAATTTTATTTAAAAAAATACTAAAATCATGATTCAATTATATCATTTATGTTTTATGGTATAAATTGAGTTTTATTAATATAAATTTAAAAATTAACGATTCTAAAAAATGCGTTAAATGATAGTGGTTGAGAAGTCAACGGGTTCAAGTGACAATTCTGCAAAAAAGATTATTTTTTGTAGAACTATCTACTTTTTCTTGAACTAAATTTATCTTTCATAATTGAAAAAAACTGTAAAGTATAAATTTGGTTTAAGCACAGGCAGATAACATTGAAAAATCTTACTCGCAAAAGTGTTATTAGTACTCCTTGTCTTCTCACCTACTCGTATAGTAATTAAACAATTATCTGATTACATCATTTAGTTTAATAGTAATTAATTGTTGAATGAATATAAATTTATTTTAACATTTAACATATTTTAGCTTATTAAATCGTGAGTTATATTTTCCTTCAATTTGAATAATTTATTACTTTGTGTTAATAATACGAATTCAAAATAAAAAAGATATTTGTTCTTTAGGTATATTTTTCATTTTTATTTCTTTCAAATTACATCCATTTTATATACATTAATAATTATTTTTATCAAGGTATATCATCTCATGTTTCAAAAGTGATTTCCAAAAAAGTTTTAAACCTTTATTTAGATTATTTCTTATTCTTGAATGGTTTAATTAAATATTTTACATTACATTAGTGTAATCGGCACATTTTCATTCATATAATTGGTATAAATATATATTTGTTTGTTACCCTTGTACTTTTAAATACTAGGTCAGAGGTGTAGAGGGGGCAAGAGTGCAGTGGTTGGTTCGTGAAGTATGATATTGATTTTAGGAAAGGGGTCACAAGCTTGGGAGTAGAACTCAGTATTACAGAGGATATGCAACAATTAACATTAACATATCTCAAAAAGTGTGAGTTCAGATTCCTTTTTAATATAGGTGGGATTATTTGGCATAATGTTTTTCATTTGTAGGCCATTATTTAAATTGGTATTTAAGGTCGTTTAATTTATAAATTATCATATTTAACTTGTAAATCTATCCATTTTTGTTCACTATAAACTTTTTTTTATTTGGATAACTATTCTGCTTTTGCTTCTTTTGTTATTCAATTATGAACTTCTCCTTACAACAGTGATTACATATAAAAAAAATTCCAAACTTTGTATCATTTATTACTCTTTTTAGCAACATTTAAACCAGTTAAATATATGAAAAACAGTAATTACTAATGTTATTAATTTACTGATTTCATTTTTTTTTTTCCAGGAGAAGGTTCGAATGTTCAATAGAATGGTAAGGAACTGGAGTCACACAAGAGCCAAGATTTTTACAACTAAGCAGTTTAATTTATCTAAACATGTCACTTAACCACGACCCAAATTTAACATGGACAATTACTTGTTATTTTGTACATTTGTCAGGTGATAAGACATGAAAGAAATAATACTATAAACTATCTGTTTGTAAATAAGTGTATATATGTGATAAAATTGTACAAATGGCTGATATACAGAAAAAGTTTTTGTGTCCTCGTTTAGTCGATTATTTAGCGATCGTCGGTGCACGACCTACATCACCAAAAAATGCTAACAGTGCCTCACCTGCTGTTCAGGTAAGTTTTGTGTGACTATTTCACATTAACTTTTAAATTATATAGTTCTTAATATGAAAATTGTTCAAGATCCTAAATTTAATTATCTATCCTTTTCCTTGGTCTTTTGGTTCCCAATTATTTATTATTTGAACAGGATAAAGTCCTAATATAATAACAAAGTGCAAATTGAATGTGAAAAAAAGAACTTGATAAAACGATATTGTGAAACTGAAACAACTTAATTAAAACATTCATAAAAGTAATTCCATTAAAAACATATATTGCATAATTCAACAAATACATAAGTTTTTTTATTTTTCATTTATTTATTTAATACCTAATCGGCCTGTCATGTCTTACATGGTTAATGTAAGAGGTACATTTTTTTTTCTAACAATTAAAATACATAAGTTGAACAACTAACTTAATTTAAAACAGACAGAAAAATAGTTTAGAAAATATATAAAAATAATTTAAACCATACACATACCTTAATAACATAAGATATATATAAAATATAAGTATACATACAAAATATAAACATATACAAAAGTATATAAATAACTTAATAAAATAAAGAATTGATCAATTTAAAATAATAATATTACACAAACATTAACTGCACAATAACCAAAGATCAACTTCTATTTTTTAAAAGTTTGTAATAAATAAATGTCAAAATCAATAGCCTTTGCTCTCCTTTGAATTCTGTTGAAAATAGAATAATAGGTATAAGTTGTAATTAATCATTTTTATCATTCATAATTTTATTTATAACTAACCATCGAGAATTTAATCTGTTGAAACCCAATTTCTTTGAAGTTTTTGAACACTTAAAAGATTCTTAAGAATCTTTATCATGTGAAAAATTTAAAATAATAATTAAATTGTTTTAAATACTGAAAGTACAAAATAATTTGTTATTTCTTATAATATCTAATTTATTTAATTAATTTTATCATAGAGATGTATAATTGTTGATTTATCCTATTACTATATTATGCTCATTACAATGATGTATATGGTAACAAGCAACCCCATTATTGATTACTGTCAATAGAACTATCCTTTTCTATTTTTATAATAAATTTAAAGTTGTAAATTATTTTGTTAAACTGCACATAGTTGCAACACAGTTTTGTGGTTTATGATTGCATGAACGAATTAATTTTAAACAACTGTGTTTTGATTTAATTACTGTTTCATTTATTTTTAAATGAATACTCCTAATTTAGGGGAAGCCTGCCATTTGAGCATGATCCTGACCACACCTCCTTGTGAAACCCTCAGTCTATAAACAATATTTCCTTATACATTATTGAACCCAAGAACCTTCAAGGGTTATAGTGGTACTGTTTTTTCTTTTCTTTTTATTTGTTTTCAGATTTTAAATGTTAACATTTAACTAGCTGAATTTAAGATGTTAGGTATATATTCTATTGCAATGAAAAATATATGTTTACAGAATTTGTTCACCTCATAAAAAGTGAATGATATAGTAATGACTTCTGTAGGTTTTTTCACATTCAATAAACAATGATTTTATTTTATAATGATTTATTAAAAAAAAAAAAATTAAATGTTAATTTTAATTTTAACTAGTAAATAATTTTCTGTAGAGAACTGGTTTCGTTAATGTAATTGGCTAAGAAACAAATCTTATATTTGTATTGAAATATTTCATACTATATTTTAAATTTAAAAATTTTGTTCTTTAGAGAGTTATTGTTATAGGATTTTTTTTCTTTAATTTTTCTTTTGTCATCATTCAGTGTTTTTCTATAATATAGAATTAGGTCAACAACATGTGATAACTCAGCCAAGTCTTTTTCAGAACTCCTCTAGTCTGTTTATTAGTTACTTTATTATACTATTGATGGATTTATTTAATGTTAAATTCAAAAACTGTTAACTTGAAAAACTAAACCGAAAAATTGCTTCATTGAATATATTTTAGAAAAATTTCAAAAAATCTAATACAATATTCTATTTATGGTATTCAGCTTCCTGAATTGCTGAGGCGGTATCCTGCTGAAGATCATAAAGATTTTCCTCTTCCTTTAGACATGGTATACTTTTGTCAACCAGAAGGTTGCATTTCAGTTGGACCAAAAAGAACAGCTTTGAGAGATGCAACTTCGTTTGTATTCACTTTAACTGAAAAAGATTCAGGTAACTGGAAGTAATTGTTTTTATAATGTAATTTTAGTAACAATACTATTTTGTTTTTGTGTTTATAATTATATTTTAATTGTACCATGCCATGTTTATTGATATCTAGTTCCTTTTAAGGGAGTTTGTTTCTAAACGAATGTTTTATTCTTTTATAAAAATAAGGAAAAAGAAATAAATTGTTTTACACAATAATTACATTAACAATTAAAAAAGATCTTTTTGGATTTAAGTTCAAAGTAGTCATCTCAACATTTTTATTAGTTTCGAATTTAAATCTTTAAAAAGTATTTTCTGTCCAAGATGAAATTCAAACTCATTCTAGCACTATCCTCACTTCACAGACTGAAGAAACATGGTCAAAAACTTTTGAAAGTGGTATCAAAATTGTTGAGTTTGCATAATTCATTATTGACTTTTGTATCAATTTTTTTTGGTTCTTGATCAGCTTACCACCAGAAGATTATATTGTATCTGGTATAAGGTTGCTAATCAGTATGTTGTTCTTTAAGTACATGTAATGAGTAATACAAATATTTGTTTTTGTCAAAAATATCTTAAAAATAAAAAAAAAAAATGTATAAAATATTAATATTAAAATAAATAACATTAATATTTAAAATACTAATGTTTCTGCTACTGAAAACATGTATTTTTATCAATTTGAAGACTCTACGGTTTTTCTCAACAGAGAATTAAAGGAAAAAGTTTCTATAAGCCAACCTCAAAGATTCAATGACCACAGTGGGAGATTTCGTCGACTGAGATAAAGTTTATATGGACTGAAATAGTCACCTAGATGTTGAAATGAGAAAATTGAGGAATTTTTATTAAAATCTGGATTTAGCATTAGTTCTTTTGATTCTTGGAATTGGTATTGGTAACTGGTGGGGGAACAAGTCTGGCAAGTGGGCCTTGTGATCCTTTATGCCAACCCCTGGCAGCTACTTTAAAGTTTCTGCTGTGTACTAACCAAGTAGAAGTCTCAAGATTCATTTCTTACCTCCCCCTGGTAGGAATCAAACACACAATATTCCAAACCAAGTGCTTTGGGATCCACGCCGCAATGAGCATGCCATCGTGTTGATCCTTGCTTATTCGTCAAAATTAAAAATGGTAAAAAAATTCTTTAGTACCTCTCAGCGAAGAGGAGCATTCAGCCAGGAATTCCACTCTTCACTAGGTTCGTTGCCTGTCAGATGTCCTTCCCCCTCGACCTATAGAGTCGCTCAATATAGTCAAGATATGACATCCTAGGGCAGCCCCTAGGTCTTCTGCCATCTGGGACATAGTCCATCGTCTTTAAAGGATCTCTGTGGTCGTCCATCCTGATAACATGACCAAACTACTACAGCTGTCGAGCTTCCAGGATCTCTTTCAGTGGAGCTACCTGCAACTCCTGACGAATCGTTTCATTGTGAACTCGGTCCCTCCTTGTTTTTCCAACCGTCCTTTGCAAAAATTTAATTTTGGCAGCAGTGATTCTGCTCTCCTATCGGTCTGTTATTATCCAACTCTCCACTCCATACAAAAGTATGGGCAGATAAACTGTTTTGAAGATGTGCAGCTTGACATCCCTGCCCACTTCTCTCTTCCCTTCAACAGTGTTACATATCTGGTAGTAGACTGAATTTGCCTTGCTAATCCTATTATATATTTCTGCGTCCACCTTCCCAAATCCATCTATCACTGTACCCAGGTATGTGAAGTCTGTCACCACTTCCAATTCATCTCTATTACATTATGTGTGTATATCCTCCTTCTTTCTTCCAACTTGCAGAATCTTACTTTTGTTAGTATTGATAATCATTCCCTCTTTTGGAGATCTTCATACCACTCCATAACTGCCAGTTGCAAATTTTCCACATAGTCCACTATCAACACCACGTTGTCTTTCATCTTCTGCTTTCTTTCCTTGAGTACTTGGGTATCAGCAACCAGGAGTATGTAGTCACTTACTATTTCTACACCTCTGATTATTTTTACATCTGAAACATATCTTCTTATGTCGCGGCTGTAGATGAAATAGTCTATGACACTGGAGAAGATGTTACTAATGGAAAATCAACTATCGGTATTGTAACTTTGTATAATGAGGTTACTGGAGAAAGAGTTTGATTTAAAATACTATCAGGAGATAACAACATTTCAAGGAAGGCTTATTGTTTATAGATAAAAACGCTGCTATAATACTTGCTAAAAATTCAATTTGGCTTAAAAGTGCAAAATCTATAGCCATCAAATCTCTTTATTTGAGAGAAGGTTCAAGAGGGAGAATTTAGCATCAGAAGAGAGGACATCATAAACCATCCCGCTGAGAGCTTGATGAAACTCCTCCTAAGTCCTACGAAGAAATTAAATACTCTGATTGGACCATTATAAAGAATTATGACTTTTGTATCGATTTTCTTTTGTCCTCGATTGGTTTGATACCAGAAGGTTATAGTGTGTTTTATTTATTTGTTTTAAAAATACCTTAAAATTATTCCCAAAAAAATGGAAAATGAAATTTCAAAACATCTTTTGTCCAGTTTTTCTAAATTCAGCTTTGTTTATTTTTTTTTTTTTTTAAATCTCAAAGTGTATAAAAGTGAAAATTTTTGTTTAAAACATGGTGAAACCTCTTAAATAAAGAAAAATAAAATTTAAATCATTAAAAGTGTATAGTTTGTATAAATATGTAGCAAAATTGTTATGACTAACTATCCAAAGATTTTGTAAAATGAACAAAGTAAATTTTTAAATTGCAGTACTCCAATATTAAATTCACTTTTGATCTTATTCATAAAACTACAACATTTAAAATAAAGTAATGGTAACCATACTTCTATTGCAGTAAACTGTTTTTGTTATGAATAAAAAAGTACCAGTGCCAGTTTATTAAATTGTTAGTATTGAAAATAAAGTTTTTATAGCTTGGTGGTACAAACATATTTCAGACATCAATAATGATGGTAATAAATAATTTCAGGAAAATGTCGTTATGGCATATGTGTGAATTTCTACCGGGCAATGGATCGTCCTGGAACTATGAGCGGGAGAAAAGATTCACATCTCAGAAGAGAATCATGGAGAAAAAGCATGGAGAAAAGTTCTGACTCAGCATTCTCAAGGTGATACTCCTTCGTTACCAAACATTTTACATTTTAGTATAATGTAGTACATTAAACTTTCTGTTATTGAATATCCTGTTAACCAGGAAGCTCCATTGTCTAATGCCAGCAAAATAATTTATGTTAAAATTTTATGGACAGTTTATTAATTTATCTGTTACAATACATTTAGGATTAATAGCTTAGTATATGGGAGTGGGTTTTACTTTACAATATCACTTTCAAATACATGTTATACAGTATAAATGTAAAAAGATAATTTTATATTACCTTATAATCAGATGTAATATCTCTTACTAGTTGTTTGGAATTAAAATCAAATTTCCTGCTTTTCCCCACGCTACTTTCACTTTGTATATTAAGTTCTACCCTTCCTCGCTAGAGGCTGGAGGTCTGTCTGTCTTTCTTAAACCTTCGAGCAGTAACACATAGCTGCATTAGAGTTACTTATCTTTTCCTTTCTTTATTCTTCTTTTTCTTTCATTATTTCTCATTAATGTAGTATATTTTACAAGAAATACCAGTTTAAATTAAGATAACAGTTATCCAATTTCCCCTTAATTCCACTTGCTCATTTCATTTCATGAACCAGATAGACTTAAATTCTCCTTTAAAAATACAGTTCATTCAATCCCAGACACACCATTATGCATATATTACTAAATATACAAATGTGTATTATTATCATGATATAAACTAAATAATTTATTAAATGAGGAGAAGATGGTTGTGGATAAGGTCAGAGAATAACACATAAGTTTTAAAAACGTATTTACTAGTGCCAACATTTCCAGGGTTTTCCACAGGATGGCCACTTTCAAAATCCGATTTCTGAAATCTTTCAAGCAGGCCTGGTGGAGGCTAGAAACTCAGGCCGAAACGTTGGTACTAATAAATAAGTTTTTTTAACTCATTTGTGTTGTCCCCCAACCATCTTCTCCTCATATATATTATCCACAGTAAACTATCTTCTCATCATGAAAGAATTTATTAAATTTGTTCTATCACTAATTGTTATTTACAACTTAAATGAATAAAATCATACATCAATTAATATATTAATAACATAAATATATCTATAAAAATGATGACATTTGAAGAACAGTACTTTCAATGTGATTTTACCTACATTTTCTTTTACTCATTGATTCATAAATTCATTAAACTAACAGTTGTTTAGGGTCTCTGGCCTGCCAGAGTGAGTGAGAACAGAGTTTTTCCCTGAATTTCATTCATTACATTTTATTTGTTTCTTTAAACAATTTTTCAATTGTAGTGAGTATATTTTTATTAGTAAAATAAAAATTATTTATTTTGAATCTTGGTCCAATACTTCTATGTATAGTAAAAGTAATGACTGATTTATTATTACCAACAGCAAAATATTCCACAAAGCATAAAGTACCTGGGTGAAAAGTTAAACTAAAAATCTGAAATATTTCAGTAGGCCTGCTAATGTTTTTTGGCTGTTTAGTTGTTTAGCAGATTTTTGTTTAGTTTTCTTTTTGTTACTGTAAAAAATTCATCCTAAATTTGGACCAAATATTCTTCTATTCTAATCTAATTATTTTTGTAGCTATATTATAGTAGCTACTCTCTGGAGTACATGGTGAAAATGAACATGGAGTAACATTTTTTATTAATATTATTATTATTTTAATTAGCTGTAAGTAATTTTATTTCCCCAAAGCCTTATTTTACGTTATTTCAGTGACTATAGAAGTAACTTGGCTCCAAGTGACTCTGAGAGGGAGAGCCGCCGAGATTCAGAACCTTTCTCTCGCCTTGCTCCAGCCGATAGTGAAAGTGGTGGTTCACATTCTCCCTCCCCGAGAGCCAGCAGAAAGAGACAGGTAATTATCATAAATTATTTTCAAAGTGTCAGGTATATTACAATAGATTGATGTATCTTTTACTAATTGCAGAGGATCCGGAATCATTCCCTTACATCCTTGTGTCTCCTAACGCATCACCCATTTTTTTCAATTTTTCGTGAATGTCTTTTTATTCTGAAGAGGCTGATTGATGCTTGTAATGAAAATTCATCTCCTAGAAGAGTAGGAGCTTCCAGGCAAGTTAATAGGTATGCTATATTTTACAAATGTGCTCTAACATTAATTATAATTTTTCAGTTAAGATTTTTTGGTAAGCAATTTAAATTGTGACTTGTTCAAAATAATGTTTATAAATCTGTTAGGAAATATATTTGTAATCTCATTTAAGCATTGTTATGAAATGCCATTCCTTACTTAGCATTGCATATATTTTTTTCTCCAAGATAAATTGCCAGCCAAAGTAAATTATTATCTAGTAAAAAAAACATTTTAAAAATAATTTGATAAAATTCATTGAACATCTTAATATTAAGCTGAAGCTGAAAAAATTGTCCACATTTGCATGCCCACTAGCCATTGTTATGACAACTCTACACATCTTGATTACACAAACTTTTTAATAATACGTGAACTAATTTTATGAAAAAAGTTTTGACCATCTTCCTTATGAACGTTTGCAATAAATAAATCTGAACAGCCCACAACTTTATACATTGCTATTTTAAAGTTTACCTTGAGTTTTAAGGGTAATATAAAAAATATTACAAAGGTCATTAGAAGGTGCTGAGGGAGCACTTTATTTTTAGGGTTTTCAGAGATATGTGTTATATTTATTTTCTCCTCCTGGTATATTTGGACACCTCCAGCTTCCCCCTTTGGTTGATTTGGTTAATCCAAAGCTGAAGATTTTATAAATTTTACTATATGGACCTTATAAGGATCCCCTAATAGTCCCAATTCTTATAACCATCTCATAATTGGCATTCAAACTAGTATTTTATAAATAAAAAGTTTAGCCAACTCAAAGTCTCGACACCAGTTCCACTAATTGATGTCTACAAACTTTTGTCCACTGCCCATCATCCAAATCCAAGTCTGGAAGATCAGCCTTAACCCACTCATTCAACCTGCCTTTCAGATTGCTCATCTGATCTTTATCAGTCAGTTCAGTGCTTATTAAATTTTTAGTGATTTGTTTGTACCTAAGCCCTGCAACTTTAAATGCTCATTTTATTTACCCCTATGCCATCACCTTAATTATATGTACTGGAGCCAGTTCACAAAATTTGTTGTTGTGTAGCATTCTATATACTGCAGTTAACTAATTCTTCTTCGATCCAAATATTTTATTTTCAAATCCTTGTTCTCTCAATATAGTCATGTTTCATGTCTATAAAGAATAGTGGAAAATATAATTATTTTATAAATTATAACTTTAAATTTCTGAATAGAAGACACAGGCTGTTATTTTGCAACATAAAGTAACAAAGTTTCTCACTTTTAACTGTGCTTTATTTGAATGAAAGATGCCTATTCATATGATTTATTAAAATTCTTAAAAAATAATTGTAAAATCTACAAAAATGAACCAGTTGAAATAACAATAATGTAAATCCACCAATTACAAAAAGTTAGTTTAATTTGACCCTTAACTATTAATAAATATAAATTCAAAGTTTTGAAATTGTTCTTTAAAATCCAACCTTCTTAAACTAGGCAATCTAATGTAAATTTATTATAGTGTATGGGGCGTACTAACTGGTAAAGGAGTACTTGATTCAACTGCCTCTGTGATTCTTCATGATGTTAGAGAAATAGAGACTTGGATATTACGCCTTTTGAGTGCTCCAGTGCCTGTGCCAGGAAAGACAAGAGTAGAGGTAAGTATTTTTTATAAATATATTTCCTTTCTTCTATATATTCACCATTTTTTTTTTTTAAATTATTTTAAACAGTAATGAGATTTTAATACAATTTATAACTAACATTGGGTAATCTTTAAAAGTTGACAAAATGTTTAATGATCATCAATCACTTGATGTAACATTTTTGTATATTAAAAGAAAAATTAATATGGATGAATTTAATTATTGCTTTGTTTCTTGTTTTAATTTATTAGTAGTTTTTTAAAATTTATTTTAACCGGCATAAAACACTGTGACCATTTATTGAGTTAGGCCTATTTGGACCATCTAGTTAACTGCCCTTTAGCATTAAAATTCTGTGACCCAACATTCCCTTCAAAGAAACCAGGCCATGATAACAGTTAGGGTAAATAGATGTTTAGTTGTTAGGCCATACCGAATTTTCCAGACACTCGATTTAAATTTTCTGGCTTTGATCTCTTTTTTTATATTCAAATAGCCATGCTGTTATTTTCAAATGCTGAGTTCTCCATGGTATCTTGAATATGTATAAAATATGTAATGAAAAATGATTTAACCAAAAAAAATTACCAAAATACCTACCTCCTTACTAACATTTTCATAAAAATTTATGAGTGTAGTAGGTTGGATGTTCCTATCAAATCTTTAGATAATTACAACTTTGATGTACTAGATTTATAATTATTATCTGAAATGTTATTTCACTCATTTTAGTGGTAAAACTTAAACAAAATATCTAATAAATATTAAACATTTTTTAGTTTATGTGTTTTCTGAAACTTTATATTTTTGGTAAGAATATCAGTGTAATTTCTGAGATTATTTATTTGTGTTTTTTATTTTAAAAAATAATAATATCAGGTGTTTTCACTCACACCACTTTACCTGCTGAGGACAATACAATAATTCCTTATTGTATCTTCAATAATTTGGTCCGATAGAGATTTTATTATTTTAGATATATTTATTTTCTTAGCTTATCTTATTTCAAAATTTATGAATGATCCCTTCAACGACCATCTTGAATATTTCAGAAGATGTATAGATTTTGAATTAATTAAAAAATGAATAAGCGAAAATTGAACTGTTTTTCATGAAAAACTGAAGTATATTTGACACTTTGAAAACTTTAACTGAAAATTCAACTAGCCATATCTTCACTAATACTAGTCCAATTTAAATATTTTTTTTTCTTTGGGGAATTTAATTGTCTTAAAGTGGGGATCAAACTTCCACAAAATAAGAAAATAAAAACAAAATCAGACAATCTGCTCAAGAAATAATTGTAACTCAGACAGACCAATGGCCAATGGTTTTTTGGACTACGAAGTCTCTAAAATGGATAGATCCATTAAAAACTGTACATCCAAAATTTGACCCAATTACAGTGCTCCTCTTACTTAGGTTAGGTAAGGAAAGTAAAAACAAGTACAAAGCCATAGTTTTGCTAATACTAATCTGATTTCAATGGTTAGTTTTTTTAAGGAAATTTAATTATCCTTCATGTATTAATATGTTTAATTTATTATAAAATGTATACTTTTTATGATAAACTCTTTTCTTCAGAATTTTTAGTTCTCAAAATTTATGTTATATATGAAAAATGGAAGGGTTTCAAGTAGCAGACTTTTAGCAAGTTTCATCAAATTGTTAGATCTAATTTGGCTCTTCAGTTTAAAGAAAAACACATTTTTTAAGCTATTATGCACAAGATGGTCATTTTAGTGCACAGGCATGCTCCTATAAAACTAAATAAGCAACAAAATTGGCCCGGCCATACAAGATTATGACCCTGACATACAGACAGACCAACAGCCAAAAAGCTTTTCTTTTTTTTTTTTTTTTTTTTTTTTTTTTTTTTTTTTTTTTTTTTTTATCAGCAGTCCCTATAATGGATAAATTTGCTGAAAACTGCATACCAAAAAATTTGACCCGGTTACAATACCTAGGTGGTAAGGGAAGTAAAACACATTAAATATTCTAAACTCTAAACTTGACTTTGTAAAAACTTTTTTTTAGATATAAGTACTAAAAACAAAAGTTAGTATTCCTAAAAAAAATTAAAGTTAATTTGGAAAGGGATGTTTAAAAAATTTATTTTGAAGATTTCACCTATCTTCAACCATTAAGATATTTAATGTACTAACCACTTGTAACATATTCACTTTTTTTTTTTTAATTTCAGGTAGAGGTATTGTCTCCTGGAGTTCATCCGCCTCTAACTTTTGCACTTCCGGACCACACCCGCTTTTCCCTAGTGGACTTTCCCCTTCACCTTCCCCTAGAGCTATTAGGAGTCGACACTTGCCTTAATGTATTATCCCTTATCCTCTTAGAACATAAGGTAATTTATTTAAGCATGTGTTTTTATTTCCATGCAATTCTAATAATAATCTAATCCTAGAGTTTAAAAATAAAAATTATTTCTAGTTGGTGCTGCAATCTAGAGATTATAATGCACTGTCAATGTCTGTGATGGCTTTTATTACTCTTATTTATCCCTTAGAGTATATGTTTCCTGTTATACCTCTATTACCAACATGTATGAGCTGTGCCGAGCAGGTGAATATTGTTTTAATAGTCAATATTGTTTTATATTATTTAATGTTTATTGAGTTGATGACTGTTTGTCATTTTCAGTTGCTTCTAGCTCCAACACCGTATGTCATTGGGATACCAGCGAGTTTCTTGTTTTTCAAGAAAAATTTCAAGTAAGGAAATTTAATATTAATTGGTATCTTAATCATTAAGTTATAAATAATATTTGAGGAGGTTGTGGTTCAGGTTTCAGACACAAATAAAATACTGAATAAATATTTTTTCTTTATTATTTCTTTCATTTTGTGGCGAATCACTGGAATAAGTTTTAACATTCTTACTCTGGTTTGAAAAGTCAGTGATTTGTTGTTCAACCCATCTTTCCAATGAGCTCTTGCTGTACTTGACTAACATATGTCTAACACTGCATGAGTACTTTAAAACATCTTACAGAAGGGGGTAAGTACCAATATTACTCAATGAAAAGTAATCGAATACTGCCCATCTCTATTTATGATGCATTGTTTATCAGGATAACAACTTCTTGGATAAAGATTGAAATTTGTGAATGGAAAGTTAATAATTTACTTTGAAAGTTATGGTTTATGGAATCAAAATATTTTATTTATATTTTTACAAATGGATTGTATTGTAGTATCCTCCAGAGAGGATCAGGTAATTTAAATTCTCCAAGGAAATGAAATATTTTGGATTGCACTTGTATTTCTAGAGGTTTAGGGAAGACAGTAAGTATGGATATCGAGTGATAGACTTTAGGAGATATAGGGTTTGGGTTTTTTTGAGATTTTTTTTTTAAGATGCCCTCTCCTGATTGTTAGAGCATTCGTCATGAAGCCTTCTTAGTATAAAAATGATACTGAACACAAATTTTTATCCACAATGTGAAAAATTGTAAAGTGGGGATCATCCATCTTCCCACTTATATTAGAACTAATGAAAATGTTATTCGATTTTTTTAGATTGTCGAAATGTTGATCTAAGATAAAATACTAGGTTGTTATTTCATTATCAAAAAAGCCTACATGGCTAGGCACCCGTTGAGGAAGTTTGTATTACTTCATCTTCTTGTTATTTGTTCCTGGGCACCAGTTGAATTCAACTTATGACTTTCCTCCAATTTTTTTTTCTTTTTAGAAACAGGGGTTTTTTCATTTCTTTCAATCAGTGTCTAACTCAGACTCATATATGAGATGAAGAGATCTTTATCAGTGTTTTATATATTTTTGTCTTTCATGAACGGAGTTGTGTTCTATTCATATTTGAAGGATAAAGTACAATCTGTTTGCTGCTTCTAATTATCCCTCTCTTTATCCTTATTAAAAAATACTACAAATTTATCTAAGAATGCTATATTTAATGCCTTGTATTTTAGTTAAATAAATCATAAATAAAAGTTAAATACCACTTACATTAAGCTCTAATGTACTTTACTGTATAAAGTTGCATCTAATCATACCTTCCTCACTGTTGACAGGCTTCCTGATGATGTTTGGTTAATTGATCTTGATGCAAACCGAATAACTCCTCCATCTGGATACAGTGAGGATGTTCCACCATTACCTGAACCTGAGGGTACTATTTTGAAAAATCACCTGAGACAGGTAGTTTTTATTTATTTTTTCATGTTCAGTTTTAAAAGCACATTTCTTTAGATTCTATAGAAATAATCAATATTAAACTTCACTATCGTTATTCACTCACGTTTGTTTTATATTTTTCTTCAAATTACACATTCATTTAAAATTTAAAGCAGTCTTATCTTCATCAATTCACACTTGGAATGTTACATGCTTTCTTGACTACTATCTTTTGTTTAAACAAGCTTTTAAACTTTTTATCATCGATGAACTATTATTATATTTGCATTGAATGTCCATGTTAACGGTTTAATAGATCTTTTTGTTTCTTATGAAAGGCAATGCATCACATGGATCAGGTTGGTTTTTCTTTTTTCTTTATCGTTTATTTCTTGTTTGCTGCACACACGACATGGCACACTTTGCACATATGCATAATGCAGCTTGAGTTGTTTTTTCTATATTCTGGATATGGTACTGTTTTACAAAATTAATTTAAAAATATATATATATATTTTTCTCAAGTACTACTTTACGGTTTTTATTATTTGTTCTCTCTTATTTTGCTGTAGGCAAAAGCGTTTGGGTTACTAAAATAATCAATTACATTATTTTATTGTAAATTTGCTTTTTAAATTTTAATATATTTTGATAATTTTGTCTATAAATTTTGCTATAAAATTCTTTGCTCATTGTAACGTATATAATGCATTTTATTTTTCATAAGTAAGTAATCGAGTTTTGAGCCATATATTTAGAAATAGCAACATGTGTGTATTTAATAAATCATAACATAATTTTACTTTTGCGCAGCATGATGTTTTTTTACATTTTGTAGTGTTGTAACCTGTGTTGATTTTAATTCCATATTTAATATATTGTACTAATCTGTTTTTTACTGCATGATTGGTTACTATTTATTATTTTATCTATTTTTATGATTATTATTGGTTTATAATTAATAACTGGGAAAAGTAAAAGTATTATTAATGGAAATTATATTAATTAATTTTTGTTTTCTTTTGAGTATTTTATTAATGTAGCCATAATTTTAAGATTTAATTATGTTTTGTTCATATACAGTTGAACCTCTATTTATTGAACTTAATGATTTCTAAAAAAATTCAATGTATAGAAACTTAGATTTTTGTTTCAATAATTTATCATTGATAGACAGGTTTGTGTATAACACACTAAATACAATTATAGTTACTTTTTCAATTAAAGAAACATAATTAAATGATCAAAGGTTTTCTTTTTTCTTGTATGAAACCAGCTTTAGAAATAAAGTTACTTGTAAGTAAGGCATCATTTTTCCATGTTTTGGCTAATCTGCTTGTACAGTGTGGAAAATTTAATAATTTTTCTAAAGCTTCATCATTTTTAAAGCTGGCGCTTGAAGATTAGTTTTCATAATTTAATGTTTTTTGTATGCTTGTTAGTATGTTTCATTTGGTCATATTTAACAAAAAGAAAATTTTTGGTTACAATAAAATTGGTTGAAATAGAAATTTTATTTCATTGAGGATTGCTATTAAACATGTAGAAATTTATTTTTTAATTACTGTCATTGATTCCTGAAATAAATTTGATTTGTAGATGCTTTTAATTCATGTTAATTAACTGTATTTTAATTTATGATAAAGGTTCAACTGTACTTTTAAAATATAAGTATTGCTTTTGACAACTTTATTACATCTTTTATTCTTTAATTTACCAAACTCGAAAACATTGAAATATGCCCTTATCTCAATGTTTATTTGATCATAATTTGTTTAAGTCTGTTTCTTTTTTTAGTTATTACATTTATTATTACTACATTTTTTACTAAATATTTATATATTTCCTATATTTATATATACTTCTGAAAATATTTTAATATTAAATTATTTTTTATCATATGTTCGTATCCCATTTCATAATGAGTAATTTTTACTTTTTCTTTTTACTTTATTATCATTGATAATTTTATATTGAATTTTAAAATAATCTATGTATGTTCTATGTTTTTTCTTAAAATAGCTGAATACTTGTCTGATAGTGTCAGATTAACTTCCTAAATACTGAAGTTTTATTTTATTTTCAACTAACGATACCTTCAGTGCATTTATGTAAAAAGTGCATCATTTATTTCATTATTTTTGAAAATAGGAATACAAAGCGATTAATCATCTGAATGTTGTTTAGAAAAACTTTCTAAATAATTAATATTGTTAAATAAATTTAAAATATGTTTGTTATTTATTAATCTATTATTTTTCTGGAATAATTAAAAATGTCTTACCAATCATCTAAATATGTTGCCAAGCTTGTAAAAATGAAAAGCATAACATTTTCTTTATTTTGGAATTCATGAGAGATGAAAGTTTTTATAATCACAATTTTCATATATTTATTATTAAATCCAATCTTTTCATCTTTAACACCTATTTTATTTGTAATGACAGTATAATCAGCATTAAATTTTATAAGGTTTCTACCCTCTCCCTCCCCCCAAACTAAAGAGTGTTCTATTATTTAATAAATTGGGTAGAGGCAATTTTTCTAAAATAAAATTGTAAAAGTACAAAGAGTGAGATTGTTATTTTTATTTTTTATCTTTTTTTTTTATCAGAATCACAGTAATCAATTTAAATTACTATTCCTTACATCATCTTCATTGTGGGCTATCTTAATATCTGCTTTCAAATATAAAAATTCAGCTTAATTTGGACTCTTGCACACAGTATTTATTATTAATAATGAGACATTGGAATATCTTTGTTGATACCTCTATTATAAAATTAATCCTGTATAGTCATCGATAACTGAATGTTTTTGATTATGCATTTTTCTCCTTTTGTGGTTTGTGATGCACAAATAATGGTTCTCTGTGTATTGTTAATTCACTATATGTTTTAAATGTACTACATTAGCATGTAGAGTTTTCTCGATGTCTGCCTTTGGAGAGTTAAGGTTTCAGAAAATACAATGCTTAGCTTTTGCATTATATCCTATCACATTCATTTTTCTTTTTATATTTTCTTGCCATTTTAATTTATTTATTTAATAGATAAATTTTAAAAACTTTTTCATAAGTGATTATAAATGTGGCTAGTTTGTATTAAAATGTTCTTTTATGATTTCATATATTTTTTAAATACTATTTCTTTTCATAATATGTAGTATATAAATTTTAAAACTTGTTTTATGTCAAATTCTTTCTGTTAATTTACCTCTCTAAAAAAGTTTTTATTTATTTCAATTAATTTTTAATTTTTAAATTTTGTTTAGAGTAAGCAAATTTTATCTTTACCAAAGTTAAAAAGAATCAAACTATCATTTGTCATTTTTATTTTATTTTTAGTATTTATTATTATTATTATTTTTAATATGACCTGAAACTTTAATTTATCGTTATTAATGTGGAATGCCAGAATTGCTGCCTATTGTTAACCTCTATAAGACAGTTAAACTTTTTATATTGCTATGATTTTATAAATTAGTGTGATTTGGTATAAATAAATATTGTTATTTTAAATTGCAGTCTGCATTACAGGTAGTTTGCCACAGTGTAATGCACTAAATAAACTTAAAAACTGTACAAAAATCCACATTTTTCAATCCGGTTTTTCACAAGACAGTTTTTATGGTTTGGGACCGTTTTTCCAATGCTGTGCCCTTAATGCAGTAAATACCTTCAAATTAATTTTGAACTGAATGTTTTATATTTTTAACTATACCCTTTAAAACATAAACTGAAATCTTTATGAATAGTAAAAAATCTTTTTGTGAAATTATTTAGAGGAAAAGTTTATTTTCTGGGAAAACAATCTGTAATTATGATGATACAGTTTGCTGGTTGGCACAAACACATAATTGAGATTTATCTCTGTTATCTAAAAAAAAAAGATTTTCAGTCATTTTTGGCATGTGTGTAAAATTTCACATATCCAGTTATACCATATTGAAAACCTTTAAAATAGCTTTTATATAGAATTTAGATTAAATTATTTTTGGGTTCAGCACTTAATGAAAGTCGTGTTGATAGGTGGAAGTGTATAGTGGTTGATCTTGAGTTGTACATTCTGTAAGTTGACCTTATTCCTGAGCTGTTCCCTCTGAAAAAATTTTCTATGGTCCCATGAATTTGTCTCAAAAATCTTGCTTTCAATTTTACTTTATGTTATCAATATTTTAGTCATAAAATACCTTTTTTGCAGTCTACTTATCCGTTCTGCATAGATGACCCAGCTTATGTAATAATAACAAATATTAAAAAGCAGCATATTTTTAATAAAATAAAACAGAATATTAATGAGAAATGGGAAACAGTACTAATAAAAATGCATATTTTTATGTTTAGACAATTTCTCTTCTCATCTTTTAGAATTTTCCCCCAAATCACTCCGCATTTATTTTATAATTGAGAATTAAACTAAAAACTTTTCCAATATGAGAGAAAAGTTCTATGAGATGGGGTTATCACTGGTGGCTTATTTTATACTCAACTACGTGATTACAAAGATAATTATCATCCAATCTGTTTTTGTTTTTTTCAATTATAAAATTGTGAATATCCGTGATTATTGTGAGTACCAGGCTATACTAAGTGTGGCAAAAGTAGAAGGTAGGTTATGCAGCAATTAGTTTCTTATTCTTTTGTTGTGATAATTGTTTTGTCTATTCTTTTGGCTTATGTTATGTATCAAGAAATTGTTTCAATTTGCTATATGATAACATGATCATCTTATTACCATTATACAGTGCATAATCTTAGATAACATTTCTCCAATTTTCTTTATTTTGTAAATCTTTAGTTTTATTTCTTGTTCATATGTCTGAAAGGCTAATGAACAAGCTTTTGTTATCAGTTTTAGGTATGGGTAGAAATTGTATTTTTGCATCTTATGAAATTGGAATAATATTTATCTTCATTTTTGCAACAGTCTATGTAATATATATGGTTTATGATTTGAATTGTAATTGTTCTATCTGTGTTGGATGTACATATTCAAACAGTAAATTAAATTGCATGTATGGTGATTTATGTAAAATTGTGCACAATCTTTTTATTATTACTGTTTTATATGGTAGATTCAACAAGTGTAGTGCAATTTTTATTTAATTGAAATATAATCAGTTCTTTGTTATTGGTACAGACAGATATATTATAATTACTCTTTACAGTCTAGTAATATGGAGTGAGTCTATATGAATTTAGAAAATTGTGGAAGAATCACTATCTACTCAAGTTTTTTTCTTAATCACCTATATATATCATCTCATGATTATATAATGATCATGAAGATCTTTTAGAAAAAGTGTTTTGTACAGAAATCAAGTTTTTATTGCTCAATTATATTTCCTAATTTTATAATCTAATAATTTTATATTTCCTAATTTTCTCTAGATCTCATACATGTACTGCCCAGTGAAATTGTAATGTGATCTATCTAGTTCAGGTTCTCAGGTATAAGTGGAACACCTGATAAGAGCACATTCTCATTGCTAAATTTACTTTTCCCTGATCGAATATTTTTGAATGGCCAGGCCCTCGCTCAACCCAAACCCTGTTGCTTTAAGAGAGGTGTTTGTGTTAAGAGTTTTCTTATAATCCTCCACTACACTTGATTGAATTGCTTAACCACTCGATAAAATGGCCATTGCTTGACTGTTTTTTAAATATAATTAACCTACTACTCAGCACAGTATGAATCAAATGAAACAATTAGTTTCAAAACCAGCTCAAGCCACTTTGTTCATAATTTTATTTTGTTTTTCACAACTTATCAATACACATCACCTAGCAAATGGGTATTAACCTAAAACTTTTGTGTTTATTACAAGAATTGGTCAAAACTAATGGAATTACCTAGGTTTTGAAACAAAGTTCCTTAATTGTAAAAATAAAGTGCCCAAATCTTTAACATTGAGACTATAAATGAATTAACCCTGCCTAACAAAATGGAGGATCCTTTCAGGAATACTTCCTTTCTTCATGTTCCTGCTCCTGAATCTTCAGCTATCAGAAAAAGTTTGGGACCACAATTAACACAATTGGGTCTATGTTTTTTTTTTTTAAATTATTAAATTTCATTCCATAGTTTGTGTCCCTATGTTTAAGGCGAAATAATCAAAGTATATACCTCGTCTTTTTATATTTACTCTCCAGAAATTTGATCAGGGAGTTTTTATTTTGATAATTTATGTATATCCGTGTCTACTATGAATAAGATTCCTAATATTAACCAAATAAAACAAAAATATATGAGCAAAATATGTATTAATGTATTGCGGTAAAAGCCACAAATTGACCAGTTTGAGGTCATTCTTTACTCTCTCCATTTTTGAGAAACTGGTTGCCTCTTAGTAGATAACAAGAATCTTTGACTGTCTTTTTTAATTCTTAAGAGTTTCTGAACCACAACACTTATAATAATATTCAAATTTTTGTATAATAAACAATTTTCTTAATTAAGACTCCTCTCATAGGGCAGCCTACCTAATACCTCTTGAAAGAGATAAGGCTTTTAAAACTGATGGCAGTTAGAAGGGTCTGACCGAGCTCCTCTTTTTAATGATTCATTATTCAGTAAAATGATTCACAATTCATAATATTCCTTTTAATTTCATTGTTAATTTATTCTGTTTCATTATTTAATTAAATTTTTTTGATTGTTGTGATATAAAGTAGTTTAATTATATATCTTGTTGATTTTCTCTTCTTAAATATCAAAAAATATTTAATATAACTTGGTTACCTCTTGTAATGTTCAGCTTTTTCACAATCAATATTGGTTCATTTTCATAATTCATCTAATGCAGGAACTACTCAAAACTTTAACTACAATATAAAACTTGAATTTAGTTTTATTAATGTAATTACAATAAATTTTGTATTGATTATTGTTTTTAGAATCAATTATTCAATATTGGGCCTCAGATATTCTTTTCTCACCAAAATGTGTCCTTGAATCTTGCAATATCCTGCACATTTTGCTCAGTATATAATTTGGATTAACATATTGTGTATGATTTGGCAATTTTTTTTTTAATTAACTGCCTAATACATGCAAAGAAATGTAAACATGCTTAGCATGCACCTCACCTCACCTCACCTCCGGATATTTTCTAGTAGTTCCATATAGAACGGACATATTACAATAAAAACATAAGTATCTCACCGTAGCCTTAAAGTACCACCGGTAGAAGAAGGCAATACTCAATTTGATTTATGTAACCATACATAATGCAATCATTAGTTTAATGTTGTTTACTCTATCTTAGAAGACCGGAAAAAAAAGTGTACGATTTATCTGCAATAATCAATTTTCATTAGATATATCCATATATTTTAATTATTCAAGCTTAAGGCTATTCCTAAATTGAATCCCGTATCTATTGAGAACGCATTTTGTTACTTTCAATAGTAGTTTATTTGGCATGAGATCATCAGAGTCAAAAAATTTAGCCTAGAATTTTTGTACCCTCATGCATTGTACAATATATTGCCATTTGAAATAATAGTTTTAGAACTGTTGACACCCCAAAAAAAAATTATTCCATACTGACACCCTTTTTTATTTTTTATCATGATTTTATTTTGTTTTTTTAATCACTTTTTTGAAAGTCTCTCTCATATTGTGCTCTTATGATAAATACATATCTTAGTTTGTTTTGAAATTTTAACTTTAAGCTTAGAATACCTTAATATCCAAATATCAGTTTATTACATAATATAATTTTTTTGTTAATGATATTTTATCATTCGTTTGTTTTGAAGTTGATTATATTTAAAAAATAATATTGGAAGTTCAACTGTTTCAAGGAATTTAAATGCCTCAGTTTCAGTTTATTATTGAATCTTAATGTTGTCCATTTTTTAAATCAAAATTGGGGGTAATCATGTTCGTTTTGGGTATTTTATGTTGTTAAAAAAAAAGGAACCCAAATCAGGTGGTAAGAAAATTAACCATTTCTAAGATCGTGATGCTTTAGGGAGAAAGCAATCTCCATTTATAATAAGTTTATTTACAAAAAAATATTCCGGGAATAGAATTTCAAATATAATTGTGCTCTTCTTATCAAAGAAGGATAAATAGATTCATAGATCCAGGCTAGAATTCATTTAGCTACAAATTTTTCTTTCCTTAATTAGAGAGAAACCTCAAAAAGATGATTTTTTACCAATCAATATCCTTTCAATCCTTACCATTCAGGTACTCGTAGAAACCAATCTCTTTACTTTGACATAAGACAGTTAGATATTTATTTATAATTAACTATAGTCATCATTTAACTTATCACTTGAAAAGACCTGAGATCTGATAAATGTGAGCACTAAAGTGTATTGTGGACAATTAATTTTATTATTGTAAATATAAGATGTTTTGTAAGTGGAAATTTGTATAGAAAATATAATACTATTGTTGGAACAAGACTGGCTAAGATTGAAGAGAAGCTTGGTAATGCCTTGCTTAGTTCTGTTCACTTGTTGCATCCATTTGTGTAACATTAACTCTTTTTATAAAAAAAACTACCAGATTCACAACAAAGTGATTGAAGATAAGTTTTAGAAATTTCATTACTTTCAGGACTGAAGAAATTTATTGTTTTTATTTAACATTTTATAACATACCTTTAAATATGAAGTAATTTTATGCTAACGGTAGTTCATATTGCTCTAGTAAACAACTTAAATTCCTCTTCCTCTTCCTGAAAAGAGAACTTACATTTTGCCGATTACAGCCCAACCTTCATTATTTTTACAAAATATTAAACTTTTTTTATATTTTTGTTTATGCCAAAACAAATTAAGTGTAATATGGCTTCTTATCTTCAGTAAATGTTTGTAGCTTTGATACCTGTTAAATTAAACATGTATTAGAATAAAATATAATTAGGTTTTCTCCTTCTTTATCCAATTTCTTTTCGATTTTCCAACACCCAAAGCTTTATGTTTAAGTTATTTAGTCTATGTTCTTTTTTTTTTTTTTTATGTAGAAAATTATATTATTTTAGTTGTAGTTAGGTTTTAATTTTTTTTTATTAGGCCCTAAGCAGCTTGGGAGGGCCAAGTTCTGGACCCATGATCACAATCAACACTGCCCATGCTCCAACAACAACACCGAGAGAATTGGGTCATATGTTGCGGAGGGAGAGTGTCAATCCAATTCTTCAAAATCCTCAATATCAGCAAGTGAATTTGGGGTGAGAATTAATAAGTAATTTAAAATTTATTTATCAGCAATTCAACTTCTTTAAATTAAGAAGCTTACATCAGAATTTTATTATTATTAATGCGCAATATAGAACTGAAAAAGTTTACTTATCGTCTTTATTGATTTGACCCTTCTTCATAATAAGCTGTTCATGTTTTTGCTAATAATACTTTCAAATCTTTCTGAGCTGAGTTTAGTTTACCTGTCATAATTTTATGAATATCGTGAAGAAGAAACTATCTATGAGAATTCAAGTGTGTAAAAGTATGAACATTTAGGATCTTTTCTAATACATGATCAGAAACAATTATGGTAAAGATTCTCTTAAAATAACAGATAGTTGTCAATGACGAATATGGGTAAAAACTTCACAAAAACTAAACAATAATAGGAGCTATAATTGCCTGCTAACTTGTTGATCAGTATTATAAAGAAGGCTTGACTTAATTATAGAAGGATATAAGATTCGGACATTACCTTGCTATGAAAAATCAGTAAATTATCAGAACTAAGTACTATCAAAACTTGTTTCCATTGAATTGTTAAGACAGGATTATTGATGAAATAACTGAATGGTTAATTAATTAATCCTGAGGCCAAGATTCATTTGATGAATTTTAAATTAGAATTTTTTCATTCCAGTTCTCAGGTTATCTCAATTCATTTATTGCATTGGATTATTGTAATGTTGTCTACTTTTTACTTTTACATGAATATAATCTGATTTTGTTTCAAATGTTTTATTTTTATTGAACTTATGAATATATATTGGATTTCATGTTTACAACTTTTATACATTTTTTTTTTTATGCAAGTTTTTTAATTAAAGAAGATACTTTATTTTTCCTTGTAATTTTGAATCTATCAAATGAATAGAGAAATGAAAAATATTTTTAATAGTCATGGTTCATGTTAATGGTCTGTTTAATTTCCAGTTATACTCCACAGCAAAGAGGTGAAATACCACACCACCATGGACATTTCCCACCTCAGAGTTTCAATCCATTTATTTATGGGAATGATGTGGATTCTGTAGATGTAGCAACAAGGGTGGCTATGGTATTTAATATTTATTTTACATATAAGAATATTAATTCTTATATTATAATTTTATTAATATTATGTTGTAATGTTCTGAGTAGGTTCGATTCTTTAACTCACAGAATCTATTAGCTAATTTTACTGAGCATACAAGAACCTTAAGGCTATACCCAAGGCCAGTGGTTGCGCTTCAAATCAACAGCTTTCTACGTTCAAGACCAAGAGTAACTCCATTTCTGCAGAGATTTGCCAGAACACAGGTAACATAACAGTTATTTAAAACATATGATTATTATCATAAGTGAGGGATTGACATGGAAAAGACACTAAGTCAAAATATATTAAATTATTAAATTTTTGAGAATTGATGGAAAATATTCAGTCCATTATGCAGAAAACAGCAGATAGTCAATTGACAAAACATTAGCTCCACAATCCATGATATTTTCATTTGTTTTTATAAATAAAATCATGTTTTACAGGTTTTTAAATAATTTTTTGTATATTTATTTATTTATTTTTTTTTTGTGACTTAGTTATCTTTCCAATGTCAGTGACTTATAGTTTTAATATTCTTTTTATTGCAATGAGGATTAATTCTTAGCTAAAACATGTAGCAATTACTAAAAATTTGTCTTTCTATTGCCAGGCTGTAGAATTCCTTGCTGAATGGAGCTTAACACCTTCGAATGTAGCCTTTCTCCGTGTACATACTGGTGTTTGCGATCCATCGCAGATTGGAGATAAAGCAAAGTGGTTTGATCATACTCTCGACCCAGTTCCATTCAGTGTTTGGAACGAGGATAGCTCATTGGCTACTGCTCTCAACTACCTACCTCAGCAAGAACAACCTACAGGTAATGAGATTTTATGTTTTATCCTATAAAATAATTAATAATATATTTTAGTTTTTATTCATCGAATAAAAACATTTTTTCCAGATGAAAGTGGATCTGATTCAGATGGAGGTGATAGTACCAGTTCATCATATTCTTCCCTCAGTGATTTCGTTTCAGAAATAGTTTCATCAGATTTATCACCAAGTAAAATATATTTTATGTTTTGACGTAAATTATTATAATCATATTAAATTATGAAAATTTTCTGGGGCAGAAACAGATAGAGGTTCTCGATTTATCCCATGGCTTGTGTCAGTTGTTTAATTTTGGGGGCCTATAGCTGACCAAGGAAGCATCCATTAAGGCGCGGTCCTCGCCCTAACAAAGAACACCTATTTATTGTGTCAGCATCGATATTTGGTGGCTATCAGGCTTTAAACCAGAGTTTTACAGCATAAGATTACCCAACCCATCACATTATATCTCACTCTTATTATAAAAATTTATAACTAATAAAAAATCATAATCATAATAATTAATTCACCTCTTTTTTTAAAATCAGTTCACTAATAACAAGAATATAACTAAAATTCTATTAAATAATTGAGTTCTATGCTTGTGCCAAGTCTATTAGACATGTGCTAAAAGTTAACAGATACCACTCAGTTGCAAATGATAAAATTCCATTGCTATTGTTCTTTGTAGATCTAGAACCTACTCCCGGAGTAGAAAAAATACATGATGTATCCCACTTATATTATGCAAGCATAAAAGTGAAAAACCTTATCCTAAAAGAAATGTTGTGCAATGCCATAATTGCCAAGAATGTGGAATATTCCACAAGCTAGTATCTTGGGCTCTGTCCTTTACATCCTCTTCACAGCTGACATCTCTTCAAATCCAGATGCCTTCCTTGCAACATTCACAAGTCTTTGGAACAAAAGTCAATGCCTCTTATTATGTTACAAGCACGACCAAGACCCTTCATCAGAACCTTAACATCCCTTTTGTTCTTGATCTCATCCCATCCAAATTCTCAAACTTCCATCAAAACCTTACATCATTCTAATCCTCTAGTGCAATCTCTATTCAGCTCCATTCATCCATACCATCCCCTCTCCCTCCCTCCCCCTGAAGGTTGAAACAGCAATGGGTCCGAGATCTATCATAAACAGGCTATTGGAGTTCTGATAATGGTCAGCATTTTCACTATTGTCTTGAGCCTCTTTGGCTCAAGCACCCTCACCCAGTCTCCACTGGCTCTGTATATCAGTGACACGGCTGGGAGAGAATTGCTGGGATCTAGGAGTTCTGCCATGTTATCCACATTTGGGTGGCTGGGATTGATTCAGGGTTCCCTAGGCAGAATATAAATATTGTATCTAGATATGATTGTCGTCAATATTGTATTTACTTTATTTTAATTATTTACCTCAGTATTTTTCCTAATTTGTATATATCTGTTAATCATGAATATGTTTATAGATACCGGAGCTATTGGATTTTCCAGTAGTGCTGATATGCAGGCAGTTTACCATCCTCCCTCTTGTCTCACAATCCCCAGAGAAGGAAACAATCAAGACTCCTCGCCATCACATTCCAGATCTCCACAGAGTCAGATATCATCATCGGAGTCATCAAGTGATGACAGTGATGCAAGCCCTCATGACAATAATGTAAACAAATGTTGATACAATATCAATAATACATTTGTTATAATTTTATTTTTATAATAACTGGAAGGACCATTTTTCAATATTTAATTAATAATATTTTAGTAGGTTCCATACGCTTAATATTGTGGTCCTGAGGTACAATATAAGTAGGTAGAATAAAAAAAAAAACATTTTTTCATATTAACTCTCTGAGAAATCCTAAGATATAATGGTTATAAATTCAATAGTATAATTGTAAAATCTTTGATGTTAAACAAGTAGAATGAACTAGTTCTATAATAGCTCATATTGGAGAATTTGAATATTAAAAATTGTTTTTTGATAATTTTATAAATGATTTCCCCAATTGTTCATATAGGACTTAGAAGGTTTTCAATATTTATTTATTAATAATGTCATAAAAACTTACATAATTATTCTCTTTCTTCAGAGAAATTCAAAGATAAATTCATTAATGTGTTAACAAAAATATCTGTATCCTTCATTGGCAGATCTTTGATAATTATTGAGAAATCTTTTTTACTTCAATAGGACAGGGATGAAAGTGGTGGAGGAGAATCTGATTGGACTGGAAGAACGGTGGTAAGTCAGTCCACTCCTCCTTCTGAACTACAGCAGAGAAAGCTTGTTAGATCAACCACACCAGTTTCAAGTGTAAGTATAAAGTAACTGTTAATGGAATGTTCTTTCTAAAATATTTAATTTTTGTTTAGCTTGTCGCGTTCTTTACTCAATAATCATAACTAAATGGTAATCCATATTTTATTATATACAAATATATATGCTGAAACCCATGCTGTGTAGCATTCATTTTAATAATAACCTTTTCATATTTTGTAATCAAAAGGAACCTATAATGATTTTTGAAATGACCAAATGTCTCTCTATTCCTCATCAATTCATATATATATATATACATATGCATAAAATTCATACATATATAATGAAAAAGTGTTTAACCACGTAAGTAAGCCAGGATGTGTAGTGGTAGATTACTGTATGGTTAAATGTGCTGACTTTATCTGCTCTTACCTGTTAGGTACTGCCACTAGGAAAATTCAATATTTTAAGAAGATTATGAAATATAATAAAATGTTATTTCAATATTTTGAGCTCAAATTGTTTGAAAACACCCACAGTATATTACTGAGTAAATTAAGAAATTAAATTAACTACAAAATCTATTGTGGAGTTCGATAAAAAAAGAGCCTAAAGAAACAGACAGATTTAATTATTTTCAGTATTTTGAGGTCAAATTGTTTCAAAAGAATCTCAGTGAATAACCTGAGCCATGAAAGTTGAAAATTGGTTGAGCCATTTGTTTAAAAATTGTTACAAACTTACGAATGAGTAGTTTATATGACACACATAAACACATTATCCTCCATTTGGCTTCGCTGTAGTTGGTGGAAGGCTACTGACTACTATACAAGTTTTATTATTCATTTATAGATATCACTAACAATGGACTAATATGTTTAAGGAGATATGCATTGAAATTCTGTCTCTTAAAAGAAATAGGAGTATAAGATAGGGTTATTTCCATAGTCAATTTTTTTTTTCATTTGATTATTTTTTATAAATGTAATGAAAGAACCTCTAAATATAATGGACAAATATTATAAATGAATAAATATTATATAGTAGAAAATCTTTAAAATATTTAGAGTTACACCTTGATTTGAACCAGAAATAGAATATAAGGTTATATACAAACCCAAATGCAGGCATTCCTTATATATGGGTGATTTTTTTTTTTTATATATACATATAAACTGGTATTTGAGATGTTCAAAATTAGTGCCAGTGACCTTCCACTTAGGTGTCTTATATTGGATAAAGCAAGGGGTACGGTAAAAATAGACTACAAACTTTTTCTGTATCAGTCTACACTCTTTCACTTTAAATATGTGCTTGAACTAGTAGTAATATTTGTAATAATTATGTGAGATTTCTTCTAAATTTTAACACACAATTTAAGTCTAAATTTTCAATTAGCTTGCATGTTTTTGAAACAAGTAACACCAAGTTCCAAAGTTGATAAATTTATTTGTTAATTCATTGCAAAATGGTTGGAAGTTTGAAAATAAGCTGGTTGCTGTAACTTTTATGAGTTTTTAAGGTCAATTTGCTTTTAGTAACTTTAAGTACTCAATTCTTTAAGCTATGACACACCAGTACGATTTTATCAGGGAAATAAGCCATTTCCTCACATCACTGACCAGAAATAAGAAATGCATATATAAAAACTTTTCACCCATATTCAGTAATATTCCTATTTTTTAATTATTCTTAAAAATTCAATGATTAACAACTTTATTCACAACAGACCCAGACTAGTCCACAAAGAAAAACTAGCTTAGGAGGGCTATTGGCTAGAGCGGGAAGTCTTAGTTCAAGTCCACCTCAAGGCTCTTTACTTGATTCATTCGCTTCACATGCGAAGGTGATTTTATGTTAATATTATTTAAAAGTTTCTTTTTTATACTGTCCTGTATTAAAGTTTCAATTTTGATTTCTGAATTATCAGAAAATAAGCATTACCTTCCTACTTCTGTTTGATTCCATTTTAATATCATTCTATAATTATTTCCTTTTTAACCCTTGGTTGTCAGGTGCAGCTAATCTGCGAGATGAAGTATTTAGTTTTTTGAGTATATATAGACAGGATTTCCCAAAAAAGCACATGGGTTGTAGTAGCTTCCTAATTTCTGATCCCTCACGTAAGAGTAGGATTAAAATTTCCTCAGGGCACTGTTGGTATAAGATGGCTATGTTTTAATCTACTGGATGAGTTGCACCTGACTTCATGGGTATTTTCGAACTCTTATATTTAAATTTTTTTTCATAATATATTTTTTGTTTACCTAGAATAGTCTTGTGCTCATTTCTCCTTCTCTATTTTAATAATACTTATTGTTATTATGTACATAATCTGTTATGTGTGCCTGATCCAGATCCCTAAATATTATTTATGCTAATTATTCTTATAATTATTTAAAAATGTTAAACACAAATATAACTATTTTTAAGTGAGAAGTTCAGTTTCCAAATTTTCCTAACTCTATTCATTATTGAAGTATTATTTGCCACCAAAATTGACTTTTTTTTTAAAACTTTGTAAATGTTAATCATTAATGTAATTTCTACCTTTTTTATTGTTAATTTGTATCTTTAGTGACCTCTTCATGCAGTAACACCTGCTCTAGAGATGTTGGTGTTACGATTATGTTTATTTAATAAGCCACTACAATAAGATCTCACTTGTAGTCTTAATGAGTAAGCCATCTTTATTTCTAAATGTCATCACTATTGGTTTGAAGGAGTGGTACAAAATCAGATAATATAATGTTGATCTGTTTTATTTATTCTAATGATCAAATACTTTTATATTATTTAAAAACTGATGCATATCATTATTTTGACATTTTTCACTTTTTTAGGAACTGGTGAAAGAAACAAAGAGGCAAAGCAGTCAGGAAGGCTTATTAGCTCATGTAGACAAGGTACATCATAAATATTAATTTGCTTGTTTTTATAGTTTGAATGAAATGATAGTCTAGATTTTTTTTATTCTTTAAATTTATGTTCAGTTGACTTTGACTGCAAAAAAAGCCGCTGGAGAAGCAAGTAAAACTGCTTTAGAGGCAAGTAAACAAGCGGCTGGAGTTAGTAAAAATACTTTTGAAGATTTGACATATGTTAGCAAGAACACTTTTGGGGATTTGACAAAAAGTGCTAAGCAGGTTGCTTCCAAAAAGGGTCTTCTTAAGGTAAGAATTTTCAAATTCATTGAGACATTTTAATTTTTGATTTTGTTGAAAAGGATGAAATTAAGTTGGCATATAAATGGTTGAAAGCTAGTCCTGCTTCATGACTAATAGTACCATATTTAGGAATGTTGGTAAAAAAAAAAATCTTGCTAAAACTATAAACACTTCTTTTACTTGTAGGTTTTTTTTTAGGATTTATACAAAGAAAAGTGTAAATAGCTTTTAAAAATAAAAAAATTGGTTAAGAGGAGCTAAAGGTATGCATTTAAAGGAGACCTTTAGTGAAGTGTTCCTCATGAACTTTCATGAAAACTGTGGCACATAGCCTTTTATCACTAGACTGAAACAAAATCAAAATAGGAAGACTAGATAAATAACTAATTTTAAAATATATTTTTTTTAATAACCCTCTTATAAAAGAGTGGGATTTAATCCTGTGATCTAGAATAAAATCATTTGACTTCCTTCTCTGACAAAAATAAATACTTTTGATGCTAATGATCCTTTAAAAATAGATGCATTTATAAAATAAATGTTATTTAACAAAATAATCTTTGAATTATATTTTTTAAATACTTGTTAGTACTTAATTTTTATTAAGTATTTATTGTTTATAATTTTTATTTTATTTCAGGCATTGGGCGAATCACGTGAAGCACCATCATCTCCTCCACCAGGTAGTGGGACCTCTTTAGTCCAACCAGACATTGGTAGAACAGCAGGAAGAGACTTTTTCTCAAATATAACAAGTGATCTTAATGGAATAGCAGCTCAAACGACAAGCATGTTTACTGATCTTTTTGGTGAGTAAATTTAAGTGTTAAATAATTCAATAATAATTTAGATTGAATAAAATTACTAGGAAAATTTATTCAATATTTGCACTTTTTTTTTTTTTAACACATTGGCTTATTTGGCTGTCAAGTGGTTTTTTTTTTTGTATTGTGAGTGTATACTTTTTTTTTTATGTTGGCTCATATTTCACTTAATGAAGGTCCCCCGAATTGCAGGGAATAAAAACCCTCGAGGGGGAATGAACGTTCAGCCTGCAGAACAGGGCAGGCAGAAGGAAAAGACTCAGAATTATGGGGCATTTCCTAAAGGTACCTTGACCCATGCTTTGGAAATTGCATGAATATTTTAGTCGCTTCTATAGCTGATTAGGTGCTCAGATCAACACAGTCTTCTATTTAACTTTAGCACTAATCTTATCTTCTAGAGAACTCATTGACATCTCTATCCGGTTCCTCATTCGTCATCATTTCTCTTTCAACTTTCTTCTTATGTGTGGTAGAGAGTTGATAATTTATTCAATGTTTTAATTTATGATTAAAATAAATAATAATTAATGAAATTCTGTCGTAAGTCTATTTGACATGTTTCAATTAATACAACCAAAAATTGAAAATTGAAATTTTTATCAGCCCATTCGCTACCAGGTTCTTTTTTTGGTAAGAAATATAGCTTTAGCTGGTATATAGTTGTAAATAAATACAGTTTTATAAAATCTAAATAAATTTTGCTGACAATGACACAACTTCTAGTCAACATTCAACTTGTTAATGTTTTTTCAAGTAAACATCAAAACGTATAGAGAATACATTCGTAGCTTTCTTATATCATAACCCAAATAATAGCCACTGTATTTACCTCACATAGTTGTTTCACTCACTTACTCAAGTACTAATACTTTCTGCAGTTCTTCTCTGGACCTCACACCTTCCTCTTGCTCTGGCCATCTGTCTTCATAAATTCCCTTCTTTTCGCTGCACCGATTCCGTATAATCCACTCCTCAAAAGAACATTTCAATAAGAAACAACATTTCAGTACTAAGTATTGTTTTAACATTTCTTCATAAATAGACCAAAGCTTTTAGCCACATTTTGCTAACTTAAGATTCATTTTGTAGCAAATATAGGATGATTTAGTAGTGAATGGGTTGATGACTTGTAAACCATTATTCTGATATATTATCAGTCTATTAATCAATCTATTAATTGGCTTCATAATTATTTGTATACTGTTGTTAATTAATTTTTTGTCAATTTCATTATTGCAATAATTAGAAAAAATATTTTGGATTTGAATCAACTTTCTATTGCTGTTATTATTTTATATTGACTTTGAAATTGTGAATACACTGAATGCTTTAGACACTTTCAACATCTATTAAAATGTAACTATCCCAACATTTTTGCCTATGTACTTCAGATTAAAACCCTTCCTTATTCCAGAAATTTAGACAAATTAGTTATGTAGGCGAAGATATTTAAAAATTAATGAAATTTCATTTTTCAGCATGACAATTAACTTCATTTTCCATGCAGGTTCAAGAATCAATTTCTTAATTTAATTTCATAGATTTAGGTTGTAAAAATGAGAAGAAGATAAAGAATCTTTGGTGATCCTTTTGTTATTCCTGTCTGAGGGACATTAATGTTAATATCATAGTGAGACCATGGAATAAATCTTGAAATTCTCTAGAATAGATTGATATCTCAATATTCTTGCACTAGTTACTATTAACTGTGGGTATTGAATATATATGCTCAATTTGTCTGGAAATCATTGATAACAACTCTGTTAGATTCATATTTTAGTTTAAAATCTCCTTTAATATTTAGTTTATAATATATTATATACTCCCGAATGTTAATTTAATTCATTATATATGATTTAATTATATATTAATTTAATAATCCAATTATTATTAATAATTATCCAATAACTCTTTTGTTTGAGCTTCTCATCATCCAAAATTATTTAGGGAAGATCAGAAAAATTATTTATGCCCCTTTGATTAATTTGAATCGATTATTTGTAAAATTATGTTACTTTCAATAGCTCAATAGCTTGTTATTTTAATTTGTATGGGACCATATGATTTATGATGATGATTAAATTAGTTATTATTAAATAAATATAAAATTATTTATTTATTTTCAAGGAAAACATCCTTAATACTTCTTTTTTTTTTATTCTATTTTCTAGACAAAATTTCAGTCATATTTATTGTCCATTATCCATTATCCAAAAACTAAGTGTGAACTAAGAGTTTACATCTTTACCAACAAAACTAAAATTTTATGAAAAAAGAAAGGACAGATAACTAACAAAATTAGAAGAGCTATTTATAAAATTAAATGTTTATTTTGTATATTTAAACAAATTTAGTCACACGAAGAGGCACATCAAAACAATTGGTGAGGGCAAGGCTGGGTTATTTTGGAGGAGGACCAGAAGTTTAGAGCAGTCAAAGATGTTCCTAAAGGGCTACTGCCCAAAAAAAAGTAATACACTTCTCAATATGGACAGGAGCACTCTAAGATGGGTGACTGGTCTACATACAGGACAATGTCGGTTGAATAAGCATCCATAAAATGAGTCACTGCAGATTCTGCAAAAAGGATGATGAGACTGGATACCACATCGTTTGTAGATGTGACGCATGAGCAAGGATACGATTTCTTACCTTTGGGTTCCTCATCTGTGACCGCGGTGAACTTTTGCTATGGAAATATATATATATATATATAATGAGTA